>NC_069661.1:62505166-62812000 GCF_027244095.1 Hemicordylus capensis
ATCAAGCTACTATAATATTTCAGGTCCAAACTATACATGGCAGGAAATGAATAGTTTGATGTGTGGTTCAAAACAGCAACCATGGGGGTGGGTGGGGTGGAAAGCAGAATCTGGACATGTGAGTGGAGAGGGTTTTTCCACTGCTCAAAAAGTTCTGACAAAAACCATATCCACAAAGCTCCCTTTCCAAAGGTAACAGCAGCTTTGTGTCATAGTACCAAGAGCTGGTCTAGAGGAGAGCTGGTCTTGTCCCCTTAGCTAAGCATGACTTGTCCCCTTAGCTAAGCAGGGTCTGCCCTGGTTGCATTTGGAAGGGAGACTAGAAGTGTGAGCGCTGTAAGATATTCCCTTTAGGGGATGGAGCCACTCTGGGAAGAGCATTTAGGTTCCAAGTTCCTTCATTGGCATCTCCAAGATAGGGCTGAGAGAGATTCCTGCCTGCAATCTTGGAGAAGCCACTGCCAGTCTGTGTAGACAAAATTGAGTTACATAGACCAGTGGTCTACAGCTTCCTAGGTTCCTAAAGAACATAGCTTCCTATGTTCCTAATAAAGGGTTAATATTGCCTGCTTGTGTGCTGCTGTCTTGATGACAGTCTCTGCAGCTGCTATTCAAGGAAGAAAAAACCTCAAAACACAGGACAGACTAACAGCTTAATAATGAAACATATAATTTGACCCTCAAAGAAAGTAACCCTGAGTTTTAGAATGTCTAGGACAGAATTTACGAAATATTTGATCAGTCCAGCACTTCAAAACACCCTTCTGTATTATGGCACAAGCAAACAGAAGTCTCTGGTAACCAGAAAAATTCAGCTTTGCTCTGACTGACAGGGGAAGCACAAGCTACTGGAATATCCAACCCAGTGGCCATCTTTCTCTGCATGACTTTGGGCTTTCTGTATTTGCATGTGTGGATTCCCCTTCACACGCACTTGAACTGGCTAATCAGTCCACGGATGAACCAGGTTCAGTCCGGTTTGATTGCAGACCAGACTGCTTTTGCTGGGGCCGGTCCAGTCCACAGTCAAACTGGCCCAGTTCACTGTGGTTCAGTCACGGACCGGTTCTGCACACCCGTAGTAGAATTGCATATTCACATTTTTAGGAATACAATATTGTGTCTTCTTCAAAATGTGTAATTATTATTGTTTTTGTAGAGATCTACAGCATCTAAGAGCTGCTGTACACAAGTGTGATATAGTGGTTAGAATGTTGGACTATGTATGGGAAGACCCAAGTTCAAATTCCCCCTCAGCCATGAGGTGACTTTGGGCCAGTCACTGCCTTTCAGCTAACTTAGTGCAAAAGGTTGTTGTAGGGATAAAAGCGGCGGGGAGTGGGGGTGTGTGTGTGACGACCATGTACTCCATCTTGAACAACTTGGGGGAAGGATAGGATCTAAATGCAATAAAGAAACAAAATTTAAAAGCAAGATTAACTGTTTTATAGCAAGTCAGACCATCGGTCCATCTAGCTCAGTATTGCCTACCCAAGGGGTAAGCGATCTTGACTGTCTAGCTGTTGTTGATCACAACTCCAGTCATCTCATCCACAATAAAATGTGGCTGGGGGATGCTGAGAATTTTAGATCAACAACATCTGGAGAGCCTAAGTAGCCTACCCCTAATCTATACTAACTGGCAGTAGTTCGCCAAGGTTTCAGGCAGATTTCAGGCCTGACCAGAGATATGTGGGATTGAACCTGGGACCTTCTCCTTGCAAAGCAGAGCTACCCACCCCCACCACCACCTTTTTAGGAAGAAAGATATTATTTGTTCTCAGAGAAATTCACTGTAGCCTGTAAGCTATTCATATAGTCTATTCATATCATTATCCATTTTAAAATCTGGAAAGTTTGCAGAGATTAGTAAATTTTGCATAACAATCTGATAAGATGTTTGTGTGCCTGGTAATGTGTAATATACTACATAGGCCCCTTTAACAGCTTCTGTCTCCTGAGCCCTTGCATACTGAAATATTTGCCCCAGTGATATATCCACACATACCTTTCATTCCATGAATCTTTCAAAAGTGAAGCATTTAAACTACTTCTGTTACAGAATACTGTGCTAAATCTTGAGAGCAGATGGGCTGTAATGGAAACAGTTATTCACACCAAGATTTGTTTATTTTAGGTGTTTCTGGAGAGCTGTTGATCTTCAGTTTTGGAGCACATGTAAATAGGTTGTACGAACACTTTAATCAAAGCTTTGCTCTACTTGGCTCTTTTTACTTCACATTCATTTCTTTCTGAAGCAGCTTCATGATGTTATAAGTATTGAAACATTTAAGAGAAAATAAAATAGAAGCTAAACCTGTTTCCACAAGTGCCACTTACCTAAGATAAAGAGGCTATTCTCACAATGAGGGAAAACCAGGCTGAAGAAGCCCAGCCCAGTTTTTCCCCATCGTGAGAACCAGCGGGCGAGCCCGGTGGTTCTCTGGTGGCTAGCCCGCCAAAGTAGCCCTCCCCTTAGCCCAGGTTAGCAGAGCGAGTGCTCTGCTAGCCTGGGTTTTCTGATCGTATGCCACCACGGCTTGGCTCTGTGCCATGGCGACACATGAGGAGACCCCTGCCGGGAGGCTGCAAACAGCCTCCCAGGTTCGGAGGTCTCTCCAGGATGCCGTGCACGTTCATGTGGGGCATCCTGGAACTTCTGGGGGCTGCGCGGCCCCTGGTCCCCGCCATCCCTGTTGGCTCTGTGACGAAGCCGGCAGTCGTGTGGGCGGCTGATCCATCTGCTCAGCTACGAGCGGCTGCTCGTCTGTGGAGAAAGCAGGCTAAGCCCACTTTCACTGCAGAACCCCCTCCGGCGCTTCACACCGAGTGTGTGAAGTGCCTCAAAGACTGCATTTCAGAAGGGTTTGAATTATTCCTGGTTAGGTTGCATTAGAGAGCTCTTGGCCATCATATCAAAGTACTTTCACATGTTAATAAGTTTCTACTTGGCTCATTTTGGCCAAAGTAGATGTCCATAGGAATGCATAGGAGGCAACACATCAGAACAGGACACAAATAAGCAAGGGTAAAGACCATGTAGCTGAGAGCTGAAATGACAGGGCTGGCCACAGATTTATCAGGGTCAAGCGTGATGTAGCCTGCAGCCCATGCCAATGATCTGATAAAGCTGCGGTAACTAGAAGGCAAAGAAACTAAGAAAGTGAAAGGCAGCCAGATAGCCAAGAGCCTAGTAGCTAAGCTGATACACAGTAATAGTGTTATAATTCCAAGTGGTGGCTTACAGGTAGTGACCTAGAGAAAGCCTTTCTGGGTCGATCTTCTACTCTGAACTACTTTGCCTTCTTAAGAGGCCAAGACATCAGCATCCAACTGATACAGTTGGTGACTCGGGTGGGTTTTATCCTGGACTTCTTTGCATTGTGTGACTGGTAAATCTGGTGGTATACAGGGGTGCTTTGGTTTTTTTGGATTTGGTGGTTTATGATGTCAGTCTTACAAGGTTCCGTATGGGGTAAGGGTAGCACTCTGTTTCCACAGAGGGCCTATGTTTCTTCTCTTTGAGATGCTTGGTGCTGCTCGAGGCAGTGCTTGGGTGGGATCTAGGGAACTTCTGGTCTCTCCTGCCAAATAAAGTTGGCACCCATAAAAATCCAAAGATCTGACTAGGAACTCTCAAGATCCTGATTTTTTACATTAGATTATGGGAAGCCTGTATTGTCTGCTCGCTTTTTGTGACTAATGAGCCAAATCTGACTGAAGCCAAACAGTGTTATGTGTGATTTATGCAGGGGAGAAAGGGTATTGGAAAGTGTGAATGGACTGCTGCCAACCACTTAATCACATTTTTACCGATGTTTAATAAATTCACACATCACCATAGGACAACATTATGTGGTGCCAATCCAAGTCTACTTTGCGATATATGAAGTTTGTTATATTTTAGTGGAAACAGTATGCAGTCATGTGTATATATTGCAGAATTATGCAGTATCACTGTGGTGGGAATATAACCAAGCAGGGAAGAGGAATATGTAAACAACAGAAAAGGTTTGAGGTACGACCAAAACCTTTGAGATGCTCCAGTCTGTACTCAAGGTTTCCTTTCTCTTTTGCAGGTTCAGGTATGCAGTAAAACCAGGAGACCATAATGCTTGTCTGAACAGAAGTTTAAATCTCTTGTAAATACTGATGAACCAGAATATTTCTGAAAATGTAACACTGGAAATATGGGCATGTACATATACTTCCTTGTATTAAAACTGACCCTTAGGACAAAGAGCCCAGAATTACTTTGGCTGAAATCAATGGTACACTCTTACATAAAAACATGATTGACCTTGACAAAAGCTATAATGAAGTGCTTTTTCAAAGGGAAAATACTGTTGATTTTCTCCATCATAATTATGAGTTTATATAAATGGATTCACAGTTTTTAAAAAGAATATAAATTTGGCTAATATTGTGCTTATTCTCTGGTCCTTTAAACACAAACAACATACTAGTGTCTGTAAAATGAAACATATATATTATTGAAACATATGAAACATATATAATGAGATATATATATATATATTCAAAAGGCCAATTATTATTATTTTTGAAACATTTTTCAGGGTTTCAAATTAGGAACCAAAATCTATAAAACTGCTTTAATTACACTCTAATAGTATCAGCTGCTTTTAAAAGTAAATTATGAATAACAAATGCAGCCATATTCTATTAAGAATTCATTATTAATAATAAAACAATGATGTAACTCTCATAAATATAACATTTATTTGGAATTGTTATAGGTTTCCATTTGCATTCTCAGCCAGGAAAAGGTTGAAAGCTAGATAAAGAAAGGCAGATGTGAAGATGAGATGAAGTTAAAACTAGATGACTTGCTTCTTTTTATACTACAATCACACAGTTTTGTGATTCTCAGAGTTGTTGGGTGGGTGCTATTCATCATCATGTTCATAGCCAAGGAATTTTATAGCTGATTAGCAGTCCTAGGGGGAAATGGTGAGGAACAGAACGCAACCAAGGGGTGGAAGCTGTAGGCATGGAAAGGGATGGGACTGGGCATCCAATGCCTATCCAACTTCTACAACTCACCCATAGTTCAGGCTGCAACACACACTAGTTCCCTGCCTATCCTTATGGAAGTTGTATTGGTCTTCTGTCTGCACAACCAGTTTTGTAGTGTCATAAGCTGTCCAAGGAGAAGCCAAGGTGATCTGCCCTTTCAGGATCATTTCCCAAGCTTCTAATTAATTATAGGGATGTGCGAACCAGCTTGAATTCAAGCCAGCTCGCACTTGAACCAGGTCAGTGCGAGTGGCTCAGCCTTGAAATGAACCAGGTCTGGCTTGGTTCGGGGCCCTACTGGCAAAGAGGAATCCAGCGGGATCAGGGGAGTTCTTAAATGGTTAAAAAAATAATTAAAACTAGCTGAACCTGCACAGAGCTCCTCCTGCTTGCCCATTCCTCCCCCGTCACCTGTTTTTCCCTCCCCATGCTCACCAGTGGCCCTTCTTCCCTCCCCCCTTTGCTGGACACCCATTCTTCCCTTCCCTCACTCACCACTCGCCCGTTCATCCCCCTACTTGCCAGTTGTCCATTTCCCGCCCCACCCCCACTTGCCAGTTGCAGCTCACTGGCAAATTCTTGCAAGAACTGCCATGCATGGGATTAGCCATGGGTATGTCTTAGCAAATTACATATAGAGAGAGATCAGCTGAAAGTACTCACTATTGTTGCTGGCAGAGGCAGCTGAGGCAGGCACAGGGGGCGGTGGTGGCAGCTTCTCTGACTCCCTCTAGCCTCCCCACCCCCAATGTCTAGGGACAGCTCAGGCCTGGTTTGGACCCAGTTCAGGTCTTCTTTGGCCTGGTTCAGGCCTTTGTACATGCATGGAGGTCATTTTTTAAAAAACCTCTGTGCATGCACATTGGCCATTTGTGTGAAACTGAGAATGCCCGCTTCATGTGCTTATTGAAATCAAATGGCCGAGAGCATAACCATATAAAAATATTCCATTGAGTCGCCAGTTGTCAGCGAGTGTATTGTGGGAATGCTGTGGATGTAATTTATCTTGATTTTAGCAAAGCATTTGATAACGTTCCCCATGATATTTTGGTTAGCAAACTGTTCAGATACAGGCCAGATGATAATACCATCATCCTACCCACTGCTGTCCTTGAAGGCAAGACCAAATCTAATGGGTTTACATTACAGAAGGATAGATTTCGGTTGAATATTAGAATAAACATTTTATGGTATGACTAGTTCAGCAAAGGAACCAGTTACCTAATGGATTAGTGGGCTCTCCCTCACTGGAGGTCTTCAACCAGAGGCTGGACAGTCATCAGTTGAGGATGTTCTAGCTCTAGATTTCCTACATTGTTCATGGGAGAAGAGCTGGTCTTGTGGTAGCAAGCATGACTTGTCCCCATAGCTAAGCAGGGTCTGCCCTGGCTGCATATGAATGGGAGACTAGAAGTGTGAGTACTGTAATTCCCCTCAGGGGATGGAGCTGCTCTGGGAAGAGGAGAAGGTTTCAAGTTCCCTCCCTGGCTTCTCCAAGATAGGGCTGAGAGAGATTCCTGTCTGCAACCTTGGAGGAGCCGCTGCCAGTCTGTGAAGACAATACTGAGCTAGATAGACCAATGGTCTGACTCAGTATATGGCAGTTTCCTATGTTCCTATGTCCCCTTTGCTAAGCAGGGTCCACCTTGGTTGCATATAATTTTATTTAATTTATTTATTATTCCTCTGTGTAAACCACCCTGAGCCATTTTTGGAAGGGCGGTATAGAAATCAATCAATCATATGAATGGGAGACTACATGCGTGAGTACTGCAAGATATTTCCCTTAGGGGATGGAGCCTCATCTAGGTTCCAAGTTCCATCCCTGGCATCTCCAAGATAGAACTGGGAGACATACCTGGCTGTAACCTTGGAGAAGCAGCTGCCAGTCTGTGTAGACAATACTGAGCTAGATGGACCAATGGTCTAACTCAGTATATGGCAGCTTCCTATATCCCTAACTTATATCTCAGGTATTACAGAAACAAAAAATAAATAAATCCATAGCTGTTGGGACTAACATAGCACAATGTATATAGTCATAACATGATATTGAAGAAAAATGTTTGCTGCATTTCATGCAGAACAAACAGCCACATATTTTATACACCCTCATAATACCAGAGATGCTGTTTATAACTACCCGTTGATGATCAAATGCTTCCTCTTAAGCACCTGTCATCTGGGGGTGGGCTCTGTGTTTTCGTTTTCAATATTTTAAAAATCAGTAGTTATGATCCAGAAGATGAGGCTTCTCAGACAGGAAAAGTGTATGTACTGTATATCTGCAGTGGTACTTCTATTGATTCTCTCTTAAAAGCAAGGACCTCTACTCCACTTTGGCCAAATAAAAACTTACCCTACATTCAAAAATCAGCTTGCAGTATGGAACTGGAGGGAGAGGGGGTCTGCTCTTTGAAAAAGAAAACAATAGCCCATGTGTGTGCACACTCCCTTGCTCAAGAGTAAGAGAGCATTCTGGATTAGATAAATTGACATTCTGATCTCTTTATTTTGGTGTCATATCAAGTGTCTTCATCTGGTCTTTCTATCTGCTGCTACTAAAATCAGTATCTTCTGAGCCAAGTTCCATACCAGCTATCTCCTCCAACCCTTTTTGTTTAATTAGATGGAGAACAATATTTCCTGTTAAAGAAGTATAAGGGGAAAACTCAAGATTTATTTCCATTCCCGCACAGTGTGCTATACTTATAATTACTATCACAATAATCATTGATTCAAAATGGAATTTAGTTTTCTTGTAGGGAGTTATTCTTTGAACCTTTAGCCCAGTACAGTGGCTGATGGTTTATAATACTCTTCTGCTTCACTAGGCATTTTATATAGGGACATTAAAATTGATTTTCTACATCTTGGCAGATGAAAAAGTGTGTTACATGCCCTATTGCCCAAAAGTGTGCATGCATAGAGCAAAGGTTGCAGTGACAGAGGTTTCTATGGTATCTGGAGGTCTGAGTTACTGAACTGGAGGAGCAGAAAGACAGAATTATTTATAGCGACATCTAATCGAGACATTGTGGAGTGAGCATACCTCATAACTGCCTGCTGAAATCCTCTGTCTGAGGAAGGTCATCTCATAATAGGAGAGGAACAAGGATGAAAATAAAGGGACAATGTGTTTTAGATGGGTCCTCTGTTCTGGAAAATACAGATGCGTACATTGAACAAATATCAACTCTTTAAATGCTAAACATAAAACTTTGTTAAGTACTGAGAAATAAAATCAGAGAAAAGCCTAAGGATAAAATAGACAGCATATAAGTAGCGTGATTAAACAGTAAATTAAAATCTACAATATCAAAAGCAGTCAAGGCAGAAATAAAAATTGTACATATAATCATTTAAGGAATTAGTTGGAACAGAAACCTGCTAGAAACAATAATCAGCAAGTATTGTATAAAACAGTCAAGTAAACACAGTGGCTGACATTCAGACCAAGCATTGGTGCAGTGAAAGAAGCAGATTAACAGCACTTCCAGACTAACTGTACCGGTTAAAGGTGGGCACATACCATTTGATGCTGAACCAGTTTGCCTTAAACCGAGCCGTTTCAGCGGCTTGATTGTGGACCAAACCCGGGGGCAGTTTGGTATGTAATTGAACCCAACCCAACCCGGTTAAGGCGAACCAGTTCAGTGCTGAATGGGCGCAGGCTCAGACTGGCCCACAGGGCAACGGCATATTCCTGGTGCTCCCCACCCACAGGGCGTCCCTGTGCCCCACCGCACTTGGCAGCAATGAATACTCCCACCCTTAAGTACCCATTCTGCTCAAAACCTGGTGCCCTCCCCACATACATTCCACCGCCCTCTCAGTGCCCCCAGTCCGGCCCTGAATGGGCGGCCTGGAGGGGCAGGGGCAGTGAGAGAGGTAGTTAAAGGCTCTTCTTACCCGCCTGGCATGGCTGCTAGCGCTGCCACTCACCCACCCAGTGCAACCTGTAGTCCAAGCATACACAATCCTGCCTCCTTTAGCAAGCTGCCCACATGGCGGTGCCTCGGATCTGGCTTCCATGGATGTGTGGAGGCTGGAAGCAAGCTGCTGCCATGTGGCCGGCTTGCTAAAGGAGGCAGGATTGCGCACGCTTGGACTACAGGCTGCACCGGGGGTGGGGTGGGGTGAGTGGTGGCACTAGCAGCCATGCCAGGTAGGTAAGGGTATGGGCTGTGCCAGGGGAGCGAGTGGTGGTGCTGGCAGCTGTGCTGGGCAGATAAGAAGACCCTTTAACTACCTCTCTCCACTCCCCCCACCGCTCTTCATTGCTTCACAGGAGCCAGGACCCCCCACCCCTTTACATGCAAAGGGGAATCCTCACCGGATTCTCCTTTACCAGTATTAGCTACCTGAACCACCAAGCCAGTTTGGTCAAACAGACCAGACTGGCCAGTTGGTTCAATCAAACCAGTTCAGTAGCACACAGTTTGGATCAAATTAGATTAGAATTTGAACCAAACCACAATTTTTGGTTCGTGCACATCCCTAGTACTGGTGCACCTTGGAAGAGGCAATTTTTGATGAATTTCCTTTCTCCAGGAAGTCCTCTGTGCCACCCAAAAATATGTCCCTGAGGAGGTTGTCAAAAATGGCCCCTTACTCAGTGCACTAGTACAGTTAGTGTTAGTCTGGAAGTGCTGTTAGTTTGCTCCTCTCACTGCACTGATGCTTCCTTGCTTTGGATGTCAGCCAATGAAGGTGATCCAACTTTGTTACTTACTACAAGTGGGGGTGGGGGGCGGGCAGGACTAGCCATCATATCTGTTGCTGAAAGAGCTGGAAATGTTATGATCCTTCTGGATGGAGAACCGGAGTGCATGTAGGAGGTACCAGCAGATTCAGAGTGATGTGCAGATACATCGGTTTTACAAAAAGCTGAAGGAAAAAACCTAAAGGGGCCAACCCCCCCCCCAACTGCTCCCATGTTAGCCAATTAGTCAATGGGACAGAATATTGTGAGTTCAGACAATTAACAGGTGGGCGGAGCTCATGGAACTCAGTGGCTAGGAGAGGGGAAGGAGGGCTTCAGTAAAAAGAGTTGGAATTTTTTCAGCTTGAATAATAGTCCTTCAAGGTAATCACTCCTTCTCTTCCTGAGGGGTATACTCTACTGTAAGTGCAATGCATTCTGGATGCATCCCTCAATTTTTGAAGGACCCAACTCTGTTTTTAAAGAATGGATCCCGTGGCTGCCTACAACATGTGTGAGGAGAGTTAGCAGAGCCAAAAGGAGGGATCAGGGTAGAAATTCTTCCCTCCCCCACACCACCCCCAGGTGATTGCATGAAAGACCTTAGTTAATCTCTTGGGATTATAAAGTACTGCCCTCCCACATACTGATGGGTAAATTTTGAGGGAATTTCCTCATAACTTATCAGTTTTGTGGGGACACTCTGGAGGTTCAGATAATCACAACAAGACTGTAACAGAAGAAATGTACCTTAACCCACTCTGTCACATTCATACAAAACTGAAGAGCCCTGCTTCTTAAAATTAACTCTTGAAGCTTTAGGGCTGGATGGAAAGGAGGTGAGACTGAGCACCAGTGCCCCCCAACCCCTGAAAATAGAGCAAATTTGCAAGTTGGAGGAGGGACTCTTGTCTTTGTTGCTGACTTTTGTCATCATAATCAGCCGCAGGCTCAGGTAACACATGCACACAAGGGATATAGTGCAACTTAATGGGTTCTGTTCCTACAAATATAAAGTAACAGGTTCTGTCCCATTTGTTTTCTGATGAATGCAGGATTCTGATCTAGAAATCTTGTAAAGAGCTAAATGGCTGACTTCATTTAAGACAGCTATTGAAAACTGGTTGAAAATACTAAATAGAGCCACTGGCCAACATCCAGAGCAATGAACTGCATGTGGAAGGAGCAAAGTTATGCTAGTGGAATAAGATGACTTAGCTGCATTAGAATGTGGATTTGCAGAATTGTGCTTTAGCACTCTTGCACAAAAGTTCCCAATAAAACAAATGAGGTATGCTACAGTTGTACAATGATAGTCTAGAATGTAAGCTCCAGACTTCATGCAACTAGCTAGTGCGACGATTGTGTGCTAGCGCAATGTCATCCGATTGACAGTTTGTTGCTATGGATTTTAGCCATCGTCCAGAGAACCTCATGAACAAAAAGAGGTTATACATTCTAGATATAAATTACAGATATGGTTTTTTAAATTGAGAAATTGGTGAAAACGCACATCTTGTTGTGAGTCACACTTTATGGTGTTCCTTTGGCATGGAGAAAAGCATATACTCGCACATATGGTTCAATGGGCCCTCTTTCCACTTTTTTCAGTTCACATGCCCATTCACAATTAAATTTCATAATGATCTTTGCACTGAAGAGCAAATCTTTGGATCTGCCCTTTCCTTCCCATCTACAAAGCAGAATCCAGTATGGATCTGTATGCATAGAACTTCTTCTTTGTGCATCCAAGGCTCCTTCTGTGTGCTTAGAACAAACACCAAAGTATGGCAAAATGCTTTTTAAACACACAACAATTTTTAAGCAAAATTCTTTAAAAAACACACAAGAACTTTTTTCCCTTTAAATACAACATTGCAAATGAGTTACTTTTGCAAAAAGAGGAAACAATTTAAATAAATGTGGACAAGTAGAGAAAGGAAATGAAATAACTTTTGGACTCAGTAAACTGAATGACCGGACTAATCAAAACAAAGCCAGTAGGAAACAGGAAAGGGCTTGTGTTTGTCTTTTTCAGAAGCCTGATTGTATTTACAGTACTGCGCAGCAAAGGCACAGTAAAAGAGAATCTGTGAGTGTGTCAGTTATCACTTTGCGATATCCCCCTATTACCACTCAAAGAAAACTTCAGGTTGATTGCTGCTGGATCTTCACATTGAAAGATCTGCTTAAACATCAATGATTTCAAGTTACTGTTTTTCATACTGATTGTTGCATAAGATAACAGGATTCATCTTCCATCTTTTCTTGAAACTCCATGCACAGGAGTTACAATTTGTAGTGTGAGACTATTTCACACTTTCAGCAAGGGGAGGTAGTTTCTGCAGCTCTGATTATGATGACCACCTTGTTGAAACTATTTCAAATACATCCTAGACATGCCAGAAGAAATCATTACCCAAGGACCATTTCATACACTGCAATATTATTCACAAATATGCATTTCTGAACAGGAGAGTGAGAGCGCAATATATGAGGGGTGGTACCAAGTAATGCAAATACACGGAGAAGAAGAGAACAATTTAGAAAATGTCCGGTTTTATTTTCTGAGACCCTAACTCCAAGGTTATTGTTGTCAATGGAAGGAATTCTAATTAGTTTAAACGACTTCCTCTCAAATTGTTGTTGCTGAGTTTCTTTGCCAAGATCAAGTCATCTTGGCATGAAGATACTCCACAGCAGCTATTTGAAAGAAAGATTTTAATAAAGAGTTGTTTATAACAATCATTTAAAGATTTAGTTTCTAGAAGTCATGCTTGTGAAGAATAGCTAGGGGCAGTAGCTGGTAAAAGTTACAAAATCTATGGCAGTCTGGGCAGAACAAGTAGTCACTGGGTGAAATTGTAATTCATAGCTTGTAGGGTCTCTCTCTCACTAAGCCCTTAGTGCCCAAGTAAATCCAACCTCTATGCTCTTCCCTTTCTTAATATTTCCTGCCAGAACATTTGAAATCTTTGATATTGCAAATCCTCCAAACAAAATAATTTAGAGATGAGAAAAATGCAAATATACATCATCTATATTATTAACTATGAAAATAGAATGTGTATTTTTGCAGCTATTTTATCCATGCCATTACAATGGACCTTGATTGATGGAGAGGGCCCGTAGATCCCTAATCAGTCAAAGCATTGTAGGCATTCAGCTTTGTTCCTTTCATTATGTATCTTTTTTCTGGATTGCTTAAACAGAAATTTTAAAAAACAACAACCATATAATTTAAATGTTATAGCAAACAAAAACAGTCTTCAGTGTCATAGCCAAAAACCAAATCAAATCACAGCCAATGTTTAACATTTTCTTTTGGAATTGTCCTGTTCTATAGTAGAACAATGGTTGTCATTAATCCAGTATTGTATTCAAACTCCAATCCCATGTATGCATTAGCTGTGTGCAAAAAGATATTTTTAATTATTGAATTCATATTTAGCAACTTATTCTGCAGGCTTACTCATGTTAAAAAAATTATGACAATTTTGCTTGCACTTTTGATTATAAAAGATGAAGACTTAATTTTTTTCTATCCATTTTGCAAAGCTGCAGGACATATCACATACAAGCAAACAAACTTTCCCTAATCTCTATTTACTAAAGTGGAAATCTTTAAAGAGTTTGGTGGCTGTGTGGATATATTTTTAATATGAACAATATAAACAATCCTAATTGTAATATGAAAAGCAAAGACAGCACAGTTTACTACATTTTTAATCAAAGAAAAGTGCTATTACTGTTAATGTGTTCAATCCTACTTTTCATACTGGATGATTAAAGTATATAGATTTTGTTGAAAGAATGCTTGTTGTTATTAATAATTTAAAATAAAGAATGAGTTCCATCAAATGTAGGTTAATTGCTTTTCTGAATATTGGGTAGCTGAAAATAGCAGCAGATGAGAGAAAATGTTACATGTGCTGGTGAGTATAATACATAAAATGTATACAGGTCCTATTCTGTACAGCCACACACAGGATAATGTTCATCGCCCTACCAGAGCACATGTGCTAAGCCTAGACCTATGCCTAAAATAATCTTTAACTTTTTCCACAACAAAAAGTCATTTTTCAGATGCTGGGTGATATAGAGCTGTTGTCTGCATTGCACATATTCAGTTTTTCGCTCCTACATGATCTCTAGTCAAAGAGGTTTCTGATCCGATTTAACCAGAGACCACATGAAAGAGAAGGAAAAATAACCCCAACCACCACCATTTGTGCCATTGATAGTGGTGGTTCCATCATACAGCCTTCTGCCTGCTCAAAAGATATCATCTGCTGAAAAGAGTAATGGGAAGTTGACTAGGGCAGCACCTAGAACTTACAAGAATGTATCCCATGAGTAACAGAGTTTGATTACACTACTTATGTGAAAGGTTATGTAGATGGGAAGGCTAAGAGATTATTGGCTCTTTCATGTGGAGGGGTTTATGGAGATCAAGGAGGGTTGTGACAAGCTCAGGGTGTTTTATAGTTGTTACTTTGTAGACTTTAGCTAGAATAATAGTGTTATCAAAACAAATCCACTTTACTTTCAACTAGAAACAAAGAACATATGTATTTGACCTAATGGAGGGATGTCTCCTAAATCTCATTTAGTATTTTTAGTAGTATTACTCCATTAAGCAGGTCACTATTAGGTGGTGTTGCAATTTTTTTCATCCAACATAAAGCAGTCTGTTTTAAAAACCTGTTTAAAGGTTCACTTTTCCCTGACAGGGCGAGAGCACTCTCTCCCATTGGTTGAGGTGATTATGCCATTGGCACTGCTCAATCTCCTTGTTCAGGGCAGCCCAGAAGCCTCAATCAACCTTGGCTGGGACTTGTTTTGCACAGATACCTTAAAATAACTAGGAAAGGATTTGTGAAAGGAAATTGAGGAAATCTGCCATTTGTGGATTCCTGCATGATGGCATGTTTGCTGGCAATGAAGATTACATAGGGTGGGGGGAGTGAAGACCACAAGGTTAGCATTAGGGCTGCTTTTGTAACTCAAAATCCCCCCGTTATAAGTTGCCAACATTCCATTGCCTAAATATGGGACAATTTTTTGGGGGGGGAGAGGTCACTGGGGGGTGGAGTCATCCCAGGGGTAATCAGAAGCCTGACTAGCCATGCATTTGTAAAAGGAACAAAAGAGCACAAGCCCCGTGATTTCACAAAGCTTCTTGTTCACACAGGCCATCCCACTTAGACATGGGGAAAGTATCAGGTGAAAAATTAAGAAAATCCCCCAGGTTCTCACACACACACACACACACACACACACACGAGCACGAGAAGAATGTGTATTGTACTTTTTCTCCACTTGAAGAAAGTTGTTAAGTAGTATGGGGGTTGGGGAAGTGTGAGTGGGTCAGATAAAGGGATTTTGGGGGCCCTCCTTTCAGATACTGTTGAAAATCTTTGACTTCTCCCACTGCTCCATGGACAGCAGGCAACCCCCTTAGCCACATTCACCCTGATAAACCATGCCCCATAGTCATGCCCACGTCAATAGCCGCACCCCCATGGCCACACAACCCACTTAAATGGATGTAATAATTAGGGTTTTTCAAACCCTAAGAAGTTGTTCCTGATTTCTCCCTGGAGATAGGGGTGTGCATGGAACCGTCTGGCCCGGTTTGGTTCAAGGCCAGACCGGCCTCAAACGGAACCGGGCCAGTTCGATCCAGCCCCCATCGAAACCCTCCCCCCTCCACCAGGCTGGCTCTCAACAAGAGTAATCCATGGCTGGGAGCAGTTACAATCTTCACAAGCCCAGGCCTTGCAGAGGGCATTTGCGCGTGTGCGGTGGTGGCCAAAATGGCTGCTGCTCGCTTTACGGAGGCCCGAAAAGGCCAAAAAAGACTACCTTTACCCGGCCGCGGCGGTGATGAGGGAGGCCGGTGGGGGGAGAGAGAACCCTCGTGGACCCCCCCCACTGCAGCCGTGGCTACAGCAGCTACAGATAGTTACTTTAAATTTAGGGGTTTTTTTAAGTTCACAGACCTGCCGGACTGGACCGGTGGTTTGCTTCTGGTCCGGATGGAACTGGGGGGTGGGGGTTCGGTTCTATCATGAACCCCTGGACCAAACCGTCGGACTGGTTCCGCACATCCCTATCTGCAGATGCTTCCAGGGAGTGAACTTGGGGCCTTTTGCTTGCAAACATGCAGATGCGCTTCCACTTAGGGAAATATCCTATACAACTTGCAAGTAGCCAACCATCCAAATGCAGGCCAAAATCATGATGGCTATGTTCAGCTTCCATCTTCAGAGGCAGAATGCCTTTGAACAACAGTTATAAACTCAATAAGATCTTCAGACTCTAAGAGACTAGTGGGCAAATACATATTTCACATAAGAAAAGTATATTAATTACCTTGCCAAGGTTCTAACCAGGAAATAAGAAAGCCAACAAAGCAATTTAGACAAGTACATATCTACAACCAATCTGATTTCAAAGCACACAGGAAGCTACCCAGGTTTTATTATTGTTACTGCCTGCCTTCTAAATTTCTTCCTGTCATTCTATATCAAACAGCTGAATGCCAGCATACCGGGAAGATTCACCTGTGTGACAGAGCTTCTTCACTACTCCTGATGCCATGAAGCCTCAGGTGCTCAGGGGAGGGGGGAAATGAATTTTGATTATTTGCTCTGGCTCCAAGAGTGTCCAGTCTAAACCAAAAATATGTCCCTGAGGACATATGCAAATACAGTTCTGTACTGCATACACTGTACACAAACTATATGTGAGTTGAACATAACTTGTGAAAAGGGCTCATAAATAGCTGGGATTCAAATCTTATGGTGAAAAGTACAGCACCAAATTGGGGCTCATTGCTGGTTTTTTGTTGGAGAGGGAGCGAGAGAGAGAGAGAAAACTGTATATAAATATTTGTATTCTTTCAATCACAGGGATTCATAAAGTGTCTAACAACAATAAAAATCACAATGTAACTATAAAACACCATTAAAACTCAGAAATACCAGCAGCACCAGATTCCATTAAGAGTAGTGAGGAGAAGCAATGTCTTCAGATTCTTTCTAAACATTAGCAGAGAGGGAATCTGATGAATGAGCAGTGGGGCACTCCAGAGGTGACAGTACTTTGTGAATAATGATACTATGTCCAGATTTTTAAAAAGCCAGTTTCCAACATGTCTTCAAACTTTCTCAACTTTCTGTCATACTCTAATTGAGGGATGCCAACTTGAGGCTCTCCAGATGTTGATGGACTACAACTCCCAACATTCCCCAGCCACAACAAATTACAAAGTAAATGGGTTACCATCTGGGCTACAGCTCTGGGGTGGCAAAAAACAAACACAAACCCCTGATTCTCACCTCCTTTCCAATGCTAGGATCCCTATGGGTTCATTCATTCAACCCAAACCATTATTGCCCTTGAGTGTCTTTACTTGTTCCCATTGTGGGAGTCCCATATACATAGCCCTATTCAGACATTGTACTGTACATGTGTTCAGGTGTTTGTACATACGTACATGTTTTTGTGCAAATGACTGTGTGTATGTGTTCATTTTAAAAGTGATCCTGGGTATAGGCCCCCTCATATAGGGTATAGGCCCCCTCTGGTTCACTGTTCTATTCACCATGCTTGCTTTGAATTGTAACCTGAGCATCCAGATCTGCGTACTTTTAACTTGATTAGTTTTTGAGATTTTGCCTCCGTTTAGGTCAATGACCCCCAGGTTAAAACAAATTGAAAGGGTGTCTCCTTACAGTAAATAATATTGTAGACAAACCCTTAGAGTTTAGAACCATCATTCTTTCACCTATCAATGTTCTTAACTAACCTTAATTTTATTGGCTTTGCAGAACTGGTTGCAGCTTTCCAGATCAATCTGGTTTCACTGTTGATGGCCACAGTCACATCCTGTACATAGATAAACATCTCTCTTTTTAAGGGCTGTCACAAAATAATCATGACACCATTTACAGAGAAAATACTAAGACCTACTGCTGTCTAGATCCTCCATAGCACATCAAGATATGAACAACATTGTGAGGCTGATTCACTGTAGCCACAGTGTGCAATAAAAGTTTAAAGAGTCAGTTTTAAACTGGAATTACTTGCTAGGTTATTAATCACATCCTAATTGTATGTAAGATTGTTGAGTGCAAGGCATCTGGGCATCATGTGACAAATATATATTGGCATGAAGCATAAACACCCACATGCTGTGCCATGTGAAAAGGCTTTGTAAGCAATTAGCTATCCTTTGAAACTAATGTAATGCTATTGGGCAGTTCTAATGTCTTCAGAAAAGATATTAGGCAGAGTCAGCTGAATAGTGCAATGGTGTAATTAGGTCTTGTAGCTCTCTGAATGTCAGCCACGCTCTTTCTCAATAGTACCACATGTCAGTCCCAAACACATTATGAGGAACCTACCTGGTGAGAGAACTGTGAATTACAGAACTGTGAATTACATTAGGGGTGTGCATTTCGTTTTGTGCCCAAAACAGGCCATTTCGGCTGTTTTGTAGCCAAAACAAAACACCCAATGCTCAAACAGAAATTCTGTAGCTGAAACATAACATCCCTGTTTCGGATACAAACCGTTTTGTTGTTTCGGCTGTTTTGGAACTCCATTTTGCAATTGTGAAAAATCTTTCTCTTTCAGTCTCCATTTTGATTTTTGACATCTGTTTGAATTTGCAGCCCTTCCAGCCTGCAGATTGGCCAGCAAAAGCATGGGCCGATCAGCTAGCAATTGCCTCCTTATTCCTTTTAAGGAAATTTAAGGGTAAAATCTACCCTCATTGGCCAGTGCGGCAGTGTGCATTTCATTGTTGTTGTTTCATCCTGTTGTGTGTAGATCAACTGCATTTCTGGTGGGTGGGATGGGGATGTGCATGACCTTTGGAAATCTGCCTGGTTCTTTGCAAGGCTCTTCTGTTGTTGATGTGCAATGTTGATGTTATTTAGGGTGGATTCGGGGCAGAAATGGGGCCTGAGGGGCAAAACAGTGGGTTGGGTGGCAGTGCCCCAAGGGGCACCTGCCACAACACAGATTCCAAAGGAATAGGGCAAAGGGCTGATTTCTTAGGAATTGTTGAAGTTCACGCATCTTTAAGGACCCCCCTAGGGAATAATGGAGGTTTCAGCAGACCCATAACTCCACCTGAGGGGCACTGGGGTGGCCGGGAGTGAGTGGTGGTGTAGTGCACAAAGGTGCCAACCGTCCATCCCACTCGTGTGGTGTACCGTCCACCCCGCTGCCCAACGGACTCCCTAACTGAGCTGACAGAGCTGGTCGCGGAGTTGGTGTTGGAGTCTCCTAGACATTTGGTGCTGGGGACTTCAATATCCACTTTGGGGCTGGCTTGTCTGGTGTGGCTCAGGAGTTCATAGCGGCCATGACAACTATGGGCCTATCCCAATTAGTTTTTGAACCAACTCATGTTGCCGGCCATGTGTTTGTTCAGATCAGGGGGGTGTTCCGTGGGTGGGGGATCCGGTGGTTTCCCCATTGTCATGGACAGACCACTACCTGGTTAAGGTCGGTCTCACAGCTGCAATCCACCCCTGCAGGCATGGTGGACCTATTAGGATGGTCCGTCCAAAAAGGCTGCTGCACCCAGTGGGATTTCAAAAGGCCTTGGAGGATTTTGACATTGGTGCAGCCGGTGATTCTGTCGATGCCCTGGTGGGAACCTGGAACAGGGAATTCAACAGGGCAGTAGACATGATTGCTCCTAAGCATCCCTTCCGACCTGCTGCAAAAATGGCCCCTTGGTATACTGAGCAGCTGCGGTGGCTGAAGCAGTTGGGTAGGCGACTAGAGCGCAAGTGGAGGAGAACTCAGTTCGAATTTGACAGGATTCAGCATGTGACCCATTTGAAGGCTTATGTGGTGGCAGTGTATGCAGCGAAAAAGAGATTCTGGTCTGCACACATTGCAGCTGCAGGTTCAGGATCGGCGGAGCTATCTTGGGTTGTGAGGAGTTTGGCTTCTGCTCCTTCTATTTCCAATCAGTCCCCAGAGTTGCTCTGCTGTGATGCCTTTAATGGGTTCTTTGCTAATAAGATCTCCTGTATTCGGGCCGATTTGGACTCCACTATTTCTTCAAGGTCTATGGAGGAGGTGTCTAGCAATCCCTCTTGCAGTATTAGATTGGATCAGTTTCAATCTGTGTCTCCTGAGGATGTGGACAAACTGCTTGGGGCAGTGCGGCCTACCAGCTGTTCTCTGGATCCTTGCCCGACTTGGCTGCTTCTATCTAGCAGGGAGATTGTTGGAGGTGGCCTAGTTAACATCAGAAATGCATCGATGAGGGAGGGTAGGGTGCCCCCCTGTCTGAAGGAGGCAATGGTTAGACCGCTCATAAAGAAGTCTTCCCTGGACCCCTTAGAGATGGATAATTACAGGCCAATCTCCAATCTCCCTTGGTTGGGCAAGGTGATTGAGAGGGTGGTGGCTGACCAGCTCCAGGCAGTCTTGGAGGAAACTGATTATCTAGACCCATTTCAAACTGGCTTTAGAGCTGGCTATGGGGTTGAGACAGCCTTGGTCGGCCTGATAGATGACCTTTACCGGAGAATTGACAGAAGGAGTGTGACTCTGCTGGTTCTTCTGGATCTCTCGGCAGCATTCGATACCATCGACCATGGTATCCTTTTGGATCACCTGGGGGAGTTGGGGATAGGGGGCACTGACTTGCAGTGGTTCCATTCCTATCTCTTGGGTAGATTCCAGATGGTGGAGCTTGGTGACAGTTGCTCCTCAAAACAGGAGTGGTTATATGGAGTCCCTCAGGGCTCCATTCTGTCACCAATGCTTTTTAATATCTACATGAAACTGCTGAGTGAGGTCATCAGGAGGTTTGGTGCCGGGTGTTATCAGTATGCTGATGACACCCAAATCTACTTCTCCTTTTCATCTTCAGGAAATGGCACTCATTCTCTAAATGCCTGCCTACAGGCAGTAATGGGCTGGAAGAGGGATAACAAATAGAAGCTGAATCCAAGCAAGACGGAAGTGCTCATTGTGGGGGCTCAGAATCTGAGGGGTGAGTTAGATCTTCCTGTGCTGGATGGGGTTACACTCCCCCAGAAGGAGCAAGTGCGCAGCTTGGGAGTACACCTGGACCCAGGCCTCACCCTGGTATCTCAGGTGGAGGCCATGGCCAGGAGTGCTTTCTATCAGCTTCAGCTGATTAGACTGCTGTGCCCATTCCTTGAAGAGGATGACCTCAAAACAGTGGTGCATCAGCTGGTAACCTCCCGGCTTGACTATTGCAATGCGTTCTACGTAGGGCTGCCTTTGTATGTAGTCCGGAAACTTCAGTTAGTTCAGAATGCGGCAGCCAGATTGGTCTCTGGGGCAACCCAGAGAGACCATATCATGCCTGTCTTGAAACAATTACACTGGCTGCCGATATGTTTCCGGGCAAAATACAAAGTGCTGGTTATTACCTTTAAAGCCCTGAATGGCTTGGGTTCGAGATATCTTAGAGAGTGCCTTCTTTTACATGATCCCTACTGCACGTTAAGGTCATCTGAGGAGGTCTGTCTCCAGTTACCACCGGTTCGTTTGGTGGGGACTCAGAGGTGGGCCTTCTCTGTAGCTGCTCCCGGGTTGGATTACTTTCACAAGTTACCCTAAGAAATATCTTTTTGTCTCATGTTGCTTTAAAAAAAATCAAGTTGATGAAACATGTAATGAAAGAAGCAGCCCCCATTTGAATGATAGTTCCCAGAAATTAACTATTTAATGCTAATTATGCAGTGGATATTAATTTCACCATCCTTGGTTCCAACACCTTTTAAAATATAGAATCTGAACTATTGCTGGGGCTGTGCTCTCTTTCTAATGCTAGAAAAGGTTATTTCTGTGAATGTTTTCCTGTGTTCTGCTTAAAGTTGACTCCACATTTCCCACATCTGTAATGTGGATATACAGCCTATATTGGATTCCAAAATAGCTCTCTTCCACTTTCTAATCCACTTCATTAACAATATCCACTACTATGTACAAATAGTGTGCAAGGAACACAAAGGTACTCTTAGTCCTACATGTGAAAATGCTTTAAGAGTGCAAAATGCTTATACAGGCATCCCACATTATATGCGGACTCCATATCTGCAGTCTCACGTATTCACGGATGTCTGACACCTGATTTCATTATCTGTGGATACAAAAGGGTTAAAACTCATGTATTAACTCACATTGCTAAAGGGTGGGATAATATTCCTAGACCGTGGAGGTCATTTCCAGCTAATATTTTGTCAGGAGGAGCCATTTTGTGGCTCATTTCTTTTAAAAAGAGAACATGTTTTCCATGATTTTTCACAGAAACCCCCCCCCCAGGGAATTTGGCCCTGGTGGTCACATTCTTGGACAGCTGGACACCCACAAAACATGGTAGGGGACTTGTTTCACTCCCCTACCCACGTTTTTGCCCCCTTCCCAGCTTCCAGGAACCTAACCGCCTCCCCCATCCCATTGAGTCAATGCCTTGTTATCCACGGTCCCGTCCCCCCTCCCCCGGCCGAATGGAACCCCTGCAGATATAGAGGTTTGCCAGTATGTGAATATATATATAACAAAGTTCAGTATATTTTTAGACACAGGAAATACAAAAAGAGATTCAAGTGTTCCATAAAAAGAACCTTTGGCATTCCCTTGTGCACCTATAAAAGAGATAACAGAATCCTTGCATTTCCTTAGTGATTACAAGGTGTGAAATCTCTCAGGAAAGCAGAGGATCTCCTGCATTTTACCTGTTCCTACTTATCTAATCAATTTCCCCTGTACTTCAGCCTGCTTTAGTCCCTGACTTATTTAATTTATTTATTATTAAAACTTTTATATGAATTCACAAGTTACTAGTTATTAATTCTCTCAATGTTTAACATATGATGTATTTGACAACGTGTACTTCTGATACTTGAAAAGATTTACAAATCTTTATAGACCCACATGTACTTTTCTATTTAGATAACAATGCTCATGAAATTCTTTTTAAAAAAGAGCTTTTGGATGGCGGTGGGGGTGGGGGAGTCAATGGAAAGCTAACAAATAATCGAGCAGCAAAATGAATGCATAGCCCAAACCAGGGAAAATGGCTGCCCTATCACTACAAACTTCGTAGATCTGTCTCTCTTGGAAGGAAACTTCTATGCAATCTCTTCTTGAAGGGATTGTGACAATCATCATGTTACTCTTAATCAGCTTTATAATCTTACTCCTCCCTTTGTGATATATTTTACAATCCTTTGTTTCACCTTTGTCAAAAGATAGCATCAACATAAATCCTCCCTTCACAAATAACTTTACAAGGACAAAAGCTGCAAATGTGGCAACATTTCACAGAATTGGAGTGTAGGTAAAGAAATTAATAGAAGAAACATAAATATAGAACATTCGCTGTAACGAAATATATTTCACAAAAACTATGAGAGACCTTTGCTCATAAAACCTTGGTAGAAGACTTTGAAAGCAAGTGGTTTTTTATCACTCCTCATGTCTAGTTGAAATATGTATTTATATCTGTAAATTCTTTTGCATTCTCATGGATTTTCTCTCTATGGACCCAGGACAGAACATTGTTCTATTCAAGGTCCTTTGTAAAACATTTCAGAGGGAAACTTCCATTGCTCGTCACCTAGAAACAAAATAGATAACCAGCAGTTCCATAGGATGCATCTCTTGTTGGACTGTACCACTATACTGTAAGTGGGGGATGAAAAGTGTATTTCTTCCCCATATAAAACACTCTATGGATATACAATATAAGTAATCAGGGAGAAGTTGTATCCTAGAAATTTCTGCGCCAAACAAGTTTTGAACATACAGGGAGATTTCCATACAAAGGAGAGTTTAAACATGCAGGCATTCAAAGGCAGCATGACATAGTGATCTAATAATAAATGAATAATAACCAAAAATAGATACATCCTGTGATAGGCTAGTGATAACGTGTTTTGCCTCTCAATCCTATAAATCTAAAATCTATATTCTCATTTGAGTCCAAGTTTGCATGAAATGGCTATTTTCATGTGGAGGTCACGTGAAATTTGACCCCCACGATAACTGCTACATATTATGACAATTTCTATGCTATAGCTCACCTTTTGGTTGCCACTACTTGATTTTTTCCTAGGGTGGCCACCCCACGAGGCAATTTGAGATAATTGCCTCAAATGGCAGATATGGGGGCCATTTTGAAGGTCACAAAAAATATTCCACCATGGCAAACCTACCTGTACCATGATGGCCTCAGCATAATTATCACCCTTTGTGTGTGTATTCAATGTTGGCATCCAATCAGCCAGCAATGCCCTTAATTCCATGAGAGGTCAGACTCACTAATTAACCTTCCAGCAATGCTCTCTGCTCCTTGGGTGGGGGCTCTTCGACCTGCTTGCCCTCCCTGCTTGCTCCGTCCTCCTTTTGCTTGAACTTGTCTATTGACTTTCTGAGGATGAGGAAGTATACTTTATTCCCTAAAGAAGCAAGCAAGCAGGGGTGGAGCCACCATTGTGTGAACAGCTTCAAAGATTCCGGGCCGCCAATTAAAAGGGCCGCCAAAGCCTATGGGAGGCGTGGCTTGGGCTCTGGAAGAGCCCTGAGCGAACTCCCCCCACCCACGCCTGGGCTCTGAAGAGCCGCAAGCGATCTCTCCCCCTGTCCTTTTCAGGCAACCTTTATTTCCCTTTCTCTCCCTCCAGCAAGGGAGACAAAGGGAAAAACATGCTGTCAGGCAGCCACTGCTGCCTGAAATGAGAAGGGGACAGCTTGCTTGGATGATCCCAAGCCTGGACCATTCCCCCTTTGCGCGTGATGTCACAAACACGAGGGCGTGTCTTGGGCTCTGGAGAGCCTGAGTGAGCCCCCCCCTGTCATTTCAGGCAGCACAGAACCCATTCTTATGGCTGCAATGGATCACGATCCAGATTCCCCAGTTTAAAAAGGGATTCGGGGGATCTGAGGAATTACAGGCCGATTAGCTTAATTTCTGTGCCTTAACTTCATAGATAAATAGATGGTACTTAAGGACAAAATTGTCACATATAGAAGAACTGGCCTTGCTGGAGGAGAACCAGCATGGCTTCTGCAAGGGCAAGTCTTCCCTCAATAACCTTTTAGAAATGTCTGAAAGTGTCAACAGGCATGTAGGTGATCTGGCTGTCATAGTATTCTTGGACTTCCAAAAAGCTTTTGACAAAGTTCCCCACCAAAATCTCTAGAGCACACTTAGATAAATCTTGGGGCTGTGGTGGACAGCTCATTGAAGGTTTTGTCTCAGTGTGCAACAGCAAATTCCTTGCTAGGAATAATTATTTCTTCATTTATCAAAGTTATATACTGCCTCAAACATCTGTCTCTGGGCAGTTTACAACATAAAACAAGTTAAAACACAAAAGTGAAATCCTGAAAATAATTTAAATCCACAGTTAAATTAAAAAGCTTGGGTGAAAAGATAAGTCTTTAGGGATTTTTTAAAAATTGTCAGATGTGGTGAGGCTCTTATCTCAATAGGGAGTGCATTTCAGAGTCTTGCAGCAGCAACAGAAAAGGCCTGTCCCTGCGTGGCCACCAGTTGGGCTGGTGGCAGCTGGACTTCTCTGGATGATCTCAATGGGAGATGGGGCTTATTATAAGACAGGTATCTCTGTCTTACCTAAATCCAGTTTCAGTTTGTTAACCTTCATCCAGCCCATTACTGCCTCCAGGCAGGCATTTAGGGAGGTTTTGTCTTCTCCTAATTATGTTGACATAGATAAATAGATTTGGGTGCCATCAGCATACTGATAACACCCTGCACCGAATCTCCTGGTGATCTCTCTCAGCGGTTTCATGTAGATGCTAAAGACAGTATGGAACCTTAGGGGATGCCACACAAAAGTTCACATTTTGAAGAGCGACAATCTCCAAGTGACACTATCTGGAATCTGCCTGCAAGTTAGGAGTGGAACCACCACAAAGCAGTGCCTCCCACCCCCAACCCTCTCAGATGCTGCAGAAGGATTCTATGGTTGATAGTACCCAGGGGCATAACGATAGGGGGGGGCAGGGGGGGGTGCCAAAAAGTGGCTTCCCCCCGCCCCCCTGGATTGCCCACCGAGTGTGGTGGCGGGCGGGCGGCGGCGATTTGGTGATGGCGGGAGGCAGCAGGTCGCCCGTGGCCCGCCGAGTGCGGCAGTGGCTGGCTGGTGTGGCGGCAATGGGCTGTAGCGCGGCCTGAGCGGCGGCGGCGGATCGCCCGCTGAGGACAGAGTGCAGGCCGCAGAGCTACGCTGAGCCTGCCTCCTGGCCCGGCGTCGCTTCCCAACTGCGCAGGCTGATAAGCTGACTGTTCCAATTCTCCACCAGGGGATCAACAGGACCTCTGCAGGAGCCAACACTAAATCCTTCCAAGGCTTCTTAGAGTCCAATTGGATCCAATAATCTTCTTGGGAAGACCATCCTAATAGGCCTCTCACCCCTGCAGAGGTGGGATGTGAGTGTGAGTCCAACCTTAACCATCCATGACAATGAGGAAACCACAGGAGTCCCCATCCACAGAACACCAGCCAGATCAGAGTAAAAGACCAGATTGAGCATGCGACCTGCATTGTGCTTCAGAAGACTGCTTGGAATAGGCCAATAGTTGTCATGGCCACTATGAATTCCTGAGCTGCCTTGGACAAATCGGTCCCAAAGTGGACATTGAAGTTTCCCACCACCAGAGGTCTGGGGGACTCCAATGCCAACTCTGCAACCAAGTCTGTGAGCTCAGTTAGGGACTCTGTTAGGCAGCGGGGTGAGCGGTACACCAACAGAAGTCCCAGTCTATCCCTGGTCTCCAGACTTAAGTACACATACTCAATATGACCAGATATTTTGACATGGATCCTGATAAGGGAGATGTTATTCTTATAGACCACAGCCACTCCACATCCCTTCCCACATTCCCTCACCTGCTGTTCAACAGAGTACCCTGGAGGGAGAAGCTGGGAACAGACTGGGCCCAGCCTCCCCCAGCCAAGTTTCTGTGATACATACGAGGTCAGTCCCTTCATCCATAGCCAGATCATAGGTTATTTGATTTATTCTGGACTTACCTGGCATTACAAAGGAGCAAGGTGAGGCTCTGGGTAGTTAGCACTGCTCCCCAAGGTCAAAGAGCTGGCAGGGCAGCTGTAAGGGGAAACAGCTATGAAATTTCTGATTTCCCTTCCCTGTAACAGCCTGCTGACCTGCCAGCATTACTTCTTCTATTCCTCACCACCACCAGAACAGCTACCCCTCAGTCAATGGACACTCCCCCATCTCCCGAGAAACCGAGACACATAGTAGATTGATTTCACCCAAGACTACACAAGAGAAGCTCTCTCAACAGCAACTTCAGCTTCTTGTAAAATCATATGATAGCATACTCTGCCCAAGCCCTTTGGTGGCCAGATTTGGTGATCACCTGAATATCAGCTGTGTCACCAGCTCCCTCCTTCCTCATAAGCACCAAGAATCTCTCCTCTCACGAAAGGCTCCAAGACAGGGCTGATGTAATTAGTGCCCACAGGTGGAAATTATCAGGCAATCAGGAGACAAAAGCCACAATGCTAACAAAAGCAACAAAGCTATAGAGCAACAGCTAAGTGTTGCCAGCATGGTGTGCTGGTTAGAGTGCTGGACTAGGACCGGGGAGACCCGAGTTCAAATCCCCATTCAGCCATGATACTAGCTGGGTGACTCTGGGCCAGTCACTTCTCTCTCAGCCTAACCTACTTCACAGGGTTGTTGTGAGGAGAAACTCAAGTATGTAGTACACCGCTCTGGGCTCCTTGGAGGAAGAGCGGGATATTTAATGTAAACCGCCCTGAGCCTTTTGGAAGGGTGGTATAAAAGTTTTAATAATAAATAAATAATAAATATAAATGTAAAATAATAATAATAATAAGCAGAGCTGATCTTCTAGGTTTCTAAGCTGGGCTAGAGGGGAGCAAGGCTGCAATAAATCTCCTGATCCAGGCCAAGGAGACAAGCTGGCAAAGTTTGTCATTACTTTAGTTCCATTAGGAAGGGGATTGAAAATAAAAATGCTGCTATAATAATGCCCTTATAATGTCCCACACCCTATGGTGTGGCCAGATTCAGAGTACTGTTTACAGTTCTTGTCACTGTATCTTAAGAAGGACACTGGAAAAGATGCAGAAGAGGGCAACCAAGATGATCAGGGGCCTGGAGCACCTTCCTTAAGAGGTTGAACTACAGCATCTGGGGCTTTTTAGTTTGGAAAAGAGGTGACTATGGTAAGACATGATAGAGGTGTATAAAATTATGTGTGTATGAAAAGAATTGAAATGCAATCCTGTTTGCTTAAGGCTTTGTTAGTATTAAATATTAATATGGTACTGTCACTTTAAAAAGGAAAGCCTAGTGGAACTCTGAGAAAGGAGAGGAAAACCCCAGAAAGGTTCTAGTGTTGGCTTAGACAGAGAGCAACAAGCTTGTAAAAGTATCTGCTAAGCTGTGAAGCCAATAAAAGTTTGATTTTTTTTCACAATCCCCTTGCATTGTGGTGTAACACATGGAATAGAGAGAGTAGACAGAGAGAGGTTTTCTTCCGTCTCTCACAACACTAGAACTAGGGGTCATCCTATGAAACTGAAGGTCAGGAAATTTAGGACCGACAAAAGGAAGTACTTTTTCCAGATAGCACATAATTAATCTATGGAATTCTCTGCCTTGGAATGTGGCAATGACCCCTAGCCTGGATAGCTTTAAAATGGGCTTAGACAAATTCTTGGAGGACAGGCCTGTCAATGGTAGAGATGCGCACAAATTGATTTTTTTAATTTGATTTGTTATGTAGCCAAATTTACCCCCTCCAAATCACCCCAGATTCGATTTGTATTTGCTTTGATTCGATTTGGATTTAGACAGATTCAGACCACTTAACAAGGTCCTAGGGGCATCAAAGTTGGGTGGTGGGTAGGTCCCCATGGGTGCCACGTACCACCTAAATTTCAAGGCAGTGGGACACTTGGTTGATTTTTAATATTTTTTTTTAGTTTTTACTGATTTTGAACATTTCCGCCATAGGAAACAATGGGGATTCAAAGTTGCCATATCCTAACCCTAAAATGGATCCCCAGCTTTCTTCTTCTTCTTTTTTAAAAGCTATGCTCTAGCCCTTGTAGAAGTGGAGTTCTGGAGCTCAGGCCTTTATACTGATCTGCCTCTGGTTTCTGCATGTGGCAAAAATCATTGAGAGGAATGGTTCTCACACTGTGAAGATAAACCACATGGCCGTTGCCAGTCCACATGAGTCTGCCACTACACATGAACAGCTTGTTGCAAACAACATACAGGTCCAACTTCAAGTGGCGTCTTGCTTGGCAACCATTTTGTGCAGAGGAATCTTATCTGGCCAACTGAATGTGCTGTGTTTGTTGATAACATAGTTTAAAAGAAAGAAAGAAAAATCAACTTTGTATAAATACTGTACTTATAGAGGTACCGGTTGCAGTTGCATCAGAGATTTCTACACTGTGAGCTGAAATAGTGGGGTTTTATGCTGGAATTAATAGACAACAAACCAGTTTGTACAACTCCTCTGAGCATCTCAAGGGATTCCCTCTCCACACCTCCCGCCTAAGTGTATCCAGAGTGAATCATGTGTGTCTGACTCTTTGGTCATGAGCATAAACCATGATTGTGCATGTCACTGTGATGCCGACTCCCTAATGTGACTTGAGTGGTGACATGCAAATTCATGCCTTTTGCTTGTGAGTGATGAGTGATTCAGTTCAACCATTTGCCATGTGCATTTGCCCCCTCCCTAGATGGCAAATCTCGGAAAAAACAAAGAAGCCACCACATACAACCTAGTCACGTGAATTGATACATAAATAACATACTTTAGGGAAGAGAGAGATACTTTTTATCTCTCTATATCAGTGTTTCTCAAACTTTTTGGAGTCAAGGACCGCTAAATTCTTCGTGCAGAGTTTCAAGGACCGCTACATTCTTCATGCGCAGTTTCCCGGACCAGCAGTTAGTAAAGGGGTTTCAAGTCTGTCTGTCTATCTATCTATCAGACTTCTATACTGCCCAAAACTTGCATCTCTGGGCAGTTTAGAATGAAAATAATATAAGCATTGAAATAATTAAATTTGGAATCTTTTGCAAACATGGAATATTAGGGGTTCTTAACCTTGGGTCCCTCAGTTAAACTCCCATAACCCCCAACAACAATGGCATTTGGCCATTATGGCTGGGGATTATGGGAGTAGAAGTCCACCAACGTCTGGGTACCCAAGGTTGAGAACCCCTGAATCTAAAAGCCTGGGTGAACAAATTTGTCTCCAGTATGTCTGCAGTGGAGGTGCTTGTGATTACTCAATGGAGAGGGGATGTTGGGCCATTAGAAAAATTCAAAAGCTACATGGGGCCAATGAAAACAACATACAAGCAAGCCCCACTGATGCAAGAGGGAAACAGCGTTCCCTCTCAAGGCGCCTCGACCACAACAGGCAGCTGGGTTTCAATCAACCAATCTTTGGCTGCAAACAATGAGCATGCAAGAACCAGCAGCCCTTCAAGTGGCACCCACTGCCATACTTTTTCCTCCATGCCCCCGCATCGCATACAGTTTGAAGCTGTAAAGATAGGGAATAAGATAGCTGTAGGAAGATCTCAGCAGCAAGTGGAGGCAAGGCACAAGAAGGGTCCCATGCCTCCGTGATACTCTTCCTCTTCCGTGCCATGTGCAAAATTGAGGAAGTGAGTGCCTTGATTTCAGTTGGGGGGGGGGGGTTGACTCCCAGTCAGGGACCGGCACTCAACCCTTCGGGGACCGGCAGCGGTCCAGGGACCGGTGGTTGAGAAACACTGCTCTATATAATAAAAAGAGTTATTACTGACCTGTTTGTGCAAGAAAGGCACATGCGTCAAAGACAAGCAATCAAACAATGTCTACTTAGTGGATCCAGTGGAACTTTAAAGGGATCTTTTATTTTGCAGTACTTTGGAAAGACCCCCTGCCTCGTAATATATGGAAGTAAAAACTCTGCTCTATGAAGGCACATTGTGCAGCCTGTAAGTGGATTAACTACTTAGCAGCCTTAACAAATGCAGAGGCACTGGCTGTCATGTGTAATCGTTATTGTTAAAGTCAGAATCAGATAGTAGCTGCTCTTAAAAAAGCATAATACTGACAGAGAGAGGGCCCAGAAGAAAAGAATGCTCTCAAACAAAACCAACCAGCACTTCATAAACAATGTAATATGGTTCCTTTGTGCCTTATTTTTAGCCAGAGGAAAAGGTCTGCTTCTGCCTCACCTCAGCACTCAGAAATACCCACTCTTTTCAGTTTATAGCACCAGAGAGAGTACACTCCACGTGCCTCACGGAAATGACTCTGCGTGGTCGTTTGAGTTACACCTAATTGGAGCTTCATATGAGTCACTGGCAGACATCACGTGTAAGGGGAATCCCAGGGCTGATGGAGTAATTAGCATTATGCAAATGTCCTACACATTTACGGTTATGTGACATGAATGCTAGTGAATTACCCTCTGGTATGCAGAGCTGTGACTGGGTGGAAAGAAAGGCAGAGATATATCGCCTGACCTGCACTGTGATTGATGAAACTGGGAATAGTTTCATTATAATACCATTTCTAGTTTTGCCATATTGTCAGTGTTATTTTGCCCACAAAAGAAATGTGTTATGCTTCATTATTGTTGTTGTTGAGAGGTTTAAAATAGGATATCAACCATTAGTTTCCATTTTCAGAGTCAGTCAGCTGCTTACACAAATACCTGAACTACGGAATGCTGTGGCACTGGTGTGGGCTACTAGCAATGTTTAATATTCTTATTCAGTACTTGAATATAGTAGTATTTCACTAAATGGTTAGCAATTATCGATCCAAAGACCACCCACATTGCCTAAATTGGTGAGTGGAATACTCAGGTTTCTATTTAGTGAGAACTGCTATATATCGAGCTGCATGCTTTCTGTCCTTTGATGCATGCAACTATACAGTACATCTGATCTTTAGTGCAACAGCTGACATCTGAGATTGTCCCATAAAACTAGTAGGACACACTGGTAGAATCAAACACAAAGCCAGGATAATTAACTCTATCCTGTTTCACATGAGACATCACACAGGTAGCATGACTGACATCTGAACAGCAGCTGAATCAACAGCAGAGAAGTGAAAGTTAAGTCCAATTATCCTCCCATTAACAGATCCACATGCACTAAAATTGCTCTGGTTCTTCAGAATGGATGCAACCCCCCCCCAAAACCAACAACTGCGGGGTGGGGGGTGGGGAATCAAACTTCTTTGGCAGGTACTTTGGATGAGTGACGTGGCAAATTCTCCACCAAGCTCTTTCAGCCTTTTGGTTTGCTTCTCCAAAGGCAAGCCAGCCAAGTCAGGAAACACCATGGTGGTAATATAGAAATATCCATTGAGGCTATTCTCACGACCAGAGGAAAGCAGGCTAAAGGAGCCCACCCAGCTTTCCTGCAGTCATGAAAACTGCCAGGAATCATGCAGCTCCCAGTGGTTGGCCCGCTTAAGTCTCCCTTTTAAATGAGATTAGCAGAGCAAGTGCGTTTTACTGATCATGTGCCGCTGCGGTGCAGCTCTGTGCTGCACTCTGTGACACATGAGTAGACCCTGACTGGGAGGCTACAAGCAGCCTCAGGCGTCTCCCCAGAATGCCCCACACATTTGCACGGTTCATCCTGGGACATCTAGGGGCCAGGTGGCCCCTGATCCCCACCGCCCCTATCAGCTCTGTGATGGAGCTGGTAGTCATGTGGGCAGCTGATCCAGCCAGCCAGGGATGGCTCCCTGTTCATCTGTGGGGAGAGCGGACTAAGCCTGCTCTCTGCACAGAGCCCCGTTAAGGCTCTCGTGTGTGTGGAGAGCTTAATTGCCTCTCTGCTCTTTTGCATCCTAGCCATGATATCATGTATATAGTATACTTTTGACTTTCTGACCAGACCTACTGGGGAGGGAAGAGTAGGAAGCTTCCTGACAATTATTAGAATGGGCAAGGGGAGAAAACTGTTGAGGCAATTTACCATCAATGCAGAACCTGGAGAAAACTGGAAGTACAGTGGTGACCACATGACAATACGATTTTCTGCTTCAGATCTCACTTTCCTTTTCACAGAAACAAATGGAGCACATTTACTTTTACACATGAAAAGCAGGACTGAAATCTGGAAAACCACTGAGGCTAAGGTTGCCAACTTCCATTGCCCAAATAAGGGACACAAGGCAGGGAGTATGTGGGAGTAATTGGGAGCCTTAAGCAACCTTAAGCCCGCAGCCCACTAGAATCACAATCTGGTAAGGAAGGAGAAGGGAAGGAGTTGGAGCTATCTATCTATCTATCTATTTTTACATTTAAATCTCACTCTTCCTCCAAGGAGCCCAAAGCGATGTACTAAATACTGACGTTTCTCCTCACAACAACCCTGTGAAATAGATTAGGGCTGAGAGAGAAGTGACTGGCGCAGAGTCACCCAGCAAGTATTTGGCTGAATGCAGATTTGAACTCGGGACTCCCCTGTTCTAGTCCAGCACTCTAACCACTACACCACACTGGTGAAAATAACTGGTTTGATCTGACTGAGCAATAGGTTCTTCCCATTAGCTGAAAATAAGGGACAAATGGCATCGCATAAACAATTTGGGGTTGAAACAAGGGACGCCCCTTCTAATAAGGGACTGTTGGTAACCCTAAGGCAAGATACTCACTTACCTTCCCAGATCCTGGGAACAACAGGGTTTGGCTTGACAGCTTCCTGTTGAGACCATCACTTCAGTGGTCTCCCAGTTTTAGCCTCCTCCACTTGATATATATGTAAAAGTGAAAGTCGCCTTATTTACCCATAGAAGCCATTCAGTGTTATGGAAGAAAGTAATGGAGCTCATCATCATGATGTTCCTTTTGCTGTTTGATTATAACAAGAGGACTGAGGCACAAAACAGTCCTCAGTTAACCTACAAAACAAATTGTTCAGGTTCTCTTTAAATATCTATCACGATCTAAAAGTGATTAGAATGTAGATTACTTGGAAAATACATTTCCATGGTTGGGGAGAAATATTTTAACAAGTGCTTTTACCCTGGCTATTCTAATCATTCACTGATTAAATATTTCAGTTCAAGAGCTGAGTCTGTCCTTAGGCAGACTGTATCAAAATGTCTGCCAGACTGCTCGTGACTCTATAACTTCCTCATAGTGTTCCAACTTGCCTTGGGGTACAAAACCTCTCACTCTTTGAACTATTCTTTTGTTCCCATTGCTAAAATGAATTGGCCATACATTCTTGTTCCTAGCTGCATTGAAATAAAAAGGAGCACTGTTTCATTTAGAGCTATTATGAATCAATCTTTACGGATACAAAACTACAAGCAAGCTCTCACAGAGGTCCCAGGCCTCACATGTGTCCCGCTGCCACCAAATCTCTACTTAAATAACCATGTTGCTTTCCCCCTTAGTAGTTGGTTAAAGGCCATTACATGGTAAAAGCAGAACTAAGAGACTGCTTAAAAAGAATTATAGCTATTTATTAAAATACAGGCATGCTATTATGATCACTTAAAAATATTTTAAAATCAAGTAAAGACATTTTTCTATGCAGTGGTATTGCTTACAAAAGGAGTGGTATGGATTGTCTAAATTAGTTCAACTCCCAATGCCAACTGAAGCCTACATTACTCTTAGCTCCTCCCCAAGGAAATCATATCTGCTATTATAAAGTGTGCTGCCCCTATAAATACCCCCGGCCTCTCTGCTGCTCTAGGTCTAGCCCAATCATTTTGGCAGTTAGAGTGGAACCTCCTTGCTATGCAGGTCCCGTACAGCTTTGGCCACACCAGCTGAAGGCTTCCAGATGCCCTGAAGCCTTCCTTCTGGACCTGGCCAGGCTCCTGAGTTTCAGCCACAACTCTTCCTCTAGCAAGTGTGTTTGGAGATCCAGGCTCTTAGCTCCTAGGAGAGTTACCAAGTACTGCCAGTTCACAGCCACTTCTATCTCCAGCTCTTTGCCTGTCCTGTCTCTTCTGCTCTGCCTTCAGTCATCTTCCTCGGGCCAGTGCTCTGTGTCTTCCGCCAAATCTTTTCTCTGAGCCTTCTCACAGCCCTTTATGTAGCCCTTCCTTTAGAACTTTCAGGGTCTTATCAAACCCTGAGAGGATTGTGTCCTGCCACCTTTTGACCAATGGCGGCATCCATTGTGTCGGACCACTCACCAGTCCTCTGCAAGGGGTTTTCCGTCCTCTGGTACCTGTTTAATAGGCTTCTGCTTGCAAGCATAACTCTTTCTACCTTAACTCTCCTCCCTTAGCAACCAAAATGGCTGTGTAGCAACCTTAGTCAATAAGCACAATAATATAGGTCTCGCCTTACAAGTTCCCAGGCCTGGTCATGAAAATTGTATCCTCAGGGCCTCTACCAGGGCAACCCTTAATCCCTCTGTAACATGTGCTATTATTACCCCCTTACAAGCAGTGGTATTGGTGAAGTACGGCACAGAAACCAACATACCTGTAACTTCTAATAGCGGCTGTAGGAAATACCACCCATTCCTTCTCTCTCAGTCATTTGAGCAAGTTATACTTCTAAGGTGAGATGTTGGCCTTGGAAGATTCTAAGAGCTAGTTCCAGCAACAAGGGTTGAGAAAACCTGTGGAGGTCAGTTTATGGGCCTGCTTTTATTTATTTCCTGGAATGTGATCCAGGGATCTAGAACTTACAGTTCAGTTGTCTTAGACTGTAGCCAGAGCATCTGCTGCATTCCTACTGATCCAAAGGAACAGTGTCTGAAACCTTATCACCAAACTAGGACTCAAGGGGTATGCTCTTGCTTAAATTCTAGTTATATGGGCTTATACTGTTGTGTGCATTCCTGTGGATGCTGAAGAAACTTGTAATATCTTATTAAGTCATATGAGAATAACCTACATAAACAATAAACAATAGCAGCCAGATTACAAATATCCATATTCTGAGTTATGGAAGTTGACTCCATGCTTTGAATTTAGTATAACAAATTGATTTTTAAAAAATAAATTGTGATAGTACTAGTTTTTGTATTAATTCTTAATTTGGTTTAACTCACAGTGGACTAGTGCAATCATAGGTGGGAGGTATTCAACCAAAGGAGGTATTTGGCCTTCAAAAGAGCCCTTAAGACACATTTTTTTTAAAGCTAGGCTTTTAGTAATTTCTGAGATTACATTTTTTAATTGCTGTAATTTTTGAATGTGTGAGATTTTTAATTCTTGTTTTAAGAGCTGTTCTCATTTGGTTTTGTTTTTTGTTTTTGTGAACCACCTGGAGCCTCTAGAAGAGTCAGGCAGTATATAAATAAAATAAAATAAAATAAAATAAAATAAAATAAAATAAAATGTAAATGTCTTTCATGCTTTTCACCAAGATCCCCAATGGATTAGATTTTGACACTTGGCTGTAAGTGCAACAGTTACTAGATTATTTCCTATGAGACCTCAGAAGTGAAAGGAGTGCTGTGGGAGACTCTTGCCACATTCAGATATTTATAGAAGGATTGCCATGTAAATGCTCAATAGATGCCAGTTCCCAGGTGACCTGAATAACTTCAAGCTTTTATGAAGAGCTTTGTTGTTTCTATCTACCTATCTATCTATCATGTTTATATACTACCTGCTATGTGTATCTCTAGGAAGTGTACACAATTTAAAGCAACAAATATAAAACAGAGTAAAAACTATTAAAACAATTTCACAGAATAAAAAGTTAAAACAATTTCATAGAATAAAACCAAACAAATAGTTTAAAATTAATTTCAGTTAAAAGCCTGAGAAAACAGGTGTGTCTTGAGGGTCTTTCTAAAAGCAATCAGAGATGGAGATGCTCTTATTTTGACAGGTAGCACATTCCAAAGCCTTGGGGCAACCACAGAGAAGGCCCGGTCCTAAGTCACCACCAAACGAACCTGTGACAACCCTAACTGGACCTCCACAAATAATCTTAATAGATGGCAGGGTTCATGACAAAGAAGGTGTTCTCTAAAGTACCCTTGACCCAAGCCATTAAGGGCTTTATAGGTAATAACCAGCACTTTGTATTTTGCTCAGAAACATATTGGCAGCCAGTGCAGTTCTTTCAGACTTGGTGTTATGTGATTACGTGGATTATGGGAGAGGCAGTGGAGGCAGCTACCTATGGTGGCAAATAATAAATACATAAATATTACATTGTGTTTGTGTATCGCGAACTCTCTTTGCGGCCGGTGGCAGGGCAGAGGGACAGGGACAGCAGCCGCCACCGGCAGCTGGCAGCCTGTGTATGTTGTTGTCGCTGTTGTTGGGCAGGGCTGGCAGCCAGGCAGCTGGGGGCTTCTTATGTCTGCAGTGGCTCAGTTGGTGGCTGCTGCTGCCAGGGCCCGGCTGGGGAAGGGACGATCCTTCATTCCTTCCTATAAAGCAGCAGCAGAGCTTTTGCAGGCAGCAGCATTTCTTTAAGTTCTTCTCACTCGTAGTTGGAGAGTGAGTGACTCGTTGCTCTTCCTGTCTGATCTTCATGTCATGCGGCAGGCAGCAATGTGTGCATGCGCAGCAGCAGTCGCAGACATAGTCAGATCAGGGCACAGGATCAAGTAAGGAGTCAAGAGAGGCAGTTGTGCATTAGTCCCAGAGAAACTGCAGACCGTCAGGACGTATCATTCCTGGAAAAGACTGTGAATGGGGAATTGTATAAGAGGGAATGGTGGGTGATCCACCATCACCCTAGAAAGCAGATGTCCTGTTGACCTTCCTAGAGTTCAGGATGGAAGCAGGAGAATCAGGGGTTAGGGGCGTTAGGGCCTAATTGCCTCTGAGGGAAAGTTAGAGCCTAACTGCCTCAGAGGCATTCTGTACCAATTGTAGTTTCTGGACTATGTATAAAGGCAGCCTCGTGTAGAGTGCATTGCAGTACTTGAGCCTGGAGGTTACCAGCATATGCACCACTGTTTTAAGGTAATTTACCTCCAGAAATGGGCGTAGCTGACATATCAGCTGAACCTGATAAAAAGTTTCTCAACCTGAGAAACGAGAGAGAGGTTTGGATCCAAGAACACTTCTAAGCTATGTACATGACCTTTCAGGGGGAATGTAACCCCATCCAGAAGGCAAATCTAAACCATCTTGCAGGTCCTGCCCCCCATCCCTACTCAGTACCTCCGTCTTATTCAGATTCAACTTCAATTTGTTATCACTCATCCAGCCCATTAACACTTTCAGGCAGGCATTTAAGGAAGTTATGCCATTTCCTGATGAGGTTGATATGGAGAAATAGATTTGGGTGTCATCAGCATATTGATAACACCCTGCACCAAAGCTCCTAATGATCTCTCCCAGTGGTTTCATATAGATGTTAAAGAGCATTGGAGACAGTATGGAGCCTGGTGGAAAGGCATATTTTAACTCTTGCTTTGCAGTGTATAAGTCTCCAAGTGACACCATTTAGAATCTTTCAGATTGTTACATGTTGACTTGCACCTAATGGAAGAAGCACTCCAAATAATAAGTTCAGGAGATCAGTAAGTTTCTTATCTGGGATATGTAATTGTTTCTGCCCATTGTCCTAAAGTAGGGTGGATAAAAATCAATGATTCCCCCCCCCCAAATAAAAAAATGGATTTTTAAAATTTAAATTGGATTTTTAAAAATTTAAATCAGATTTTTAAAAAATAAAATGCTTTTTGAAGGAAAAATCTGTCTAAAGATAGTTTTCTATTTAAGATACATTATAGTCCAAAGGTTATTCATCATGAAATAAGGATTAGTTTTTAATTATGTAGCATGAGGTGGTATATATGCAATGTTTAAATTTTTTGGTAAATGAATTCCATTAATCCATTCACAATGTCATGTTCTTCCAGAGGTTTCCATAAGATTTTTTTGGGCAATGTTTCTATCTAGAAGAGGACCAAAAATGAAACCTCCATCTGGTGGTAAATATTAAGATTATACCAGCAAGAATGAGTCAGTGAGGCTATTCACGTGATTGCATAAAATCAGGCTAGCCTCTGCTTGCCTGATTTTCTGCAACTGTGAGAACCACCGGGCTCGGGTAACCCGCTCAAGTAGCCCACCCCTAAAACCGGGTTTGCGAAGCAAGAGCTCTGCAAACCCATTTTTTTTCATCGTGAGTAGCCGCACTGTGGCTAGTCACAAGGAGACCCCCGGAGGGGAGGCGAAAAACCACCTCCCAGCTCCGGGGGTCTCATGCTTGCGCAGGGCATGCTGGAGCTTCTGGGGGCTGATTGGCTCCCACTCCCCCCAGCCCCTGCCAGCTCTGTTACGGAGCCGGCAATCATGTGGGCAGCCGATCCGGCCGCCCAGTGCTCCCACCCTGCTCGTGTGTGGGGAGAGCAGGCTTAGCCCGTTCTCCGCGCTCACTCTCCAAAACCGGGTCTCACTGATTGTGAGACCAGGCTCTTTATGTTAAAAAAAAAATGATTTAAATATAATCGTACTGACTAGTGATTTAAATCATGATTTAAATCAATTTGATTTAAATCAAATCCACCCTGTCCTAAAGAAAACTGTGGAACAGAGAAGGAGCAGGAGCTTTTGTTCTAGAAAGCCTTGATCAGTTCCCTCCAACAGTAGACCCCATTATTGTGGGTAGTAATGTTATGTGGAAGTTTAAAATGGACTGTGAACTAATTACTGGCTCCCACTTTCTGCAGAGAGTGAAAGCAGATACTATATGGGCCAAGGCTTATTCAGTATGCAGAGCACAGGAAAGAATACAGAAGAGAACTACCAGGAGGATTGTCAGGATGGCAGAAAGTGAGCTGGTAGCAATATCCCCAGGTGAAGTGAAAGAAGTTTAGGAGCTGTAAGGAAGTTGCTGGAGGAAGGAGAACTTGAAATATTATTGGAAGATGCAGAAAATGAGCTTCCCAGGAGGGACAGGAACTGAGGACACAGTTTGCCAAAACAACTACTGCAACCTGTGGTAGGATTGCAGTACACTTACAGAATTCAAGCTTTCAGAATATGGTGCTGCCCAGAAAGTGTATAATTGCCCAAGGAGAGGTGGTACATTGGGTCAAGCATGTGCTACCTATGAATGGAGAAGACAGCCTTTCTGTCTTTTTGTGATTTGGCAACTCCCCATCAGTCCTGAATACAAACACCACTTTTTGAGGAAGATTTCATTCATATATACCCCCTATACCGCCCAAAACTTATGTCTCTGGATGGTTTACAATTAAAAGGTATGACTTAGATGCAGGCCATGTTAAGGGTATGAAACATGCCATCCAACTCTCAGACGATGTGCCTTACAAAGAAAAGACAAGGGGGCGATTCTCACGACCAACAAAAATCAGGCTAGGAGAGCCTAGCCCGATTTTTGTTGGTTGTAAGAACCACCGGGCTCGCAGCCGAGCCCGGTGGTTCTTGAGCGGGTAACCCGCTTGAGAACCCCTGCTAAAAAGCAGGTTTGCAGAGCGAGCGCTCCAGCAAACCTGCTTTTTAGGCTCATGAGTAGCCGCGGTGTGGCTTTGCACCATGCCTACTCATGAGTAGACCCCTGGCCGGGAGGCTTAAAAACAGCCTCCTGGCTCGGGGGTCTCCTCAGTATGCCCTGCGCAGTCACGTAGGGCATACTGGGGCTTGTGGGGGCCGCTCCCTCCCTGCTCCCCCCACCCCCCGCCGGCTTCGTCTCGGGGCCGGCCATCGTGTGGGCAGCCGATCCGGCCGCCCAGGGCTCCCTGCCCACTTGTGAGTGGGGAGAGCGGGCTTAGCCCGCTCTCCCCGCACACCAGTACAAACCGGGTCTCACTGATTGTGAGACCCGGTCCAAGGTGTCACCAGCTGAATTCAAAGATGTAAAACAGCATCTTCATAAACCCGTAGCTATAATTCTGGCATTATAGAGGAATCAGTTAGTCCTTACTTCTCCAGTGGTCCTAGTCAGGAGGATGACTGGTATGCAGAGGATGGTAGTGGATTACAAGCATCTCAACAACATGATCAAGAAAGATGCCTATCCTTTATCTAGGAAAGGAAAAGACTTTTCCTTGCTAGCTGGATCCAGATGATTCACAGTATTTGATTTAAAGAGTAGGAAGTGGAGGTTAAAGATAGACCCCAAACAGCATGCATCACTCCAGTGGGAAATTGGCAATTCTGCATGATGCCACAAGGACTTACCAATGCTTCTATAACACTTCAAAGAATGATTGAGCGTGTCATGAAGGATATTGACTGCTGAAGTAATAATTTTTATTATTATTTAATAACCTTTTCAGCAACCTTGGAAGAACATGGGGCAGGGCTAATGAGAGTCCTAGGATGGTTAGCAGAGCAGAGGTTAAAGTTATCGCCATCCAAATTTTCTCCAAATATCAGTGAAGTATTCAGGACATGGAGTATTGCACAGAAATAAATACGTGAGAAGCTAAGGTTATTTTAAAAACCCTCTTAGTTTAAAAAGCATTGTGCTCATGAGGTAGATATAAGGTGCAAACTGAAAGGGCAGAAAGACCTTCATTTAAGCTTAGACGTGAGTTGGGGAATCTGAAGTGACACCATTTAAAACTGTTCTAAGAGCCCTGAAACTGATGAATCAACAACAACCATTTTTCAAATTTATATTACAAATTAGTTTTAGAGGTCTTGTATGAATGGTATTTTGCAGCAAAAAGATGTTGTGGAAACTAGATGCAGGCTATATATGTCTGTTATCAAGATCACTGAGTTTTGCTTTGAAAATGTGGAGGCATCAATACAGAAAACACAAATGACTCATTCAGTTTCTCTCTATACTTCTAGGGCTTGTGTATTTCCACCCTGCAGGGAGATATGTGAATTATACTGACATTAGGAGAAAACATCAAGTATCTGTGATGGGCCAACTTGAGGAGAGATGTGAAAGTTTCCTCTTCAGAGAGGCTCTAGAAGTGTAGGTAGGAGCAATGCTCAAAGGCTTGGACACATGTAGAACCAGCATTCAGACAAAAAGAGACAGAGCTGGAATATGGAGTAAATTGCCACTCCAGTAACCTAATCTAAGTGATTGGATGCACAGCAGGGGGACGTTTGCATCTTGTCTTCTTGAACACCTCTTTATTATTCAGAGAGGCCTATTGTTGTCAGCCAGCTAGAAACAAGGCCGTGGCCAATTTTTACTGGCCACTAACACTCTAGCATTCTAACTACCAGCAATTGAGCTTGGGTGAGCAATCTATATATATAATCCTTTTAGATGTACCCGTCGCTAATCCTATGCGTGGCAGCTCTTGAGAGAGTTTGCGAGCAAGGGAAGGGGGAGAGGAAAGTGACGGCGGCAGGGAACATAAGGCCAATGGACAGGCCAGTGAATGGGCAGACACGTGGGTGGGTGGGTGGGTGGGCAGGGAGAGAAAGCGGTGGCAGTGGCCGGGGGGGGGGGAGAGAAAGCAGGGGTGGCCAGGGGTGGGGGAAGCAGCAGGTGGCCAGAAAAAATGGCTGGCCAGGTGGCCAGCCAGAGGGGATAAAAACAGAGAGGGAAGAGGAGGGGAGAGGGCTGAGGGGGGGGCGATAATGAGGGATAACTAGAGGTGCAGATGCTCTGTACCTGGGCCAGCTAAGGTAAAGTGTGCTGTCAAGTCAATTTTGACTCCTGGCGACCACAGAGGTATGTGGTTTTCTTTGGTAGAATATAAGATGGGTTTACCATTGCCTCCTCCTGTGCAGTATGAGACGATGCCTTTCAGCATCTTCCTATATCGCTGCTGCCTGATATAGTACCAGCAGTGATTTGAACCAGCAACCTTCTGCTTGATAGTCAAGCATTTCCCCACTGCACCACTTAAAGTGACCTGGGCCAGCTAGTAAGATAATAGCAAAGACTTCAGGACTTTAGCTGCTTAATTAGAGGTATATAGCAGCCTTGTGTAGGATGATTTAGGTGGGAAACAGTGGCTAACAGGACGCAGTTACAGCTCTGTAACGTTTGAGATGTGGGGCTGCTACAGACTTCAAAGACAGCCCTAATGCTGTTCAGAAACACCAGTTGCAAACATGGTGTTTCCACAGGTTTCCCCATTCTAAACCCCAGGGTGCAGTGTTATGGAGCTATTGTGCTGCATGTCATGTTAGCCAGTATGATGAGAACTCTCTCTATGACCCATGGTCCCAGGAAGAATCATATCCCACTTACTATTTCACCCCCAGAAGCATGACTGGATATAAACATGTCTTTTATTAGTGCAAGTGGGCACATGTCTGTTGTGGCCTTAAAGGCTTTGAATAAATAAGCATCAGGCCCCTTTTAAAATAGAAGTATAAATGAAAATCAAAAGATGGCCTTGGATTATGTACATTTTCATAATGTTCCTGGAGCTTAGCTTTATTTTTTTAATTTCACTTTCTGCACCACTTCAGTGTTTGTTTAGTTTAAGCACAATTATTTCTAAAAGCTTCTATGAATGACTGCTGTTTATTTAAAGTTTACTCAATTGTCTAATACCTCTTCTTTCTTCCACAGGTTGCTGTCTCCTACAAAACTTGATTTGTAGTAAGCTTTAACTAATAATTGCTCTTTTATACCATTTAAATCTGAAATTCTGTATTTCTAAACTGAATAAAAGTGGTCGTTTAAATATTAGTACTGTATGCTGTACTTTAAATTTTCTGATGGAACTGACTGATACTGTAATGAAACATGATTCCATCAAGCTAACTTCAGATAATGAAAACTACTTTGTATGCAAAAGGGAAACAATATCAAGATAATCAACTGACAGTTTCTTCATGCTAATATCTGGATTACTTGCACATAATTCACTCAAATATACAAATTGGCTAGGGTCTATTATATAAAAGTAGGCTCACAGCACTGTATAATCTGTAATGCAAGGCAGTTCAAAAATATCCAGAATCATTAAAAGGTCTGAGATTTACAAAGCCGATAATCACTGTAATGTGTTTTTACAGTGTTCCAAATTGGTTTCAAAGGAAGTTGCTAGGCCCTTACAATTCCTGCCTCGAGCCTTTGGAGTCAGGCAGTATATTAAATAAATAAATAAATTCCAGAGATGGTTCTGGATTCATTTTCTGCATTTCCCGAGTAATGATAGAAGAGATAACTCATACAGTATCTCATATAACTCCTACATCTCCCTTCATGGTGAGATGCATGGGTTTTGAATGGTGGGTTGTGACTGTGAGTTGTTCTCTGTAGGGATGTGCATTCATTTTAGAGCCCATTCAGTCCAAGCTTCATTCATTACAAATTGAATGTAATGGGTAATACATGGGTATGAATGGGGTTCATTTTTGGGATCCCATTTGTTACCCATTCAGAGTGTGCAATATGTCCAAATTTACATAGATTGCAATGTTTCATAGAATTCATACTATTTGAAGGAAGTGTAAGTTGGTAGATGTCAAAGAAGTTGGTCAAGAATTGGGATCAGGAACTATGAAGCATGGGGTCAGGACAGAAAGCTGTGCTTGTCTCCCTTTTGTTTCTCAACTTGCCACAGATACTGCGCTCACACTGTTTTCAGCCATTTTTCTTTGTGCCTCATGTACAGGATTGGGGAATCTTTCCTTTATTATTAACAGGATGAGGTGCTTGACTGTATTTGTGTATGTTACAACATCAAAAACAATGGAAATTATCTTAAGTAGTTTACACTTATTATGTATGTGTAGATCATCTCATGGATAAACCTTGCCCTAGAGAGACAATAATTTATAAACAAACATACCATGCTAGTTATAGGTTATAGTTTAGCAGTGCTAAATGACTTGTACATGGCTGCATAGAATGCCAAACAATACAATAACATGTATATTATCCTCTTGAGTAGTGCAAAGACTTCCTTATTCCAGCCATACCTTTGGTCATATACTATATTCATATGTTTGTATGAGCTCCTAAAGGGAAACCCCATTCCCTACTTTCCCCATGGAATATATACCAAGGATTGGTTTGTAATGCTAGACATTTGTGGTTATGAGCCACATTTTTTTCCTGAAGCTTGCAGTGGAGCTGAACTTCAATTCAGTAGTACAGCTGTGTGACTGAAGTTGTGGGATAATATAGTTTTTGCTGATCAACTGGTATAACACCTTACATTTTTCTGTTTCCTGGAAGAAATTGCCATTCTTATTCCAGTATTATCTTATATTCCTTTATGCACTTTCAGAATGGAATGAAGTTAGGCAATCTAAGAGAGTGGAAGTAATTTGAATCAGGAAAACAAAGGACCTGAGATGTACAGTATTCTCATCGGATAGAGATTTTGTAGCTCAGGATAAAGAATCACAGATAGGGTAGATCAATTTCAGCTTCATGGATAGTCTAATAGCAGGTACATCTTCAAAATGCAGCAGACAGCTGAATCAACAGAAAATTCAGAATCTTTTCTAGCAAAATGGAAGAAATATAACAGCAGTAAAAGTATGTGATATTGATCTATTTCCTATAGTAAAGTAAGATTAGATTATTGGATACAAACTGAAATACAATGTAACTTATGTGATGAATAGGAAGGAAGTATATAGAAAGGAAAACATCATAAAGATGAATGTTAACAAGGGAAAAGTGAGGCTAAATATTCTTATAAAGGAACTTTTTAAGGAAAATCAACATAGAAATGGTTGCATAATACCAGGACAAGAAGCTTTCCCACTGAAGAATCCATTCATTAGAAGTTTGGCATAAAATCCCCTTAAGTTCAAAATATTCATTTTGTATTGTATTGTTTAAGAGGAAAAAGCAATGGCTGACCTCCTGTCCTGACTACCCACGTGTGCATGTAACAAGGGACTGCAGGGATACAATAGGAGCTTGCCTGCAACCTTCCAGTCCCTCTGCATGTGAACTATTGTGTAAGTGCAAGGGCCCCACTGCCTGTGCTTCCGAAGCCAGCTTTGATTGATTGATTGATTGATTGATTGTTACATTTCTATACTGCCTTTCTTTAAAACCATCTCTATAAGCCTTTCATTAAAACAATTTCAAAGGGGTTCACACAAAACTTTAAACAAGACTATAACAATTACACAATTAAAATATTAGCTAGAATATAAAAATACAAATCTGATTTTAAAACAAGCAAAATATAACCATAGAAGATACAAAGCAGCAGCAGTAGGAGAAACAATCATATAAAAGCCTGGGTAAAAAGCCGAGATTTCACACACTTCCTAAAAACTGTGATGGAGACTGAGGAGCAGATGGTCACCAGGAGAGCATTCCAGAGTCTGGGGGCAACAACTGAGAAGGCCCTGTCCTGTGTGCACAACAGCCAAGCCTCCCTCATTGTTGGCACCCGGAGCAGAGCTCCCCTTGCCCGGGGGAGGACCTCGTCAAGCAGGCAGCAACCTTTGGGAGCAGGCGGTCCCTTGGGTATCCAGGGCCTAAACCATATCTGGAAGAGAGGTAACATATAGAACCTCAACAATGTGTTTTCTCTTTTCCAGATCACTTTCAGAGCATGGGCAGAGCAGGGACATTTCTTCTGCTTCTGCAACAGCAGGCATATAGAGGGACTGGTGCAACTGCCTGTGAGCTCCAGTTGTGTCCCTGCAGTCCCTTGTTATGTGCGCTTTGGTAGTCAAGGAGACTCTTCACATGATTAGTGTGAAGAGCCGTAAGGGGGGTTGTGGAGAGAGCAGGTTTGACCCACTCTCCCTGCAGATGAGCAGTGGCCCATTGCTGGGCAGGCGGATCACCCATCCAGATGCGCGGCGGTTTTGCTTGGGTGCTCCTCCACCTGGCTGTGGCTCATCCAGCAGCTTCAGGGGCCTTGTGAAGGGAAGTGCCACCAAGCACAGTCCCTCCCTCCCCGAGTGTGTTCGCCATGGCGCAGACACGTGACCAAAAAACCGGGGTTAACAGAATGCTCGCTCCATTAACCTCATTTAAGGGGGAGGGCATTTAGACGGGATTGCCACCAGGAGCTGCATGGCTCCTGTTGCTGCACATGAGCAGCAGAAACCGGGCTGGGCGCCCTTAGCCCGGTTTCTGCTGCTCATGTGAATCACCTCAAGGAGTCAGCCATCACATTTTTTCCCCCTCCCTAGCTCACTGCCGACAATACACTCAAGCCACCAAGTTTAGCTCGGCACCCACTTCAGGTAGGTACCCTGTGCTACTATTTGGGTTGCCCACTCCTGAGGTCGGCCCTGACAATACAGTTGACAATTGTAGTGGGTTTGAATGGATTTTAACTCTCTTTAGACAGTTACACAGTATTAGTGGCCAAAAGAGCTCTCTTATATGCAGACTACACCAGCATCATTCCGGCTTTTGACTGCTGACTACAGCAATCTACCCAAGCATTAAAATCATCCTCAGGGGCCCTGTTTCAGGTTCCTATTATCCTCAGGATCTGTGGAAGGGCCTTATCTGTGGTGGCACTCAGCTCATCTGACCCTGAGCCCTATTCATTTCAGTGCCAGAGGAACCCCTTTTTATTTATTCGGGCCTTTGAATACACTGTGTTTGTACTTTTCTCTGTGTATTGCTGAGTTTGTTTTTATTGCTACTGTTTTTATACTGATTTATCTATTGTGTGATTGATCTTGTTAGCTGCTGAAAAGTCATGCCTGAAGGGCAAGTTAGAAAACCCACAAATTAACAAAACAAAGGAGCAAGCAGACTTTTTGCTTTCTTGAGAAAAGCCTAACGGTGTATTCAACACAGCCTGTTCCCAGTTATGTCATAGTAAACCTATTGCACTATTTTATTATGAAGCAAATAATGTACATATTTTACCTTGCTATACTTTGAAAATTTAGCAAAGCAGAATGTGTAGGTTTCTTCTTGATAAAATAGTATCTAAATCTATTACTGCTTGATTTATGTATTCATTTTCTAGTGTTGGTAAAAACATTTCTGGGCAATCCTCAAAGGATTCAAAAACTGTCTGCAAAAATCTGGGGCTTATTGACAGGACATCTTCTTCCCTTATTTATGTATTCTTAAAATCATGTATTTTATTTACTGCATACTTTATGCATTTTTCTATGTAAACCGCTTTGAGAACTTGGTTGAAGAGTGGAATATAAATATTGGTGGTGGTGGTGGTAGTAGTAGTAGTAGTAGTAGTAGTAGTAGTTTCTCCCTGCACTGGTAGTGCATAGTCATATTTTCTAGTGTCTTTTACCACAATCCAGCAAAGTGATCTTGCATACATAGAGTGGGTTTCCACAGTCCCATGTATTCTGTGGAGCTGCAGTGTATGCCTCACATGTCTTTGTTGAGATGTTGACTGCACTCATTCACCAACTAGTGATTTATTTTGAGGGATGAAGACATATGAAGCTGCCCATTATTCAGTCAGATCACTGATATGCGCTCAATACTGACTGCATTCACTGACAGCAGCATTTCAAGGCGAGGTTCATTCCCAGCTGTCCCTGCAGATGCTACAGATGGAAGCTGAGAACTCTGGCATGCAAAGGTCTACCGCAAAGGTAAAGCTCCTTTTAAAATAGCTGTGCACAAAGGTGCACCTAGGTAATTATGGAGCCTGGACCTAAAGGCCTTTGGAGCCCTCCCTCTATACACACTGTGACAAACACATTGTTTTTAACACATGAGTTTTTGAGGGCACAAATAGCAACTGAAATCACAAGAATGTAAGAATATAAAACAGCTATATTGATGCAAATATGCAGTAGCAGAAACATTTCAACACACAACTTAACATATTCCCATTCCACATATTTCTTTCCCCACTCCCCCTCTGTCTCTAAAGCCCTCAATGGCTTAGGCCCTGGGTCTAAGAACATCATCTTCTTTATTATGAGCCCCACTGCCAATTGAGGTAGTCTGGAGAGGTCCGACTCCAGTTGCTGCCCACTTGGCTGGTGGCCACATGGGGACAGATCTTCTCAGTTGCTGCCCCAAGACTGTGGAATGTGCTCCCTACTGAAATACGATCTTCCCCATCTCTGGCAATTTTTAAAAAGCATTTGAAAACCTAACTATTCACCCAAGCTTTTTCAGCTTTTTAAATTTTCATGTTATAATCTGTGGTTGATTCTTAAATTGTTTAAATTGTTTTAATTTTTGTGTGTATGTTTTAAACTTGCTTTATATTATTGTTAAGCACCCAGAGATGAAAGTTTGGGGTGGTGTACAAATTTGATAGATAGATAGATGGATAAATAGATAACATAGAGCACCCAGCACAGGTCACAATCACACTCTGCTGCCCTGCAGCAACCACACCACCCAGGACAGACTAAAGAGGATTTGGGGGCCCCCAGGGGATGTGGAGGCCTAGGACTTCAGCCCCAAAGTCCAGGGGTATGAGCGCCACTAGCTGTGAATGCCTTAATGTACACACAGATATGCTCTACACAAAAGAATCAAACCTTTATACAAATCTCCCTCTCCACTAAAGAAATATGGTAGCTCAGGCCTATAAGAATGCCATATGCTAGAGGACATGGAGGACACCCTTAAGACCACAAGCCTAGCCCGATTTTTCCTGATCGTAAGAACCACCGGGCTTGGCTAGGAGCCTGGTGGTTCTCCAGTGGGTAACCTGCTTTGGTAGCCCGCCCCTTAGCCCGGGTTTGTGGAGCAAGTGCTCCGCAAACCCGGGCTATCGGATCATGAGTAGCTGTGGTGCAGCTCTGCGCTGTGGCTACTCATGAGGAGACCCCCAGAGGGGAGGCGAAAAGCCACCTCCTGGCTCCGGGGGTCTCGCCAGCATGCCCTGTGCACTCAGGTAGAGTATGCTGGAGCTTGTGGGGGCCAATCGGCCCCCGCTCCCCCCCAGCCCCCGCCGGCTCAGTCACGGAGCCGGAAATTGTGTGGGTGGCTGATACAGCTGCCCAGGGCCCCTACAGAGATCGTCTGCGGGGAGAGTGGGCTTAGCCCGCTCTCCCTGCAGTTTCGCCAAAAGCGGGTCTCACGGATCGTGAGACCCACTTCGATGAATCAGCTCAGACATAATACAAAACTACAGTTTTGTTTTTAGCTAAACCCTGGTTTTAATATACCTCAACCCTAGCATGCCTGCCAGCTTGGTTGTTTGGGGCCAAGAGTCCAGGATCTGAAACCATGGTTTGAGGCTGGTTTATAAACCAGAGTTTGTGCTAACTATGGTTTCCTGTTATGTCTGAATTCACAGACCTTTAAGGAACCACAGTTGGGGGCTATTGCTATGCTTCAAAAGGCTTCTGAACCATGTAATCAGGAGTTTCTACCTCCACAGGCTCTGCACCCTGGGGACAGAAGTAAACTTATGAGACTGAGCACATGGGGAACAAAATCAGACAAGCAACTCAAATCATGGGGAGGAGAGCTGGCTTTATGGTAATGAGCATGAATTGTCACTTTTGCTAAGCAGGGTCCACCATGGTTTGCCTCAGGATGGAGACTACAAGCCGGGTCTCACAATCAGTGAGACCCAGTTTGTGAAGTTGAGCAGGGAGAGCGCGCTAGATTGGCCACCCACATGATTGCCGGCTCCGTGACGGAGCCGACAGGGGCTGGGGAGCTCGGGGGCCGTGTGCGCAGGGCATACTGGGGAGATCCCCAGAGCCAGGAGGCAGCTTTTCACCTCACATCCGGAGGTCTACTCATGAGGAGCCATGGCGCAGTTACTCATGATCGGAAAGCCCGGGTTTGCGGAGTGCTCGCTCTGAAAACCCAGGCTTTGGGGAGGCTAAAAAAGCGGGCTAGCCGCTTGTAAGCCACTGGGCTCGCCTGTGAGCCTGGTGGTTTACACGATCAGCAAGAATCGGGCTAGGCTCTCCTAGCCCAATTTTTGCTGATTGTGAGAATAGCCCCTACATGTGAGCACTGTAAGATATTACCCCTAGGGGATGGGACCATAGCTCAGTGGAGTAGCATCTGCATGCTTGCATGCAAAAGGTTCCAGGTTCATTCCTGGCATCTCCACGTAGGGATGGGAGAGGTTCCTGCTTATAATCCTGGAGAGCCACTGCCAGATAGTTCAGACCAGGGCTGCACAACTTTACCCGCCCCCCTCCGCCCTGGCTATTGTTGGATTACAATTACCATCATCCTCAGCCAGAGTGGCCAATGATCAGGGATGATAGGAGTTGTAGTCCAACAACAGCTGGAGGGCTGAAGTTGTGCAGCCCTGGGGTGGACATTACTGAGCTAGATGAACCAATGGTCTGACTTGGTATAAGGCAGCTTCCTATATTGGCTTGTGCCTGCTGTACTTCTGGAAACTCACCCCATGGCAGGTTCTTAACTATGGCTTGACCATGAAGCTATTCCCATGACCAGTAGAAAGTGGGCTAAGGGAGCCTAGCCCTCTTTCTACTGATCGTGGGAACCACTGGGATCATGGGTGAGCCCAGTGGTTCCAAGGCAGCTAGCCTGCCTATTTGCCCTTCCCCTTAAACGAGGTTAATGGATCAAGTGCTCTCTTAACCTCACTTTCTGCTCATGTGCCACCACGGTGCAGAGCAACACACAAGTGGACCCCCGACTGGGAGGCTGCGGCCAGCCTCCTGGCCTCGGGGGTCTCTCCAGAATGCCCCTCGCACTCGCGGGGCATCCTTGATCCCTGCAGCCCCACTGGCTCCGTGATTGAGCCGGCAGTCGTGTGGCCGGCCAATCTGGCTCCCCAGGGCTTGGCGGCTGCTCATGTGCAGGGAAGTGGGCTAAGCCTGCTCTCCCTGCACAAACCCTACTGGCGCTTTGCACGTGTCATGTGAAGCACCTCCATGATTCATAAGGTATCAACCCAGCCATTATATTTAATCCTGTGCCTACCTTTGGAGAAGACATAGATACCACTAAACCATTTTGCATACTTCAATATTGCTCAGAGGAAACTTTCCCAGTTTTATGATATAAGACACTCCAGGCATTAGAGTGACAGCATTCCCAAGCAACGAATGTGACTTGTATAAGCCATGTTGCTTCTTAACGATTAACACTTTGAGGCACTGTATGAACAGAGAGAGAGAGAGAAGAAGAAGAATTTTTAAAGTATATGGAACATCTCTATATACTCCTTAAAAATTTGGAGCTACTGGTTGCTTGGCAAAAAGGACTATCTGTCCCCTCTCCTCCATATGAATCTGCTCTTCATGATCTTTCACGGGGGACCTTTTATGCATCCTGTCACTTTCAGAATTTCAGTTGCTGGTGACAGGACTTCTCTGTATGGGCCCCTAAGATGTGGAACTCCCTACCTTGGGAGACCCCCTTGGCAACTAGTCTCCCTGCCTTTCAACAACTGTTAAAGATCTTGCTTTTCTAACTGGGCTTTCATTATTTATGTTGTATCTTTGTCCCCCTTATTACTGTGATTTGCTTTTTTATATCTGTATTTTGTATTATTGAGTGGGTTGTGTTTTTTTTTTAAAGGTTAAATCAATACATTGTGGTTGTTTTTAGATTTTTTGTTGGCTGCCTTGGGCTGTCTCTTGCGGGAAAAGTAGGATATGCATTCTCTAAAACAAACCAACAAACCAACAGCTAAGTTGTTGCTATGATAGACATTAGTGTCATGAGACTCCTTCAGTTTTGAATACAGTTGTGTGTGTACAAAAAACCCTCAGTTAACATCAAGTTAAGTGAAGAAATAATACTACACAGTGGAGTGACCCATTTCTAATGCAGTTTCTTTGCTGCTTTTTAAACCTGTCTATTATTTTTGCTTGGCTTGCCAAATGTAAGCATTTAATATAGAGTCTAGCCAGGCAAAAGCACATAGCATGCTGCTAGGTCAGTTCTCCCTACAGACAACCCTTATGAAGTAAAACGACAAATCAAGGGTTAGCCAGGTAATTGCTGGAAATTGTTGGCTCTCTCTTTTGCCTTTCAATGTTTTTGACTTCTTCACTGCAGGAAAGAATAGACTGTAATATAAAGTAGAGCTGCATGATCTGGGACAAAACCTCTCTCTCTCTCTCTCTCTCTCTCTCTCACACACACACACACACACACACACACACACAATTTGACAGGATTGCAGTTAAAAGAGTTTATGAAAGAAATGCCTTAGTAGGAGCAGGCTAACAATGGGCAGCCTTTCTCATGAGTTTTAAGAAATCCCAATTTTAATTCATTTGCTTCTGGTATTCAGGTTATGGCAAATTCAGGTTTTACAGTTTCCCTCTAATCCTGGATTACATATGTAATATTTTATAAGCCCTGTTCAGGCATTATGTTGTATGAGTGTATAGATGCCTGTACACTCTTACATAAATTTGTGTGGATGATTGTAGCTGAATTCATTTTAAAAGTGAACCTGGGTATGGGCCTCTCACATGCATGATACAGATAGGAAGTGTTTTGCTGTTCTTATGTTCAACATAATGTGTGAATAATTGTACCTGTGTACAGATCTGTACACTGTACACTCATACAAGTGTTGAACATAACGTGTGAATAAGGCTATAGAATCATAGAATTTTCAAGCTGGAAGGTACTCTTGAGGTCTTCTAGAGCAGCCTCCTGCTCTCATTCCATCAAGTTTCTGTGGTACCTGTCATATCATATTTGCCTTCCTAGGTTAAGATTTCAAGATTGTCATAATACTTTTTGCATTAGTAAGTGTAACATCAGAGACTGTGTGTTAGGCTGGGTTGTGGGTAACAGTCACTAGTTGGTTGGTACAGGGCTTGAAGCTGGAACTGGGAGCATCAGGCAGCTGTCAAGAACCAGGAAGCAGAAGATAAAGAATCAGAGAGCGAATCAGAGTCATGCTGGGTGTTGGGAACCAGATAGACTGACCACGTTAATATGGTGAGCTAGAGGTCAGGAACAGAGTTAAGGGTCAAAGCATGCAGATGAGTCAGGAGCTGACTCATAAGGAGCTGACTCATCATCTCAAGCCACAGCAGGGGCGTAGTGAGCTTCCCTGGGGCCTGGGGGCAAAGAGCAGGAAGGGGGCCCCTATTGCGTGCATGCGCCCCAGTGCCCCAAGCCACACCCCATGCACCTGAAATCAGATGCAAGGGGGCGAGGCAACCTGCTTGACTCTTCCTCCTCTCCGCCCTGATGTCCAGAGATGCTAAATCCAAGGGCACTTTACAAAACAGAGCTTCCATTCAGAAGGGAGGAGGGAAACACAGCCCTTACCAAGCCCTACGCGGTTGCCAGTGGAGCTGCTGCTTTGTGTCCTCCAAACAGAAAGAGTTGCACCAGCTTCTGGTGGTCCCTATCCCTCCCCGCCACTGTGGAAGAGAAAGGAAGCGGATAAATGTGTGTGTTCCCCAGGATCTAATTGTTCAACTCTTAATGTGAAAGGATAGCAGTTGGTGGGTTTGATGAGTCTTTGAAACCTCTCACATCCTGGATGCATGCACTGGGAAGACAGCACACCTCCTCTGATGATGTGTCATGTCTGCACACAGCTGCCTCTGTTCCTCTCAGTAGGAAGTTGCCCACCACCACCGTCACTTCCTCCTTGAGACAGTGGTTGGGTTTATCCCATCCATGGGGGAACTGAGTGTCTCCCTCCCTGCTCTGTGGAGTCTGTCTGTGGCAAAGCACATGTATTCCTCCACAGCTTTTCTTCTATGGAGAAAAATGTAATGCCAGAATCAATCCTCAGTGATGGGTTTAAGGTAGTTTGTGTTTGCTACCATTGCCTGCTGTTAATACCACCAACTCTGCTAGAAATATCACCTTGGCCACATTCGCACATAATGTGAATCCACAGTTAAATGGGGCAGAGGTTGGAACTCCTGTACATCTGAATGCAGCAAAAGCGACTTGTGCTTTCTTTCACCAAACTTCAATTTGAACCTTTGGTTGGTAGTGAGTTTCACTGCTCCATTCTAAGGTTTGGGGGGTGGCAGTGTTATGTCAGAATGCAGATGCCACCGTAACCACAGTTTTGTGCTGTTTCTGGAACCAGAATCATAGAGAGGGTGGCCCAGACCTGCCCAGTAACGTGCCTGCTCCATGCCTGCGGTGCTTCTTGATGGCTGCCTCTGAGCACTTGCCCCACCCCTGTCTCTGAGCTACTCAAGCCATTGCTCAGCTACAGGGATGCCTCCACGTCCAATCCCAAACTCTTAAGCCTGTCAAATGAAAAAGTCACATGAGGGGATGCCCTCTTCCCATTGTGTCCCTTGTTCCCTCTTCCTGGCAATCAGGAGAGAAAGTGGATGGGATGGCAAGATGGGCACTATGTGCTTTACTCTCTTTGAATGAACAAAGGATTATGTTCACAAGCACCTGCAGTTGCACCATAAAGTAGGCAACCCAATTACATTGCTGGGGAGATAACATATGGCAGGGCAGTGATACTCAGGCTCGGGTATAAAAGGCAGCCCACCTAGGAATTCTTGCATGGCTTTGATCTATTTTTTGTACAATAAAGTTGAGGAACAGGGGCCCTTATTGTACATAAGCAAAGTACTTCCTTTTGTTGGTCCTAAATTCCCTGGCCATCAGTTTCATTGTTCTAGTGTTTTGAGAGAGGGAGAAAAATTTCTCTGTCCACTTGCTCTACTCCATGCATACTTTTATACACTTTTATCATGTGTCCCCTTAAGTCACTTCTTTTCCAGACTAAAAAGCCCCAGATGCTGTAGCCTTGCCTCTTAAAGAAGGTGCTCCTGGTTCTTGATAATCTTGGTTACTCTCTTTTGCACCTTTTCCATTTCTACAATGTTGTTTTCAAGATACAGTGACCAGAACTGTATGCAGTACTGTAAATGTGGCTGCAACATAGATTTGTATAAGAGTACTATTGTATTAGCATTTTTATTTTCAATTCATTTCCTAATGATCCTTAACATGGAATTTGCCTTTGTCCACCATGACCCCAAGATCTCTCTCCTGCTCAGTCACTGACAGCTCAGACCCCATCAGTGTATATGTGAAGTTGGGGTAATTTGCCCCAATATTCATCACTTTACACTTGCTTACATTGAACCACACTTGCTCTTCTGTTGCCCACTTCCCCAGTTTGGAGAGATCTTTTTGGAGCTCCTTACAATCTGTTTTGGATTTCACGAACCTAAACAGTTTAGTGTCATCTGCAAATTTGGCCACTTTGCTGCTTACCTCAACTCCGAGATCATTTATGAATAAGTGAAAGAGCACTTGTCCTAGTACAGATCCCTGAGGGATTCTACTTCATACTTATTTCCATTGTGAAAATTGTCCAAATATTCTTATCCTTTGTTTTCTGTCCTTCAGCCATTTACCAATCCACAACTGAACCTGTCCTCTTATCCCATGATGGCTAAGATTACTCAAGAACCTTTGGTAAGGAACTTTGTCAAAACATAAGAACAGCCATGCCCAAGGCCTATATAGTTCAGCATCCTGTTTCCTACAATGCCCCACCAGAAGCCTCTAAGAACCCCACAGACAAGAGGTGAGGGCATGCCCTTTCTCATTGCTCCCCTGCAACTGGTGTTCAGGTGCATCTTGCCTCTGAGGCTGGAGGTGGCCTATAGTCACCAAACTAGTAGCCATTGATAGACATGTCCTGCATGAATTTGTCCAAGACCCTTTTAAAGCCATCCAAGCTAGTGACCATCACTGCATCCATGGCAGAGAATTCCACAGATTAATTATGCATTGTGTGGAAAAGTACTTCCTTTTGTGGGTTCTAAATTTCCTGGCTATCAGTTCCATGGGATGAACTCTCATTCTAGTGTTGTGAGAATGAGAGAAGAATTTATCTCTGTCCACTCTCTCTACTCAGTTTCATAACTTTATACACCTCTATCATGCCTCCCCGTAGTTGCCTCATTCCAAACCAAAAAGCCCCAGATGCTGTAACCTTGGTATAAGGGCCTTATAAAATTAGCATTTTAAAATCTCTAATTCTCTTTATTTTCAACCCGGCCCTGAGGGACTCCACTTCACTTCAAGTTCATACTTCCAATGTGAAAATTGTCCAAATATTCTTACCCTTTGCTGCCTGTCCTTAAACAAGTTTTCCGTTCACAATTGAACCTGTCCCCTGATCCCATGACTGCTAAGTTTACTCAAGAACCTTTGTAAGGACGTTGTAAAAAGCGCTTTGGAAGTCCAAGTATTCTATGTCAGCCAGATCACTGACCCTTTCAAAGAATTCTAAAAGGTTAATGAGGCAAGACTTGCCCCATGAACCCAGACGCCATGCTGGTTCTCATTCAGCAAGGCCTGTTCTTCCATATGCTTTACAATTTTGTCCTTAGCTATGCTTTCCATCAATTTACCCGGCACCAAAGTTAAGCTAACCAGCCTGTAGTTTCCTGGATTCCTCCTGGATCCCTTTTTGAAAACTGGAGTTACATTAGCTACTTTCCAATCCTCTGGTACAGAGCCTGAGTTTAGGGACGAGTTACATACTTTTTTTCGAGGAGATTAGTAACTTCATGTTTGAGTTCCTTCAGAATGCTTAGGCAAATGTCATCTGGCCCTGGAGATCTGTAAATTTTTAGTTTTTTAAGACAGTTAAGAACGTCCTCTCTCATCACCTCCAGTTGGCTCAGGTCATCAGCCTCCAAGCCTGAGAAGCTCAGTTCCAGAGTGGCTATATGGTAAGTATCCTCCACCACAAAGACAGAAGCAAAGAACTCATTCAGCATCTCTGAAATCTCCAAGTAATCCTTTTCATGCCTCATAATCTAAGGGTCAAACCACCTCTACCAGATCTTCTGCTTCTGATATATTTAAAGAAGTTTTTGTTATTCCCCTTGACACTTGTAGCTATATGCCATTCATACTCTCTTTTTACATCCTTTATTGCCCCCTTGTATTTCTTTTGCTAGAGTTTATGTTCCTTTCTGTTCTCTTCATTTGAGCAAGACTTACATTTTCTGAAGGAAGTGTTTTCCCCTTTTATGGCTTCCTTGAGTCTACTTGTTTGCCACACTTGCGTTCTCCTGAACTTGGTTGTACCTTTCTTCCTTCTTGGTATACATTCCAACTGAGCTTCTATTATTGTGGTTTTAAATAAATTCCATGCTTTCTGGAGTGTTTTGACCATCCTGACTTTCCTTTTCAGCTTCCTTTTTACAGCACCTCATTTATGAGAAGTTTCTTCTTCTGAAGTCCAACACATCTGTTTTGGACTTCCTTGACAAGGTGCCACTCACAAAAAAGCTTGATTGGATCACACTATGGTCTAGGGATGTGCGAACCGGCTCGAATCTGAACTGGTTTGAATCTGAACCGGGGTGGTTCGGAGGTTCGGATTCGAACCGAACCAGCCATCAGGTTCGAGCTGCAGGTTCGAATTCAAACTGAACCGTGGGTGGTTCTATTCGAACTGGTTCGAACCAGTTTGGACCAGTTCGGACACCCCAAAATTGGTAGGATGGTAGCTGGCATCCAGGGGTACCTGTCACCAAACCCCAAAGCAATCGGACACTCGTACTATTTTTAATGAATTTTTGAAAATCATTTTTATTTTTTTCTCATAGGATATAATGGGACTTGAACCAGGCCATTATACCTTATTGTGGAGCACCCATGGGTGCCAACAACCACCCAAACCCTGAAGCAATAGGACAGTCCTACAATTTTTAATGAACATAGGGTGCCAACCACCCCCATGGGTTGCTAACCCATGGCGTACAGGGTTCTGTTGTTTCTGAGGTGTTCTGAGTGTGGATTCTATGATAGCAAATGAGATTTTCAATGAGACACCATGAATCCAATCACTCTCATTTGCTATCATAGAATCCACACTCAGAACACCTCAGAAACAACAGAACCCTGTACGCCATGGGTTAGCAACCCATGGGGGTGGTTGGCACCCTATGTGCCATACACCACCACTCACTCTGGACCACTCCAGTACCCCCCAAGTGCACTTATGGGGCTGCTGAAAGCTCCATTATAGTTTATGAGGAAAAACCTTAAAGACGCATAAACTTTGCTTTGGGGTTTGGGTGACAGGTACCCCTGGGTGCCAGCTACCATCCTACCAATTTTTGGGTGTCTGAACTGGTCTGAACCGGTTCAAATCTGAAATGAACCAGGAGGTGGTTCAAACAAAACCAAAACCGAACCACCCCCTCCTGGTTCGAACCCGGTTCGAATCAGAACCGAACCGGGCGAACCAGTTTTGTGCACATCCCTACTATGGTCATTGTTCCCCAATGGTTCTACAGCTCTGACATATTGCACCAGGTCCTGGACACTACTCAGGATTAAGCCAAAGGTTTCCTTCTCCCGGGTTGGTTCCACAACCATCTGTTCTAAAGTACAGTCATTTAGCATGTCTAGAAATGTGGCCTCTTTGTCAATACCAGCATGTGAATTTGCCTAGTCTATGTGAGGGTACTTGAAGTCACCCATCTATATATTTAATCCCTGTAGACGTGCCTCTGTGGGGATGCGTCCCGGCAACCCAGCTGATTGGCTGGGCAGTGGAGCGGAGGGACGCACCTGATTGGCTGAGGCGCGTCTGCGGTGGAGGACAGAGGCGGCAGCGGGCCTTGCCGGGCCATGGAGGCAAGGGCGGCAGCGGGCCCGGCCTGGCCGTGGAGGCCGGCGGCGGCCCGGCTGGAGACTGGGGCAGGGGGGAGAGAGGTTGCCGGCCCCAAAAAACGCACAGATGCTCTGTGCGGGGGTCGGCTTGTTATTACAATTCTGTCTCTCTTTGACACCTCTCTGATTTGCTTCTCCAACTCCAGGTCACTCTCAGCATTTATTTATGTATTTATTACATGTATATCATGCTCTTTCTTCAAGGAGCCCAGAGCGGTTTATTACATACTTACATTTCTCCTCACAACAACCCTGTGAAGTAGGTTAGGCTGTGAGAGAAGTGACTGGCCCAGAGTCACCCAGCAAGTATCATGGCTGAATGGGGATTTGACTCAGGTCTCCTTGGTCCTAGTCCAGCACTCTAAGCACTACACCACGCTAGCCATTTCAATCTGGTGGGCGAAAGCACGCCCCTCGTAACACATTTCCTTTCAGTCCTCATGTTGCCATTCATAATGTTTCTGTGGAGGACTCTGCTCCTTCTAGATTTTCTAACTTGTTGGATTCTATCCCTTCTTTAATATGTAGTGCTGCTCCACCCCCAATCTGTCCCTCCCTGTCCTTTCTGTCGAGTTTGTATCCAGGAATAAGAGTATCCCACTGGTTCTCACCATTCCACCAGGTTTCCATTATGCCCACTATAATTATGTTTTCATTAGCAACCAAGCACTCCTTCTTGGCTCAGAGGCTTCTGGCACTGGAATATAAACACCTATACTCCAAGTCTCTTACTTAGAGTTAGTGTGTGCTGTCTCCTTTACTGTCATTTTACTTTTTTTACCAGCTGTTATGTGCTTCCATCTGCTCGACTGCTGGTTCTGCTCTATCCCCTTCTGAAAGGTTTGCACTCTCACACCTTAGGGGATTTTGCTTGCTGAATCAGATACCACCCAGTTCCTGTTGGCAATCCCCCAGGCATCGTCTGAGGAGCTGCTCTGCAACCTTTTTTATTTTCAGCGCGAGCTGTCTGGTTCCATCTTGGTTCAAGTGCAGCCCAGCCCTTTTGTACAGAATTAGCTTGCCCCCAAATGTATCCCAGTGCCTAACATATCTAAACCCCTCCTCCTGGCACCATCATCTCATCCACGCACCCACCATTTCACCCACCCTCAGCTCCACCTGTCTTACTGTCCCTGCATGTGGAACAGGTAGCACTTCAGAGAATGCTACCCTGGGGCTCCTGGACTTCAATAGTTTACCTATCAGTCTAAATTTAGCTTCCAGGACCTCCCGACTGCATTTCCCAACAACGTTTGTGCTGATGTGCACCATGACAGCTGACTCCTCTCCAGCACTGCCTAACAGCCGATCTAGATGCCATGTGACGTCTGCAACCTTCGCAACAGGCAGGCAAGTCACTATGCAGTCTACATGCGGGTGATAAAGCCATCTCTCTATGCCCCTAATGAGCGAATGACTAGGAGGCCCTCAACCCCCTCAGTATCCCTTGAGCGAGATGATATGGTTGCATAATCCATGCAAAGGGTCCCTTTTAAGGGAGCATTCCCCTCTTCTTCAGATTGATGTCCTTCTTCCCTGAGACCTTCATTCTCCATGACAGCAGAGCCACCATCAGCCTGGGAACAGAATGCCTCTATCATATCCCTGAGGGTCTCATCCACATGCTGCTTTGAGCTTCTCCAGGTCAGCCACCTTGGCTTCAAAAGAATAAACTTGTTCCCCGAGAGCCAGAAGCTCTTTGCACTGAGTGCATATTCACAACTTCTTCTCCTCAGGTAGATTGTCATACACGCAACACTCCATGCAAATCACTGGGAAGTACCTCTCCCCTGCTGGCATCCTACCTTCATAACTAGTTTGATTGGCTATTTAGAATATATAGAGTTTTTTTACTTGAAAGCTGCAGTTGTCAGGTAATTAAAGGTTTTAATCTCTTTCTTCCAATAAAATAACAAAGGTAGGGTAGTACTCACCTTCTCCTCATGCTGGGTAACTCCTTTGTGATAAAGGGGGACCACTTGCCTGCCTCCTGGCACACTTTCCCACTAAACTCCACACAAAAGCCCTTTGATACCTGTTAGTAAACTCCTATTAACAAAGTTCTGGGTAGCAAGTTTACCCTAGTCTGAGGCTTGTCTTCTCAAGCGCTGCTTCCTGACTGAGCTTCCTCAGGTATGTGCCCCCCCCCGCCACAAGCTGTGTGACTCATCTGCAACTAATCCCTACCCACTGTCTCTCTAGGCACAACTAAAACTGAAACTGCCCTGTCAAAACAAACCCCTAGCCATCCAGAAATCAAACCTAGGAAAGACTAGCCCTAAGAAACTCACCTTCTCTTCCCCTTTGTTTTCTAGTTTATTTATCTATTTATTTATTGGCTTGCTTGCTTCTTTAGGAAATAAAGTAAAGGTTTGCTGCCTGGGCCACCATGGTGCAGCCCCCCCCCCGTAGAGCTATAAGGCTGAAATCCCCATTATTCCCTATGGGAAAAAGCTTAAAGACTTGGCCTCAAAAATTCTTTAAAAATCACCGCTTTGCCCAATTTCTTTGAAATTTGGGTAGTAGCTTCCACCCATTGGGCACTACTACTCACCCCACTCTTTCTTCAATGTTTGTCATTGAATCCACTCACTTACTACCAGAGAATCTACTCAGAACACCTCAGAAACAACAAAACCCAGTGCCCCATGGGCTTGTCATTTGGGGGGGGGGTGCTTGGCACCCTATGTGCACTACACCACCACTCTCTCTGGGCCACCCTGGTGCCCCTCAAGTGGAGTTATGGGGCTGCTAAAATTCCCCATTATTCCCTATGGGGAAAAAGCGTAAAGCCGCACAAACTTCAGCAATTGTTTAAAAATCACCACTTTCACCATTTATTTTATACCCATTGGGGCATTACCACCAGACCCACTCTTCTGCCCCTGAAACCCCTTTTCTGCCCCGAATCTGCCCCAAAGACATGTCAACTTCAAAAATCTTTTAAAAATCACCCCTTTGCCCAATTCCTTTGAAATATGGGTGGTAGCTTCCTTGTACCCATTAGGCACTACCACCCATGACAACTCACTCTGGGACACCCTGGTGAGTTAAAACTCCCCAGGGGAGTTTTAACTAAGGCTGCTGAAATCCCCATTATTCCCTATGGGAAAAAGCTTAAAGACGTGCCAACTTCAAAAATCCTTTAAAAATCACCCCTTTGCCCAATTTCTTTGAAAATTGGGTGGTAGCTTCCACCCATTGGCCACTACTATCCATGCCACTCTTTCACCCCAATACTCCTTTTTGCCCCAAATCGATTCAGATTCATAACATTTGGGTACAAATAGAATCTGGGGTAATTGGGGGAGGCAGATTCAGACCCAAAACAAATCAGGGGTGATTCAATTTGGGTACAAATCAAAATGAAAAAAATCAGTTCTTGCACATCCATAAAGTTTGTAATCTTACCTTTGCTGTGCTACCCCTAGACAAAGACTAGAGAGGAAGCTGTTGCTCATCAGCCCATCCAGACGAATAAGCTGGTCTTATATAATTGCTGCTTAAGGTTGAGCAGTGTGTCTCTATGAGGACCCACACAGGTGGCTTTGCCTTGCCATGCCTTCTCTCACCTCCTTGCCAGACTGCCAGTGCTGAGAACCTGCCTGCCTGCCTGACCTGACTACACACTTGCTTCTGCCCACCCTCTTCAAACTCTGTCTGCTGCTTGTCTCTGAACCTGACTGAGACCTGGCAAAGTCTCAGTGCACATGTGCTATTTCTGCACATTTGAATCAATGTCAAAGAGGAGAATGTTAGAAGTGCCACTCAACTGCATCAGCAGGAGGATTTCAGGGAGAAAAGGACTCTGGCACAAATTTTTCCTTGTCAATTACTTCTCCCTCTGTCTTTGGGAAACTTTGTACAGTAGGGGTTTTTTTTTTTTGTAATGTTTGCTAGCAGTTGACTAAAGGGAATTGGAGCCCATTTTTGTCTAATATTCATGCTTTTAACCACTTCCTTGTCAATCTGTGTAATTAGTTACACATCACTGTTGACCTTTAGAGATTTCATTCTATTTTTAATGTTCTATCCAAAGCTTGCTTGCTTGTATGTATGTATGTATATATGTATTTTTATTCCTCTTTCCATTCACATTCTTAGCAAAGCGGCTTACGAAATAGTAAAACAAGTGTAAAAACAATAAAACCAATATAAAAAACACAACAATAAAACAACAATAAAACAGAACAAAGCAGCAGCAGTAGTAGATTTTATACAAAGCATAAAATCAGCAAATAAAACATCAGAAAATAAAACAGTTAAAACACAAAGGCAGATTTCAGCGAGATAAAACACCTTTCAAAGACAGGTCCTGAATATTCCTCTAAAGAAAATAAGGGAGGAAGCCAGCCAGTGCAAGATTTAGGTACAAGCTAAGCCACTGAGAGACCTTAAAGCCAAGTTGGAGACAGATCATCCTGGAGAGAATCCATCTATGTTGTCGCTAAGAGTAGACACCAACTTGATGGCACTTAATAAAAATTTTAAAAAGAAAAAGAAAGCTACAGCTTAAAGGTAAAGCTAAAGTGTGCTGTCAAGTAGGGCCTTGCAATATGAGGGGCAGCTGAGTACCAAAAAATGACTAAAATTCAAGTTTTATATAACTGGTTGCAAAAATAAAGGGAGGGAAAAGACTCTAAAACAGACATTATAATTCAGATAAGACCAAAAAAAGCTATGGCTATGCAATTATTTATCAGATTGAGTTTATCAATCTGTGCAGATATAACTGTAAGTTATATTGAAAGTTGATTGGCCCATGGCCCCGTTTAGACCAATGCCCACCATCCCAGTTACACAAGCTGCTGAAACTGTAAGCAGGCAGAGAGGGGGGATGAGTAATGCACAAGAGCATTCTGACCATTGTGCAGAAGCATATTAATCTTTTTTCAGTTATTATTTCCCTCATGAACATTTTAATAATTTTATTTAATCCAAAAGCAGACAATTTGAAAACTATTTTAAACCTATGGCCCCAGTTCAATAGCTGGAAACTAGGACTGTGCCCGAACAGGTCCTTCTCTGCTCCGCTGCCATCCCACTGTTTTTCGGGGCCCAGCGCTCACTCTACCAAAGGCTGCGCGTGGTTGTGCTGTTGTTCCCTGCAGCCTGTGCACAGTGGCAGCACATGGCCACCGCAAATGCACGGCAGCCATTTGTGTGGTCAGCAACACCATGCTGACCATTTCATGGTCATACTGATTATTTCATGGCCAGCATGGTCAGTGTGGTCAGCATGGTCAGCAACACCATGCTGACCCCACAAATGGCCACCGGGCATGTGCAGCAGCCATGTGTGTGTCAATGCTGCGTGCAGGCTGCAGGGAACAGCGCGGCAGTCATGCCACAGCCTTTGGTAGACTGAGCACCACACCCGGAAGAGCAGCAGGGTGGCAGCAGAGCAAGTAAGGACCTGCTTACCTGCTTCTTAAGGGAACCACTCTCTGCCCCGCCAAATCGATTTGGATGCTGGCGCCTGAGCTGGTTTGGTGCTTCCCTAAGAAGGTGCCCAACCGTTTTGTACAGATCCCTACTGGAAACATGCAAATGGTAAGCTTTCAGTCTATTTCCTTAGGCACAGATTCAGGCTGTCACCAGGATCCAGCAATAAACTGTTTGGGTGTGTGTGCAAGAAGCCTGAAACTTACTGTATTTTCTGCTCGCCTGTTACGTTTCACATCCCTTCCAACATGTCCCTATTTTCCTATTGACCTAAATGGGAAAATAGGGACATGTTGGCAGGAATGGTAACATAAGGGGATGCCAGCTCCAGGTCCTGGACATGGTTTTCGACCTGAAGAAACATAGGTGCAGCTCCTGTATGCACATGCATAATTTATAAATAAATAAATAAATAAATAAATATCACACACACACACACACACACACACACACACACACACACACACACTTGTATATATTAGTACAGTTTGATTTTTTTCCACCATTGAGCATAACAAAACATGAAAACAAAGTAAAAGCAAAAATAATAAAATCAAATAAAGCCAATCAGGTGGTAGACAAAGAAACGCATACAATGGAATCCAACAAGAGAAACAATAGTCCAGTGAATGTCAAGTGACCCTCAGTGAGAGACGTCATGATTAGAATCCACAAAACAGAACATATTTTTTCTAACTACATATTAGTTTGTACCTTCATTCCATTTCCAGCTAAAAGTTGAGTAGCCTTTAATAGACCCCTTTGTTGAGTCTTATCTATGGGACTGGAATTTAGGTAATTATTTGTGGGGTAATTAAATTGTAGTGTGTTTACACATGAATTCTATTCAAAAAATATTCAACAATTTTATTTACTGAACAAATGCAATTAATTCCTTCAAAAACTCTTACGCTCTGGTGAGTCATTGCTAAACAGGTATGTGCAGTTTTATGAGATGACCTGCTGTCACCTCTCCAAAGGCTCTTGTGACTCACTGCATCCAGGTGGCACAGCACATGTTCTTGGTTGGAGTACTGCCCATGACTATTCTGATTACTGGAGACTCTTGGGACTATGCTTAAATACAACAAACCAAGAGGGCGGCAACAGCCAGTTCAACAACATGAGGAAATGGGACCAAATGAACCAATGCTTTAAATGATAAATTCATATGTTACAATACAAAAAGTACTAAGTTGCAGAATGCAATGGTTATACATACATACAGTGCTTATACATACATAATGTAAAGTCAGAAGGCTCTGAAAAGTGTGCTCCTTCTGAAATTACCATATTTCTGATTGCATATTTTTTTCATTCTGGCCTGAAATTTATTTTAACTGATATTCTTTAGTGACAGATCATCAGTTATGTAATTGAATTCTTATTTTACCAAGGATGTGCTTGAAGCGTTTTGGCAGCTCTATTTCAGATTTCAGCTGGGGGCAAGTGGGCACTTTAAAAGGAGGGAGGCAGGTCTTACCTGCCCCTCCATTACAGCTCCGCTGTCCCCCCTGTCAGTGTTGCTGACCACTCAAGATGGTGTCCACACATGCTCAGATGCCATTTCCTGCTGGGAACAAGGAACTTCCTGTTTGTAAGCAAATGCAGCTGGCAAACAGATAGCCTGGCTGCTTCATACAAACTGGATTACTCTGGGGCAGTGGGGTGCAGTGGACTTGCAACGGAGGGGCAGGTAAGACCTGCCTTCCTCCTTTTAAAGTGCCTTCTCTCCACTGCTCTGGGTGTGCATGGAACGCTTTGTGCATATCCCTAGTGTAAACCTTGTTTTTGTATCTGGTCTCTGACCAAAATAAAGATGATGATGACAATGATGACTGTCATGCCCCTGTCCTCAGGTAGCCAAGAGGACACTGACAGCCCTCCAGTCGATGCAGGGGTATCTGAAGGGCAGAGCCCGGTTGTCAGCCCACAGGAAATAGCTGAAGCAGGGCTGGTTCCAGTCTCGAAACAAGCAGAACAGTCAGAGGCAGCAGTGGCAAGGAGTGGAGAGCAGGACCCTGAGTTAAACGGGGAGCCCCCTCTGACTCCGCAACAGAGGAGAATGACAAGACGCCAACTGCAGCTGGAAGTGCTCAGAAGAAGAAAACACCTCCTTTAAAAGGCAGATAAATCCTGAATCCAAGCCAACTGAGAGCAATCAAGCCAGGCTATAAATCAAGTCTGCAGGATGCAGCCAGACGCTGGAAAACAACATATGTCTATCATGAAGCGTATACCAGCCCCCAGCCTGAGCAAAGGAGATTCCCAGCCATGTGCTGGCTTCTGCAACCCAGACTGGTTTCCTACTTGAACCCTGTCTCCTCTGTGCCCTGCTCTGTTCCCTGCTCTGAACGCTGAACAGCTAGATTCCACTCCATCGTCCCTCCTGGGAGCGCCCTACTTTCTTGCTTCTCACTGGCTCCATGGAATCTGGTTGGAGGAAGCATCCAACGACCATGGCCCACCACCTAGATTCCAACGCCGGGCAGACAGGCGGCAGCTGCTGCTGCTGACGACGGTGACGACTACTACTTGATAAGTGTATGTGTATACATTCAGAAAGGTATTAATTTCTAGAGACCCAATTTCTTTCCACACAGGCATGTGCTCAGCCCTCTCCCACCTTGCCCAGCTAGGGTAGTAAAAAACCTTGAGTCAACCCAGTTTATAGTTTGAGAGAAGCTACACTTCATTATAAGTTACCATATGTCTGAATCAGACAAAGCCCTGTCATGATTAGGGATGTGAATGTTCAAGCCCTGCCTCCTGGTGCACTGTTCTGGTGTTCATTATTGCATGGGGGGAGTGACTCATCCAGTTTATACATTACACAAAACTAGTATTTTTATAATATTTGGGGTATTTGAGGCTGGCGTTTACCCCCTAGGCCGGTACTTCACCCCCCTCACCCATGGTTTCTGGCTGGCTTTAAAGCCGGTCCATCCCCTCCTGGACTGTCTCCTCTTCCTGGTGGCCCAGCTGCCTCCTTACCCCACTGCCACTGTGGCCAGGCCTGAAACCGCCATCTTGCCACTGCAGCCAGGCCTGCCGCCACCTCACCACATTGGCTGGGTCCGCTACCTCCCCATCACGGGCACCACCTCTGCCTCCCCATCACATCTGGGCCTGCTGCTTCCCTTGTGTGGCTCCTTCCTAATCGAGCCCCAATTTCTCTGTCCTTGTTCCTGTCTTTGCCAGGAACTCTCACATTGTGTCGCAAAAGTTCCACGCCAGAGTTCCTCCCCGAAGACACGCATCCCCACGGTGGGTGGCCAAGAGAATTAAATATATAGATGTGTGAGATGGCAGTTCAGACAAAGCCCCCCCCCCCCCCGCCCGCGGTTATGACAACTGGAACAGCATACTGGAAAGAGGAATGGGATCAGTTCCCTCTTTCAGGGATTCCCAGATGTTGTTGACTACAACTCCATTAATCCCGAAGCAAAAGCCATTGTAGCTGGGGATTCTGGGAGTTGTAGTCAACAACAGCTGGAAATCCCTGTTAGAGGGAACACTGAATGGGATGTGCACATTTACATCCCTAACTGCATGTGGGTGTGGTCTGTTCAGATATATCATCTGTACAAGTCCCTATTCATGATAATCCAGCTGTCAGATTCAGATTGTTGAGCGCTCATTATCAATGCTCATGAGCAGTGTTAAAATTTGAAAAGAACAAAAGGTGTAATTTGCCCTAAAGATAGGCCATAATTGAGACAAAGTCTAGCACACTTAATTTGCACTGAAATTGATAGGATTTAAGTGCACAGTTAGGCCTGGCCAAGGCCACTGAATGATCCTGTTGCATCAGCAGTCCAATAGCAGTCCAGTTGTGACAGTTAACCTTGGTGTACTATATCAGATGGACAATGAGCCACCACAGATCTAAGATTTCTGATATTGGCTCAACAGGGTGCTCAACTATGATTCTTGCTCACACATGATCACATATGCGGTTTTCAGGAGCATGCACAGTTCCAAATCTCTGCTGGCCATTCCTCAGACTTTCTTGATTGTAAGAACATGGCTTAAGTGTGCATAAATCTAGTAGAAATTAGTGCATCATGATGCTTAGAATGCTTTCACTAAATCCTGAGCCCTATTCACACGTTCTGTTCAATACTTGTATAGTTCCTGTACGGCATATCCATGTACAGATCTGTGCATGTACACTTTTCAGGTACACATTATGTTCAACACATTTACGGTAGTATGTGTTCTACCTGTACCCTGTATTTGAGGGTCCTATAACCAGGTTCACTTTTAAAACATGTTGCTTACACATGCACATGTGTGCAGACACCTGTATGCACATTCAATGCAATCTGAATAGGGCTTCTTTGGTTTCTAGTACATCTGCTCAGTCACTCTCTCCTCTTTCTGGTTCTCCTTTCCCTGTGTGTTCTCTTTTTCTTCTTCTTTTAAAAAAGATATGCAGCAATTGCATTGTTGTAAGAAGAATAGCTAGGTGAGCTTGAGTGACCTGGACATACAGACACTGTAAGTGGGCTTTATATTTGCTGGAAATGGGGTGGTTATTTTTGTAATATCATGGCAGGTAAGGTTATTGGGGTTTGGGATTTTTTGTTGTTGTTGAAAGATTAGCCTTCTTTCTTATTTTGATGTTCCTTTTATATTCAAAAAATGATTAATAGGAGATAGTGGTACCAAAACAGAAGAGTACATGGCTGCATTCATGGCCTTTTAAACATTCTCAAGAACACTTGAATCACAGCAATGTATGTCTGAATGAAAAACTAAAATAGTGATTTTGATTAGAACAGTCCTGCTTCAAGTCTAGACTTTTGTAAACGTTGCAGTCAAATATAAAATGTGTGTTTGTTTTCTTGGAACAGGTTGGATTGTGTATGAGGATGAGGCAGGTGCACTGCATTTATTTTTACTTTGAAAGAGAAGAAGTGTACACCAAGTACCAATTGCAGTCTGGCAGCACAATACAGTTTTATTACCAATTTTCAGAAATTACAGTAGTGATTTGTGTATGAGACCCTTTGGGAGCTTCTATTGTACTGATCTGGTATTGACATAGCTTGTGATTGGTACTGTATTCCTATGTTTAGGTCAAGAAATGGAACTTTACATACAAAACATGCAAGATGATAACACTGTATTGTGTGAATGAACAGTCTCATGAACAGTATTTTTCATGTATTTGTGTGGGAAACCATAAAGAATGTAACTGTTATGTAAAAGGCACTTTCAAGGGTGGAGACTGGCTGGCGGAAGCCCTTATATTACATTAGGGTGAAATAAATGGGCGCATACACCGTCCAAATACAGGAGAAGTGTATATGTGTTGAATGACTTAGAGCATAATCAGATGCATATTTCCTCAGAAGAAAATCCTGCTGTGTTCAATGAGGCTTACATTTAGGTAAAGTACAGGGGCGTAACTATAATAGGGCAAGGGAGACAGTTGTCTGGCAGCCCACTGCCTTGCCCCCGCCACGAGACAAGTCACATGACTGACTCCCCCAGCCGCGCACCCACCCGGCCTTTCTTTCAGTTGTATTAATCCTCCGAAACTGATGCGAGTGTTGACCTGGAGCTACCAGAACAGCATGTCTTTCTCTAGTACCGTTAAATGACTTGCATCGTCCACAATTTACAAAACCTTTTAAAAATAATTTAGGATTATGTTCTATTGTGGCACATAGGATAGATAGATAGATAGATAGATAGATAGACAGACATAAACTTTACTATGCTTTTTGTTACCACTATTCAGCCTCATTTAAGATTTCTTTACTTTATGAGCTGAGCTTCAGTGAGGGGGGGGAGCATTTTAAAATCTTGTCTCTGGGCCCACTCCAACCTTGCTACGCTCCTGGTAAGGTACATACGATTGCAGTTCTAGTACCTGCAGGAAATGTATATGGCAGAACAATAATTACTAGGTGGAAGTGGAAAGGTTAACTCCAGACAGCAGCTGATGTAAATTACTCATGTATTGCCTCTCATCCTGAAAGATGCTTCTATGCAGAAAAGTGTTAAATGCTGTTACTTGACATTGTCTGACACTGGCCAGCTTCATTGATACACAACTCTAGTATTTTTATTTATTTATTTATTTATTTATTTATTTGATTTATATATCGCCCTTCCAAAAATGGCTCAGGGTGGTAGTAGGCATCGGTGGATACCTGAACCACAGAAATTGGGCTAATTTTACATAGGAAAAAGGAGGGAGGTGAACATTAGCACCAATATAAATAATAAAAAGTAGGGGGTACACAAAGGTGCTGAAAAGGATTTTATTATAACATCGTCACATAAAAATGTGCATGTTGGGTGTGTTTCAAGTGGCCAGTTTTTCTTCAGAGGGAACAGTATCTTGTATCAAGATGCATTAAGCACATTTTGCTTAATGAGCTGTCAGCCTTGACAAAATTCATCTTTCTGGTGAATACTGTGGATATATGTCACCTAGTCAAGAGGGAGGGTGATGATCAGGTGGGAATGTGACTGGCCTTGCTTGTGTTTCTGGTATTCACATATGTAGTGTGAATGGGAATGGGGCTGCATGCATTGCTTGCAGAAGGCCCATGGTATCACCAGGTAGGGCTGGTAAAGACTCCTCTCTGAAAACCTGGAGAGCTGCTGCAAGTAGACAATATGAAGCTAAATGGATCAGTGGGCTGCTTTGGTATCAAGCAGCTCGCTCTGTGTCTATGTATTGCCATGACATGGGCTCACCATGGGGCTGTGTATGCATGGGATCTGAGAGAATGGGGAACAAGCAAGAAGCCAATGGTGTGCAGAGGCTCATCATGCCAACTGAGTGGATTTTTTTCCACTCAAAATGTATAACTCATTTGGTTCTCTTAAAACCAATTGCTTTGGAATATTTTTACTTACTCAGAGATTCTAGCCACGAAATGGTAATTAACTGAGATAGTGACTGCTTTTCACTGAAGACTGAAGAATAGGATTATATTCCTTTAATAAACTAACAGGCTTAAAAGGTTTTAATATATTTAATGGGAAACCTTGATGACAGATGGCCACCCTTAGCCTTGAACTCTAACCCTTTTCTTTCAGTTAAGAACTGTGAACAATGACCATAAATCAAATTGAGATTCTTGACCTATTCCAGTAATAACTATTTGGGTTGTTATTAAAGACATAATTCTATAGTCTACACATTCTCTAATACATAAATCATACACACATTTCAAAGTGGCTTTCAACCTTGAATTAGGCCCCACATCAATCTTGTGTGGATACTACCCCCATTTTACAGGTGAGATAATTGTTCTCTTTCTGAAGAGCCCACGAAATCACCATAAGACATAGCATCAAGATACAGCCCATTATTTCTGAGATAAACTCAAGTTGGCAACATAGCAAGGAAAGAAGAATGTACATCTGAATGAAAACTATCTATGTATGCAAGGTGCCCTTCCCTCGCAGTGTTTCATGGAAACAAAATTCTTTTTGAAGTCCTATCAGGAGTATGATAGCTCTGGTTTATAGTTTTACACAATCATGAACATTTGCTCCCTGTTTACTTTAACAGAACTGTATAGATCACACGGGAAATATAAAGGTTCCCCATTTTCTCCGAAGGGAAGGGATTACTATAGATATGGGATACATTCACTCTTATGATTCAAGTTCAATGCATATTAGTTTAAGTCCTATCTGTAACCTGCATTTGAGGGAGCTGGTGCCTAGGCTCACTTTTAACATTAATGCATGAATGGTAATTAGAACATAAGAACAGCCCTGCTGGATCGGGCCCAAGGCCCATCCAATCCAGCATCCTGTTTTGCACAGTGGCCTACAAGATGCTGCCAGAAGCCACAGGCAGGAGTTGAGGGCATGCCCTCTCTCCTGCTGTTACTCTCCTGCAACTGGTACTCAGAGGCATCCTGCCTTTGAGGCTGGAGGTGGCCCTCCGACTAGATAATTCACACAAAGACATGTTTGTATGTACAAAAACCTGTAAGCAAGTACACTATAATATCTGAATTGAGCTTAAGTCGGAAGAACATAGCATCTGACTAAGCATTCTTATTGGTTGCTCCTTAAACCTTCCCTCAGACTGGATTCTAGTTTACAAAAGTTTATGCCACAATACAACTGTTAGTCTTTAAAGCATGACAGGACTCTGGTGGGTGGTGGGTATTGTTTTGCTGTAACAGATCTCCTCATCTCAAATTCTTTCCATGGAAGTTTGCTGAAGACTAAGCCAGAGCATCTTCTGAAAACAATGAATGTTTTTTATTTAAGACAGCATCTAGTAGTTGAAGTTAATTGAGCATGTTGATAGTTTACTAATGCTATCATTCCTCCTTATTTAAATATGTATTCTCATGTATATTTTTTAACATAATGCTTCAATAAAAATTCAGACTTGCATTTTGGGCGGTATACAAATGTGTTAAATAAATAATAAACAACCACAGCATAGATTGATAGTGAAGTAATTTTTCTCCTCACTAGTACTTTTTTTTTTGTTGGAAAGCTGTCTGGAGCTGAAAGGCAAAAAAGAAGAAGAAGAAAAGATGCTGCAGTAGCCACTGTCTTAATAAGCTATGAATGAGGTATACTGATGTGAGCCTTTCATAATAGAAGGGATCCATTTTTCATTCTCCTTGAAATGAGTTTCTGTTTCTAAAGCAATAAGTATGCTGGCCTTAGAATCTGTATTCTGTTTCTGAACTTGTCAGGTGGTGTGTGGATATGACATTAAAGTATCTACCAGAATTGCAGACTTGGCTCAAGGCTTGTAGCTGAAACTCTGCACTCTGTTGAGGTGCAGTAAATATAGTGTTGGATCAAAACATGCCTCCACAGTCCACAAAAGTCCAAAATGTCCACATCAATAGCACAAAACTACTCAAAGCTCTGGCTGTAGTTTATTGGAAAAAACATGCTCCTCTGAAGCATGCCTGAAAAGCTCCACAGGAAAGAAAAGAGTATGTTATGAATTGACAACTGGATGACAGTGGAAAAGAGTGAACTAGGGAGATGGGAGATGCTTCCCATTTAAGAGTCAATGAGGAGAAACACATGAGAGAAGCTACTAGATGCATGGACATGGTTTAAATAAAAAAGATTACTAGAAGATTCCTTACCAGATGTTCTATGTCATAACATAAATGGTTGGAAGCAGTATGGATGCATGTATGACACAAGTCCAGTTGGAGAGCAGAAGCCAAAAATGGCAGCATTTAGTACTGCCCTAGTTGGGAGTGATGGGCACAGAAGTGTGATAAGCACTGGACAATCTAGGTTCTGGGACTTCAAAATGAAATGAACGTATCTTGCTATTCATCTGATTGTTGAGACCAACCCACTGAACCCATTTAAATTTTGCCATGCCCTCTCAAATTGCTAAAGGCCCCTTAGGAATCTAGAAACATAGTGTTGTACTGTGTTTGCTGGGAAGGTTTAGGAATTCCTCCGGGAGACTGCATCCCAAACCATCATATGGGGCTTGGTATTCTACAACATCTTTAACAGGGGCTGCAATGTCAGTTTGCCAATTTTTTTCACTCCCCAAGTGAGTGAAGGATACTCTTTTTAAGGTTTTTCACATGTTTCGGCTTGTACACATATCTGTTCACACAGACAGAGCCACAGCTTTAATACTTCCTTCAGAATGGATGACTATGAATGACTGTTTTCCTGGCAGTGTGCTTCATAATAGCAGCTTACACTTTAATTATGGGAGAATATTTTTATGGAGGAAAAGTGGGTGGCCTATAAATTTTGCTCAGAGGCTGTAAAGTCGCAAAACATTTGCTATATATACATAGTCAGAGGAAGAATAAAGTGTACAAATGCAAATCTAAAACCCTTCTTGGGCTGATACATATAGTGGCAATGTTGTTCTTGCTTTGCTCCAGAGCTCACTAGTATCTCTGGATGTTTTAATTGGCTCCTCATCAAGGTAATGAATGCTCAAGCCACACAACCAAATTAACATGTTGAGAATATGAGAGGAGTGGATCTACCCATGCAAGGACAGGCATACGTTGAAGCAGTTGTGGCAGTGTTTAGTTCAGTACCCAACTTGTGAAGATTGACTACAGAGCCACTCAACCCATTTCAGACAGGTTTGCAGTAGCCTAGGACTCCTCACCCTGCAGGAGATGATTGTGGATATGGATTGAGGCAGAGCATTTCTTGCTGCACTTGCATGCTTTTCCTCAAGTTTGGGCCAGGGATCATATCATCAAACTTTGGTTAAAAATTGGGAAGTGAATATATTTAAGCCTGGATGGAGCAGTTGGGAATAGGCAGGTAATGCAACCCACCCACCCTCTCCTCGTTAGCTAGGATCATCCCAGGCAATTACTAGCTGCCAGTTAGGGAGCTAGAAAGGATTCCACCCCCCATGATCTTCATTATTGGCCTTCTCTGTCTTCCCTAGAGTGCCTCTTGGGCAGTCAGTGCAGTGCCAGGTTATTTGGCTGACTGGATTGTTTTTCTTGTTTGTTTCACTTATTTGTTCTGTCACAATTTTGGCAAGTGGACAAGTGTTTAGGTGGAGATTGGAAGAAAAAGTTCTGTAAGGTGCCTGAGATTTTGTCATCTCTACCTGGGTAGTAAACAGGTGAGCCTTATAGGGCTGGCTGGTTCCTGTAATTGTTGTCCTGTTGGGTTGATAAGGGTAGGTCACCTGGGTGGCTGTAGGGATGTGTGAACCGGCTCAAGGTTGAGCTGGTTTGCCATTGAACTGGGCCAGCTTGAGGGTTCGCCCACAAGCCACCCCCTTCCCCAAGCTGGCTCGGAGCCAGTTCGGGGGTTCTAAGTTTGGGGGGGGGATTTAACCAGACTCGCTGCCAGGTTTGGTTGGCAGAAATGGCTGTGTGTGTGTGGGGGGGTTTCTCTGCCATCTTTCCCTCCTCCCACTGGCCTTCTCCCACTCTAAAAAGGGCTGGTTTGGCCCATTTGAGGGCTGTTACAGCCCTCCCTCCGGTGGCAGTAGCCATTTTGGAGGCTGCCGCGCACGCCCAATGGGCCTCTGCATGACCTGGGTCATGAACCAGCAATGCAGAGGCCCACTGGGCATAAACAGCGGCCTACAAAATGTCCACCACCATTGGAGGAAGATCTGGAACATCCCGAAAACAGTCTGAACTGCCCCTTTTTAGAGCAGTAGAAGGCCAGCGGCGGGAGGAGGATATGGTAGAAAAAACAACACCCGCACAGCTGACACTGTCGACCACTGTCGACCACACTGTCGACACTGTCGACCACACTGTCGACCACAGCTGACACTGTCAACCCTATGGTGAGTCTGTTTTTTTTTAAAAAAAAAACAACAACTTAGAACCCCCGAACCGGCTCAGATTCGAGCCGAGCCAGGGGTATATTTGGGGGAGGGTCACAAAACTGAAAATGCCCAGTTCGGTTTGAGTCCAGTCCAGACTTGAACTGGGCAAACCAGTTTTGTGCACACCCCTAAGTGGATGCCTTTGGGGAATGTGATCTTCACTTATCACTCAGGGGTAGCTTACTCAGTCAGTTAAGGATTGAACTAAGCATACCTGAGAATCATTCGTGGCTGGATAGCAAGGAAGGCTTCTCTGGACTTAACTATTCCCTTCCACACTCGTTATGTTTTGTTGTGGTTGTAATTTGTGCAGTTATTGAATAAAGTCGTGGCTTTGATTCATACTGCATCTTAGCATGCATGAAAGCTAATGCGTGTTGGCATTCACCTCTTCATTACCACCTGCAGGTAACTACAAAATGAACTGAAAGTTGGGTAGGCACTGAAGCAATCATTACAACCATATTGGCACAGGCCCCCTCAACGAATCTACATTTCAATATGTCAATTTGTCAGTTGGCGAGAGGTCTGCAAACCCATGTCATATGTGTGTAGAGGGAAAATGCTTGTATGAGGTGATCCCCCCCAGACCCCAACCTATCCCTATGCACATTCAGCATAACATGTGGAAGAGCCTATGTACGTACAGCCTGTACACCTATGTAACTATACAAGTTAAGTAGGAGGAGGGCAGCAAGCATGATCCTGCTCTTTCATCTGCACATCCAGTTCACAGATGTCTAGCATGTGTAGCCCTAGGAAGGGGCATGGATGACATAGCTAGAGCAGTGGATGGAATAAGTGGCTCCTGGCAGGATATGGAACATGAAGGGCAAATGGGCAACGGAAAGGCAAATAATCCAGAGAGAATTTCGAGCAAATAGGAAATGTGTATGTGAACCAGCCCTGACAGACCCCATTGCTGCAGAGAAAAGCGAGGGAGGAAAGTCACCTATTTCTTTCTTTCTGTCCTGTTTCTACAAAATACATTAGCTCCTGCCACTCCCTGGAGCTTTTCCAAATGGTGACTGAATGCAGCTTCACTACAGGTCAGGCTGAGGAGGCATTTATAGGTGGGAACTATTTACAGCAATGTCAGGACTTTGCAGTGCATGGGTGCCACTGAGGCTGTAGTAGACATCAGCTGGGCCCCCACAGGCCAGTCCTAGCTTACCTAGACTTATAAAGTCTTGGTCTCCATGCTACCCCCTCAGTCTGAATGACTTGTCACTCTGACTTGCCTAGCCTCCTTTTCTGACACTTGACCTTTGGTCTTGCTTTCATTACACCTCTGCCTGTGGCCCCGCACACTCTGACCTGCTTGCTCCAGCCTTGACTTTGCCTGTTTGCAACCACACCCTTGTCTTAGCCTCTTGCTGTGGCCTGACATTTGGACCTCCTTGAGCAGAAGCACTGGAAATAAAACAGAAGCATGGAAAACAGAATCCCTTATTGAACTATCATCCTTGTCTATCTCTAAGAATCCTTTTATGACACTCTCTCAAAATCCGTATTTGAGATGGCTCAGCAAATGTAATGACTAAATCCAAGGCAGCCAACCATTCTGTTTTGCTGCTGACCTGGTTGCGTTTTAAAATCCTATTGTTTAGCAAGTACTGGGTAGGATTTGTCTAGGCAAACACTGTGTCTGAATCATTTAAAGGGTGAGATTATTTTACGACCACTAATGAAATTTAGATAATGACATCTGTAATAAAATGTAATGTTCAGTCTTAAATTGATTGTATCTTGGAAGACAGATGGTTGTTTTAAATGTACATGTTTCCGTGGTTTGGCTTCAGACTTGCAGTATTACGAGTTTTCCTCCTTTTGCTTTTAAACACCAGACAGTCAATGTGGATGCCGAACATCAAGTGGACAAGAGTCTTTGAAGTCCAGCATCCTTTTTGGAAAAGTGGCAAGCCTTCTCCTTTCCCCAGATTTTTCCAGCATGGATGTATCCATCCATCCATCAACATTCAGTTATTAGTTTGTTCTGTCTGACATGAGAGTGAGGAGTGTAAGGAGACCAAAATAAACAAACAAATCACAACCAAAAGACAAAGAATATGTAAAGGCAGTAAGGTATACCTTTATTAAAAATAAAGTAAAGGTAAATAAAGATAAAGTGTGCTGTGAAGTTGGTGTCGACTCCTGGCGACCACAGAGCCCAGTGGTAGTCTTTGGTAGAATTCAGGAGGGGTTTACCATTGCCGCCTCCTGTGATGATGCCTCCTCATGAGATGATGCCTTTCAGCATCTTCCTATATTGCTGCTGCCCGATATAGGTGTTTCTATCCACGGGAATTCGAACCGGCAATCTCTGGCTCGCTAAGTCAAGTCATTTCCCCACTGCGCCATCAGGTGGCTTCAAAGAATATATGCATTGTAACTAATCTGCAGATTTATTTCATCTCTCATATGATTTTACAAATAACAACACAAGAAATAATTCATGCAGCCCAATCAAGAGATGGGCATGAATCGTGATTTGATGAGCAATTTGCAGCACAGCTACGGCACCTTTAAAAGGGAGGAGAGCAGATCCATACCTGCTCCTCTACCTCTCACTGCAGCTTTCTGTTCGGGTGGTTGTCTCCTCCCTCACTGCCAAAGCGCGCTGGTGGTATTCCCCTCAAACTGCCCTCATGCGACGGTGGCATACACATGACCTCCACACATGTGCAGCAGCCATTGTGTGTGCCATGTACGTGTGGCTGCCATATGAGGGCATTTGTGGGGAGCATTGCCTGTGTGCTATGGCAGCTGGGAGGTGCACCACCCAAACAGGAAGCTGCAGTGAATGGTGGCTGAGCAGGTATGGACCTGCTCTCCCTTCTTATCGAGGTGCCAGGGCTGTGTTGTGAATCACTCTTTGAATCACGATTCATGCACATCCCCAACCCAATCCCATGATTGTTAACTTGGAAGTAAGTCCCACTGAGTTCAATGGAACTTACTCCCAAGTAAATGCGCCAACCAGAACATACAATCTTTTCCAATAGGTATGATTCCTTGAGTAATTATTCTCTGTGGAAATTGTATCCTGAATAAACACATTGCCCCCAAATCCCAGCAAATCTTGTGGATAGCACCAGACTGCATGCACCCTTGGTGGATATGATGACAGTTCCTACTGAATTTGAGAATGCTGATAATAAACATATGAAGCAGTCTCTTACTTGGTCAGATTGTTGGTCCATCTAGTTCAAGATTGTCTACAATGACTGACAGCAGCTCTAAAGGGTTTCAGACAGGGGTCTTTTCCCATGCCATGGATTGGACCTGTGACTTCTGATTTGCAAAGCATGTGCTCTAGCACTGAGCTACAGCATCTCTTCATCAGCTGTTCATTTGTACCAGCAGTATCACATGCTGTAGAAAGGGGATGGTGTTCTGCCTTGAATAATTTTCCTTCCCTGTCAGCAGGTGATTAGTGTCAGTGCTGACTACAATGCCCACCTCTGCAGCAGACGAAGAGCACTACACATGCATTCCCTGATGCTGGATGCAAGGGTTTCACCTACATCGCAGACCTGCACTCCGCCCTTTTGTAGGCACATCACATGGAGATCTATGAAAGATTACCCTTGCTGGATTGGTATGATTAACTACTCATTTTGGCAGAAGAGCAGGCTAGGCCTTATTGCCATGGACATAACTGAGAGTTAAATACTTTTGAGATAAGAAGCAGATTAGAAAGATAAGACATGTTAAACCAGTTGGGCAGAACTAAACTGTATACCAATCAAACATGTTCTTGGTCACATGAAACAGCACATTGCTGTCTCCTTTGATCTCAAACATACCATGCTAACAATTGCTTTCATATTATTATTCCAACTGATTGGAGGGATATTGATTTAGTCATTTTATTACAAGTCTGTAAACAGTTCATAATTATCTTCTCCTCCTTACTGATGTCCAAGCAGCAGCAGCAGCTGCTCCTCCTCCTCCATTCGATTTCTATACCACCCTTCCAGAAATGGCTCAGGGTGGCTTACACAGAGAAATAATAAATACATAAGTTGGATACCTGTCCCAAAGGGCTCATAATCTAAAAAGAAACACAAGATTGACACCAGCAACAGTCACTGGAGGTGCTGTGCTGGGGGTGGATAGGGCCAATTACTCTTCCCCTGCTCAATAAAGGGAATCACCACGTTAAAAGGTGCCTCTTTGCAAAGTTAGCAGGGGTGATGATACCTCTCTCTTACACAGCGTTTAGCTCTGTAAGGTTTAGCTTTGATTATTATTCATGCCAGAGATGAAGCCAATTTGGAATCATGCCCTTAATTCATTCTCTTTGCTCCCAAATGTAAGAGGGGTGGTTGTATTTACAAAGGACTAGTTCACACATGCATGTACATCACTTGTTTACTCAGTACTGGATGACTCATAGCGGAATGTGGGAACTGGCTCAAGCATTGTGTGCTAGCTTAAATACGGTGGCTGATATCCCGATGAGCAATGTGCTGGTGCAGTGAAACTACACGTGTGAGCTATTTTTCTTGATCTCCCCTTGTCCAACTGTGACTTCTAAAAGTATGTCCCTGAGGGTCATGCAGCCCTTAGGGACAGTTCAGCAGGCACAGTGGGCTTGAGAGTGGAGGGAAGATTGATGAAAATTCCTCCTAGGACCAACACAGTGTTAGCAACACAAGCATTGCATTAGTCTGGTTGGCAGCCAGTGTGTTTCTTGATACCATATAATAAGAGAGTTCCAGCTGACAGATTCTGACCATGGGGAGGCTCTGGGGCTTTACTATCCTCCTGTCTGATGGCCTAGCTAGACCTGTCCTCCATCACAATTGGGAAGAATCTATATGATTAATTCACTTGGCTGGCTGTGTGGAGATGCGTGGCCTGGCTTTTGTGGAGGAACTCTTGTGACACGCTGCGAGAGCTCCCAGCATTGGGCGGGAGGATGTTGGAGGATGATTGCTGGGCCCGGCTGTGGTGGGGAGGCAGTGGTGGCAGTAATGAAGGCAGCGGCAATGGAGGCGGTGGTGGCAGTGGTAATGGAGGTGGCGGCTGGGCCTGGGCGCAGTGGGGAAGTGGCAGTGGGCTCTGCCACAGTAATGGATTGGTGGTGGGCCCAGCCACGGTGAGGAGGAGGATAAGGTGGCCAGGAGGCTAAGAAGGTGTGGGGGAAGGGGGAGCCGCTGACCTCTAAGCCGGCGGGCTGAGGAGGAGCTGCGGCAGTGGTGGTGGCCACCTGAAAATGGTGGGCAGGGAAGGGGGGAGCTAAGGAGGAGCCACAGCAGTGGCTGCCCAAACATGGCAGGAAGGGAGGGAGCTGGGCAGTGGGCTGAGGAGGGGCGGCGGCCACCCAAAAATGGTGGGGAGGGAGGAGGTATCAGGAGGAGCTGCAACAGCAGCCACCCGAAAATGGCAGGGAGGGAGGGCGTTGAGGAGGAGCTGCAGTGGCGGCCACCCAAAAATGGTGGGGAGGGAGCCGGGTGGTGGGCTGAGGAGGCGAGGTGGCAGCGGCTAGAAAATGGCGGGGAGGGAGGCAGTAGGAGGTTGCCGGAGGGCTGAAGAGGAGGTGCGGCAGTGGAGGGGAGGGCAGGAGAAACTGGGGCAGGAGGTGGGGGAGGGCAGGAGAGACTGGGGCAGGAGGTTGTGGGGGAGTGTATTGTTGCACAGATGCTCTGTGCGAGGTCAGCTAGTGATTTTGTAAAACATTATTCCAGTTATTGAAATAAATACCTCCATGTGCTTCATTGGAGAGAGCCACCAATAGGGGAAACGGAAACTGGTCCTTCCCATGTCCCCTGAAATGGTCCTCTGAATTTTTCCAGTTGGACCCAGGGCCATCCCTAGGGGGATGCGGGGCCGGGGAGGGGGAAAATCAGCATGTGTGGGGCCCCCTTAACGTTTTATATGATTACAAAATCATACTGACTGATTGTAAATAGTGTGAATGAGTGAATGAGTGATGTTTTTGGACATGTCCAACCAGCTTGGTCATATAGTGCAGCCTTTCTCAACAGCCGATCTGTGGACTGGTGGCAGTCTGCAAAGCATTGGGTACTGGTCTGTGGGACATCACTAATAAAAACCACCACCCAAAAACAATTTAGGGCCAGTGGGGGCTGCTGGTAGGAGCTCTCCGGAGCTCATTTCCAGACAGCCCTCACTGCAGGATAATGTTCATGAAGTGAAATGAACGTTATCCAGCTGCCTGCATAGAAATGAGCTCTGGAGAGCTTGCTGAGCTACATGGATCCCGGGTCCAGTGGATTCCGGGCATCATGTGCAGAGGGACATCATGTGCAGAGGGGCAGGGCCTGGGATCCATGGTGCCCGGGCAAGCTCTCCAGAGCTCATTTCTAAACAGGCAGCCCTTGCTGCTGGATAACATGCATTTCACTTCATGAACATTATCCACCTAGCCCCTTCCCCTTTTGGGGGTTCGTGCTTTCTAGGCTTACCCATGAGCAAGGCTCGTCACCAGGGTCAGTAATGTTCCAGCCTTAGGAGAGTGCACAACTGCTGTGAGGGCAGATTTATCCAACCCAGGACAGACTGCTTGCTGATGAGACAGCCAGGCCATAGCGACACCCTCTTACAACTCATGAGAACGACCACTGGAGTGGAGAGGAATGAATTGCTGAGTAAAAACTCTACTGATATCTGACAGCAAAATATCCCCATCTCCCATGGACCACTCTCTCATGAGAGCGACAGGTCATTGGGGTGCTATAAGGGGCAAGGTTGCTGTGTGGAGGAAAGCCATGGGGAGGGGTACCCCAGAGACTGCTTTCCTTGTCTTGGCAACTGCCACCAAGTTGCTGTCAAAGTGTGCCCCCTGCCAGCCCCTTCGCCCATGTGGACATATGCACACTTGCCTGCACCTGAAAATGGCAACCATGCTGTCCCATGATCGCTTGAAAAAAGAGGCCCCCTTCTCCAATGACTTCCTGCACCAACAGATGTGCATAAGGTGGGGCGCTGGTCCAGGCTCTGGAGTTCTGAATGGGTCTAATGGTTTGCCCCAGTGTCTTCACCTGTCCACGCGCTTGGGCAGCCTATGGTACATGGAGCGTCTCAATCTCCTTTGGGTGCATGCACAGGGAATTTGGGGCGGGGAGGCTGAGGATATTCTGTTCTATCTTTTACAATGAAGTCTTGGGGCCCCCTCATAAGTGGGGCCCTCTTGGTGAGTGGGGTGGCTCAACTTGTGAGCTCGCAGTTTGTAGATTGACCAGCACCATCACAGCTGCATTGATCTGCCCAGAAGACTGGCCCTCACGTGAGAGAGAGAGCCCGCTGGCAGCAAGCCACGGGTTGAGCAGGATGTTCGTTGGGTCTGGGTGGACTGCTTTGCCGAGGTGACCCCTCACAACATCATCCTCAGTTATGGTGGGACAGACGCCGCCGGCAGGGTGGCCAGAACCTCAGGGGTATACTCGTGAGTCAAATGGGCCGTAACCCAAAATTTGGCTTTAAAAAAGCCAAATCTGGCAACAGAGCCCAGCATCCTTTGCCCTCCCTCATCTATATATCTCCTCCTAGGAAGTCTCCATGCTCCCCTCCCCTCCCAGAGAAATAGGAAAATATCCCCCCCTGAACCCCCCCCCCCATGCATGCTTGAGTGGGACTATCAGGTTGCAGGGCTCTTTGGGGACCACAGGTGCCATTGCTGCCAGAGGAAGCACTGCCATCACATGCAGGGCATTTAAAGATATTTAAATGCACCTTTCCTGCTAAGGTGCTAAAAAAAAAGCACAATCATACTCAGCATACCCCGTTTGACAATCGCAGCTGCTCCGCTGATGTGCCGATGCTTTGCCCACAGTATGGCTGTGGAGCTTGCTGGAATCATCTGCAGTGGCCAAGAAGCAGGGAGGGGCTATCCTCTCCTGGAACAGGAGTTTGGTGAGGTGCGGTTAGACTGCGGTGCAATTTGGAATTTCAAATTGAAACTGCGGGTTCATCAACCTCCGGTTTTGTGTTACGTAGGAACCGGGCCAGTGCCTCCTCTAGTAACATTCATTAAGGAATTATTCTGTTAGGATTAAGCATGGAAAGATACCAAGGGGGCCGTTCTAAATGCTGCAGCAGAATCCTCAACGAGAACACTATAGACCTTGTTGAACAGGAACTTGCTACCACTTCTGTTGTTATTCTATTCTTATTTTGTGCACAGATAAACTTGAAACCTTGTGCATTTAGCATTACAAAATTTTGCAGAGATTTTTAAAAAGAAAAATACACTAGTTCTTTCAGAATTACCATAAGTTTGCCGCAGAAACAAATACAGGAACTTCATGTGAAGGAACAATTGCTCTGCTTGAAACTGAATAAACATTTCCTTCATTTTAAAAAGTTCATGACTGTCACCAGAATAGGAAGCTTTCAGTTCATTTGCAAACATCTGCTGCATATTTCTAAAGCAAGGCACTGCAATATTTTTAACAGAGTGTTACTCTTCTTTTCAGCTACTGGGATGACAACACTCTTCACACTTATTTTGCAAAGACTGCAGAGTTATATTGAAGATAATGGAGGGACAGGAGACTGAAGGGTCAATTCACATGTCATGGTAAAATCAGGCACACATTAAACATTTAGCATGTACACTTCCTTATCATTGTGAGTCACTGCAGAAATACATGTTGAAGAGCTGGTGTCATCTCCCCACAGCACATGTAGCTACGTATGTACAATGACTCCCCCCCCCCCCCGCGCCTTACAAATTATATGAAAATACAGACCCAGAAGAGGCACATTCCAGCCCTTACGTGAGCCAGCTGGGATTGCCGGTACCATCTGGGGGACTGCCTTGTGATCTCCTTGCTTTTCGGTTGGCTTATCATACAAATCAAGTGTTGTCATGGGCAACTGTGCCCCCATTGGCTGGGGGCAGGGGGCAGGGGGCAGGGAGGGGGGAGCCCAAAGGAGGAAGTGGCTCCAGTTGCATGTATAGCTATGCTTGCTGCTACGGATGCTGCTGTGGCAGCTGTTGCAATACTAGGAGGTAATGAGTCATAATTGTGTGTGAGAGTAGGGATGTGCAAACCGGTTCAAATTCGACCCGGTTATAATTTGAACCAGGGTGGTTCGAAGGTTTGAATTTGAACCGAACCACCCATTAGGTTCAAGCTGCAGGTTCGAATTCGAACTGAACCAGGGGGTGGTTTGATTAAAACCAGTTCGAACTGGTTCAAACTGGTTCGGACACCCAAAAATTGGTAGGATGGTAGCTGGCACCCAGGGGTACCTACCACCAAAACCCCAGAGCAATCGGACACTCATATGATTTTATATGAATTTTTGAAAATTATTATTATTTTTTCTCATAGGGTATAATGGGACTCCCATCAATGGGGTGTTTCTAGTTTCCTATTGTTCCCTATGGCCGAAACAAGCTGCACTCACAGAGTGCAGACACACATTTTGCATTGCAGTTTGCAATGCATTTTGCAACCCTGCCTTGAAAAACACTGCAGAAGCACACAGTAAAAGGAAATCTTTCTCTCAACACAGAACACACATTTCAAACACAGGCCAATGACAAATCACTGACCCGGAATCCACTGCCAGCCACAGTGCCTGCACTGCAGTAACATCATTGGCACAAGTTGCACTCTCACATAGGGATGTGCACAAAACCAGTTTGCCCAGTTCGGTTTGAATTCGAACCAGGTTCGAACCAGGAGGGGGTGGTTCGGTTTTGGTTTTGCTCGAACCTCCCCCTGGTTCGGTTCGAATTTGAACCAGTTTGAACCAGTTGAGAAACCCAGAAATTGGTAGGATGGTAGCTGGCACCCAGGGGTACCTGCCACCCAAACCCCAAAGCAATCGGACACTCGTATGATTTTTTATGAATTTTTGAAAATTATTTCTATTTTTTCTCATAGGATATAATGGGACTCCAACCAGCCCATTATTCCTTATTGTGGAGCACCCATGGGTGCCAACAACCATGCAAACCCCAAAGCAATCAGACACCCCTATGATTTTTTAATGAATATTTGAAATATTTTTAATTATTTTTCTCATAGGGTATAATAGGACCCAGACCAGCCCATATCCCCTATTGTGGAGCACCTAGTGGCACAAACGTGGGGTAGGTGGTAGACAACCAGGGTTGCCTACTATCCACAAAGTTCCAAGGCAATTGGACACTCTTCTGATTATTGGTGAATTTTAAAATTATTTTTTAATTCCTCATAGAGAATAATGAGGATTGCAGCAAATGTATAGCTTCACGTGGGGGGGAAAGGGGTGTTGTAGAGTGGAGTGTGGTGGGTGGTAGTTCCTAGGGTGGGCAAGGAAGCTATCAGAATTATTTGAAAGGAATTGGGCAAAAGGCTGATTTTTAAGTGATTTTTGAAGTTTACGCGACTTTAAGGTTTTTCTCCATAAAGAAGCATGGAGGTGTCAGCAAATGTATAGCTTCATGTTGGGGGCAAAGGGGTGGCCTAGAGCAGAGTGTGGTGGGTGTTAGTGCCCAAGGGGGGCCAGGAAGCTATCAGAATTATTTGAAAGGAATTGTGCAAAGGGCTGATTTTTAAGTGATTTTTGAAGTTTATGTGTCTTTAAGGTTAGCAAATGAGAGTGGATTCATAGTTTGTCATTGAAAATCTTATATGCTACCAAAGAATCTACACTCAGAACACTTCCGAAACAACAAAACCCAGTACCCCATGGGTTAGCAACCCATGGGGGTGGTTGGCACCCTCTTTTCACTAGACCACCACTCACTCTGGACCACCCCAGCACCCATGGGGTACTGGGTTTTGTTGTTTCTGAAGTGTTCTGAGTGTAGATTCTTTGGTAGCATATAAGATTTTCAACAACAAACCTTTGCCCCCGACGTGAAGCTATACATTTGCTGACATCTTCATGCTTCTTTATGGAGAAAAACCTTAAAGTCGCGTAAACTTCAAAAATCACTTAAAAATCAGCCTTTTGCCCAATTCCTTTCAAATAATTCTGATAGCTTCCTTGCTCACCTTGGGAACTACCATCCACCACACTCCACTCTACAACACCCCTTTCCCCCCCATGTGAAGCTATACATTTGCTGCAATCCTCATTATTCTCTATGAGGAATTAAAAAATAATTTTAAAATTCACCAATAATCAGAAGAGTGTCCAATTGCCTTGGAACTTTGTGGATAGTAGGCAACCCTGGTTGTCTACCACCTACCCCACGTTTGTGCCACTAGGTGCTCCACAATAGGGGATATGGGCTGGTTTGGGTCCTATTATACCCTATGAGAAAAATAATTAAAAATATTTCAAATATTCATTAAAAAATCATAAGGGTGTCTGATTGCTTTGGGGTTTGCATGGTTGTTGGCACCCATGGGTGCTCCACAATAAGGAATAATGGGCTGGTTGGAGTCCCATTATATCCTATGAGAAAAAATAGAAATAATTTTCAAAAATTCATAAAAAATCATACGAGTGTCTGATTGCTTTGGGGTTTGGGTGGCAGGTACCCCTGGGTGCCAGCTACCATCCTACCAATTTCTGGGTTTCTCAACTGGTTCAAACTGGTTCAAATTCGAACCGAACCAGGGGGAGGTTCGAGCAAAACCAAAACCGAACCACTCCCTCCTGGTTCGAACCTGGTTCGAATTCAAACCGAACTGGGCAAACTGGTTTTGTGCACATCCCTATGTGAGAGTGCAACTTGTGCCAATGATGTTACTGCAGTGCAGGCACTGTGGCTGGCAGTGGATTCCGGGTCAGTGATTTGTCTTTGGCCTATGTTTGAAATGTGTGTTCTGTGTTGGGAGAGAAAGATTTCCTTTTACTGTGTGCTTCTGCAGTGTTTTTCAAGGCAGGGTTGCAAAATGCATTGCAAACTGCAATGCAAAATGTGTGTCTGCACTCTGTGAGTGCAGCTTGTTTCGGCCATAGGGAACAATAGGAAACTAGAAACACCCCATTGTTCCCCATGGGTAGCTCCTAGGGACACCAAAGTGGGTTGGGTGGTAGGGCATGATAGGTACTACTTACCACCCAACCCACAAAGGAAATGGGCACACAGGTGATTTTAAACAAAATTTTAACCTTTCCCCCCAAAACCCATAGCATCCTCTATGGTAGGTAGCACCCATCATATCCTGTTACCCAAACCAAATTGGTGTCCCTAGGAGTTACCCATGGAGAACAATGGGGGTGTTTCAAGTTTCCTCACTGTTCCCTATGGCCAAAATACTAAAAAATCTTTTAGCTTTGTTCCATTGGAACAAGCAGTCCGACTGCTGTTTCAATGAAATGTTCCAGCCATCTGCGTGGCGTTTCAAGTTCAAAACAAAATACAAAATCCATTTCATGCACATTCCTACTGAAAACTATCCAATGAGCTTCATTGCTGAGTTGGGATTTGAACCTGGATCTCTCACATATTTTTCCAATACTAATTAATAACAATTCCACCCCTGCCCCCCAGTCTTGAAAATTTCAGAGAGATTCACCTGTAAAATGCCATCCTAGAGTAGAGGGATCAACAATCCCTCTTTAGTCTAATGATTCTAATCCCTAGCTGCAAGGTAGGATGCTGAGATTCAAATATGTACCGGTTATTGCATCATAAGGGGCGTCCCATCTGCCTCATCTGGTCTAACTTTCAAAAATAGGGGAAATAAAGGGGGGGGGGAGTAAGTAAATCTACCAGAGAGTATTTTGCTAGTATTTTAACTTGAATGTAATTCGTTTCAGAGATGGCTCCAGGTCACACAAAATTTGTTCCAGGGGACAATTTATTTATTTGAGCACTTAATATCATAAAAGAAATAAGATAAGGAAGGGGGAGCATGAATAATTCAATTCACTCAAATAGGAGGCCAATATAGAATTAGTTTTAGTACTTGTGGAAAAAAAACATATATATTCTATACTGATATTTAGCACTGAGAGGCCATCTAAACTTCTGAATGATCTATTTAAACTGAACTTCTTAGCTTGTTAAGAGCAGTTCATTTTTGTCTGTGACACAATTTAAACCTACTCCGCTATCCTGAAATGACATAGGAAATATATGGGCAGTGATTCAAAGAGCAACTTTAGGCATGCTCAAGGGCTTGGGTGTGTCCTGTGGGATGCTTGCCTTCCGCCCCTTTATACAAAAGAGCTTTGTGACGCATCACAAACTGCTTTTGAAGCTTCTCTCAGTTTCAGAAGAGGGTTGACAGGAGCTGCTGTTCAAAGTCCCCTTGAACATGCAAGAACAAATTATGTGATTCTTTGGACCCAGGCCATATTATATATATTCTATTAGAAAATTTCTTTCATGATCCATTTGCCACTCTGTGTACTTCCTGCTTCCATGATGTTAAATATAGGACTTCATCCCAAGATGCACTGCTTCACCAAATAAGAAAAACTGAGCCACTAGCTGCTATGCAAGTGTGATTACATTCCATGCTAATAAATTCTGCCAGCACTGCAGAGATGTTCAGGAGAAGATCTGTTGGGGGAGATGTTGAGATCTGTCATCTGTGCCAACATGGTGTAGTGATCAGAGTGCTGGACTAGGACCGGGGAGAACCGAGTTCAAATCCCCATTCAGCCATGATACTTGCTGGGTAACTCTGGGCCAGTCACTTCTCTCTCAGCCTAACCTACTTCACAGGGTTGTTGTGAGGAGAAACTTGAGTATGTAGTAGAATGTTCTGGGCTCCTTGGAGGAAGAGCGGGATATAAAATGTAAAATAAATAAAAAATAAAATAAAATAAAATGTGTTATGCTCCCCAGATTTCTCAAACCTGCCCTCACAATCTACATACCAAGAAACTGGCATCAGATTGTCCCATTTTTGAAACAGGGTTTGTTTTGGTGGGCACAGATGAATGACATTCAAGACAAAAATGAAACAAACATAATTTTGGACTGTAGCAATTTTGTACATTACAGAGTGTCCTGTAGACTGCAGATTGGTGGTGAGGAGGACTGTAAAGGTCAGATCAACATGATCTAAAATGAATTCATGCAAAAAGGATTCCAATCATACCATAACCCCTACCCTTGGATTATCTCCCATAAAGAAATGACTGAAGCCCTCTGCAAACATCATTGCCACATTCCACCTGATCATGAGGAGAGGGAGAGTAGGATCGTGCCAGCTCCTGCATTAACTGGCTCTCCAGCCACACCCCCAAATGTCCTTGTGCTCAGCTCTTTTTTGTAGAGGCAAAAGTATGTGTAGCATAGTGGCATGACAAAAAAACTGAATTGGCCCCAGCAACTTCAGACCACCAGCGCCACTGAGTTAGGGGGCTTCAAAAGGATCCAGATATTATCCAAAACCTTTCCCAAGCCTCATTGAAACTCTTCATCAGTGTGTGTGTGTGTGTGTGTGTGTGAAGCTAGCCTGCAAAATTGCCAACAACATCCAAGCAAAAGCAACAGTTATGCCATTGCTTGTGAGGGACACTGTAATGGCACCGCAGCTGAAAGCAACTTAGAACCACTTCCTGAGTGGAATTTGGAACATATTTTTTTAAACCCCTACAACAAATAATTGATTAATTTAAGAAATAGGCACACTGAAAATCTTTACAGTTACATATGTTCTATGTATGGAGCATCTTTAAACAATTAAATATCAGCAAACACTCAGCAGTTGCGCTGATAGCTTTTGTTTGTATAGCAAGTATTCTGAAGAATGACAATCTGTATGAAGATGCATATTTATGTTTTCAACAAACAGGGCCAGCACCACCATTTGTGGGAGTTCCTGACCAATTACCTTTGTAGGTCCCTTAGTGGTGGTGGGGCTCCCAGATGTGTTAATGAGGGCGTTGCATTATGGGTAAAGGAAGGTGGCAAATGATGAACAGGGCTCTGAGCTGCTCCCCACAAAGGGCTGTGGGAAGACTTTCCTTGTTGGTAGTTGAGTGCTTCCTGGCAGCTGCCATCTTTTTTCATTAGTGTCTCTGAGACTGGCCATGGGCCCTTTGATGACCCTAGGCCCTCAGGCAGTGCCCAAGATGGCCAACTCTCACCCAGGTAACATATATGTATTGCTCTGTATTCATGAGGATATTATTTTCTTGGACATTCTTTCATTCTCTTCTGGGATTTCCAAAGGCATGCATGATCATTTAATACAGGGGTTTTATTCCTTCCTTTCCATGATATCCCAATAAACTGTGGGGAGATTAGCAAGAAACCCCCTTCTTCAAATGTCCACATATGTAAATTCCTGGTACATTCCACTCTGTCACTTCATGGCTCAAATGGTATGCAAAGCTGTTTGGAGAAATTTCAAGACTTCAAAATCTAAGCAATACAAATTTAGAAAAGGGACTAGTTCTAAGTTCAATGACCTTTCAGTACTTACAGAATATAATGTACTGCAAGGCCTGTGAACGAAGCTTAGACTTATCGTGAGCAACATAGATGTGATTTAAATGCTTCAAATAAACATTAACAAGTACTGTATTGGTCTGGTTTCCCTTAATAATGTGCAAGTTATCATTGCTTCACCTTGATACACATTACATTCATCAGATGTCTGCGAGGTCATTCACACAATCAAAAAGTGTTTACTACCCAGATTTGGGAGCTGTGTGTGCTCGCATTATTCAGTTGTGTGGAAGCAAGGTAAGAGGAAAACTTGGGTAGAAATGATTGTGTGGAAACAAGGTAGGAGGAAAAGCTACCCAGGTTTTCCTCTTATCTTGCTTCCACACAACTGAAAATTGGGAGCACACATAACTCCCAAACCTGGGTAGAACATAGTTTTTGATTGTGTGAATTACCTCTGTGTATTTGTCAGAATTCTCACTCATGTTATAAAGGAATATGCAGGAGTTTCCTCTTCTGAAATTAATGAAAAAGCTATTCAAGGAGTGGAATATCCTTGCCCTAAGGAGATGCACTCTAGAAAAATCTGATAATGGAATCAGTCTTTTGACCTCACTAAGCAGTATACCATATACCTATGTTTAGTTAACAGATGTATTAAGCATTTGCTTTCAGTAAGCTTTATTTCTGGCAATCACATATTCAGGAATATATGGGTTCCAGCCCAAACTGGAAAGAAGTGATTGTTTCTGTACTGTGCTTTAAACCTGAGCAGGATTATGATATAATATACCACATATGTTTTTTTCATATTCTTGGCTACTTTGAAATGACACAGGTTGCCATTTTAAAGATACTTGTAATGTTACTCTGGAAACTATGGTTGTCAGAAACAGAACCATTCAGGGTTTTAACTCTGGCTACAGAATCATCTTGAACTCATGGTTAGGGAGGACATCAGAAGCTGGGAAGATACCCTAACCAAACGTAGCACAGCATCCCTCCAGCAGTTGTTGCTGGTGTCTACCTTATATTTTAGATTTTGAGCCCTTTTGGGACCACTTTGAGAACTTTTTTTAAAAATTGAAAAGCAGAACATAAATATTCATAGTTCATAGAAGTACTGATGGTCTTGAAGAAGTGAACTCATTTGCTCCAATGTTTGGGGCTTTCTATTTTGGGGAAAAGGTGACTAAGGGAGACATGATAGCGGTTTATAATATTATGCATGGTGTAGAGGAAGTGGATAGGGAGAAGTTCTTCTTCCTCTCTCACAACACTAGAACCAGGGCAGGATTATCCCATGAAACCAATTGCCAGGAAATTTAGGACTGACAAAATTTCATACAGTGAGTAATTTATCTATGAAATTTTCTGCTACAGCATAAGGTAATGGCTAACTACCTTAGAGGGTTTGAAGCAAGGCTTAGACAAATTCATAGAGGACAAGTCTATCACTGAGCCCTTTCTCGCAACCAGTTTGCAGTTCCGCTGTCCCTGGGCAGGCAGATCGTCCGCCAAGATGAGCACTGGCTGCTGCCGGCAACTCCAAGGGTCTGGGTACCAGGACACACTGTCATGCATCGCCGCCAGAGTTGCCAGAACCTAAGGGGTATACCCGTGGGTCAAATGGGCCGTAAGGCAGAATCTGGCTTTTTAAAAGCCAAATCTGGCCACCTAGTGCCCCACCCCCCAGAGCTCTAATAATGCACTGGGCGAGTGTGCAGTACATTAGGGGATTCCCCCCTTCCCCTCCCTTAGTCTGCCAGCCATGGCTGCTTGCAGCCGCAGCTGACACACGATCAAGGAAATGGGATTAGGAGAGCTCTCACTCTCCTAACCCCGCTTTCAAGGGAGGCTTCATAGGTGGGTTTGCTGCTGTGATGCCACTGGGATCGGCCTGATCCCGATGGTTTACACGGTTTACACATGCAAAACTGGGCTGGGCTCGTTTAACCCAGTTTTGCACGTGCGTGTGAATAGCCTCACTGGCAACTTGTTTTGATGGCTATAGGCTACCTCCAAGATCAGAGACAGGATGCCCTTGAATGCAGGATGCAGGCCTTTATATGCTGGTTGTGGGCTTCCCAGAGGCATCTAGTGTGCCACTGCGGGGAAAAGAGTGGTGAAGAGCCTGATCCAGCAAAGCTCTTCTTATGTTTTTATGTTAAAATACCAAATTACAATCAAACTGGAATTTAAAAATGTTTATTCATCCCATAAAATACCATGTTTGCAAAAAGTGAAAGAAGAAATGAGACTTATTCTTCATGTCAAATTAATTTTATTACATTTTTTTTTTGCCTGAACACTAATCCTCATAATCAAATTGGAGATACATATTAACATAAAAATGCTGGAAAATAAAGACCAGCAAGAGTCCAGCATTTTGATTACCCCCATTCTTTTGGTTGACCTGCTCTTGAAGAATCTTATTTCAGCAAACTATTCCATATGTGTGTGTGTGTGTGTGTGTGTGTGTGTGTGTGTGTGTGTAGATAGATTAGATTAGATTATACACACAAACATGTGCGGACACGCACACACAACACACTCACAGTGTGTGCACACATGTGCAAGAGAGAGGTTGAATCAAGCATATCTGTTTTACTTAGGATAAACTGGCACCTTTGGAAAATAACAGCTTTATAGTAAATCTGGGTTTTATGAGTGCTATTTATTAGAAGAAATTAAAATCTGCATTTGGTATTTGTTCAGCTTGTTTGCTTTTTTTGGCATTGAACATTCTGTTCAGCTTCCAGATTACAAAACAAAAGCAGAATCTCTAACAAAAGAAAAGTTATAAGATCTGTCTGAAATCTGAAATAGTTTCAAGAAATAATTTAAATTGTAAATAATTATTCTTAAGGGATTTCCACTGATATTAAGCATTTTTATAGCATTATTTAAATGATTAGCAACATATTATTTAAAAGAATAGCATATGTTATAGATTCATAACATACACATGCAATTAGTACAATAAATATTAATAGATTTTCTCACAAGTTTTCTCTCCATGTTCATTTAAAAATGGACAAAAGTGATCAAATAAAAATACAGAGCAGTAAGGCATAAGTGTCTAAAAAGATGTCAACTTGATTGAATGGCAAAGTGAAGGATTTATTTATTTATTTATTTATTTATTTAATTTATATACTGCCTAATATCAAAAGCTCTAGGTGATGTACAGAATTAAAACATAATATAAAATATAAAATATTTAAAATTAAGAAGAAGTTAAAAGTCATAATAGATAAAAACACATTAAAATTTAAAAATTTGGTCTCAGTTGAAGGCCTGGGAAAATAGGTATGTCTTCAGGGTCCTCCTAAAAGCAAACAGAGAACGAGATGCTCTTATTTCAGCAGGGAGCACATTCCAAAACTCTGGGGCAGTCACAGAAAAGGCCCAGTCCCGAGAGGCCACCAAACGGGTTGGTGGCAACCATAACCGGACCTCTCCAGATGATCTTAATAGGCAACAGGGTTCACGACAGAGAAAGTGCTCTATTAAGTACCCTGGACCTAAGCCATTAAGAGCTTTATAGGTAATAACCAGTACTTTGTATTTTGTTCGGAAACATATTGGCAGCTAGTGCAGTTCTTTTAGAATCAGTGTTATGTTCCCTTCGGGTAAACCCAGAGACCAATCTGGCTGCCGCATTCTGAACCAACTGTAGTTTCCGAACTACATACAAAGGCAGCCCCACGTAGAATGCATTACAGTTGTCAAGCCTAGAGGTTACCAGCACATGTACCACCATTTTAAGGTCATTTGTCTCCAGAAATGGACGTATCTGGCGGATCAGCTGAAGCTGATAAAAAGCACTCCTGGCCACAGCCTCAACCTGAGAAACCAGGGAGAGTTTGGGAACTAGGAGCACTCCCAGATTATGAACCTGATCTTTTTTGGGGGGGGTGTAACCACATTCAGAATGGGCAGATCTAAACCATCTCTCGGATCCCGACCCCCTACAGACAGTACCTCTGTCTTGTTTGGATTCCACTTCAGCCTGTTATTCCTCATCCAGCCCAATATTGCCTCTAGGCAGTAATTTAGTGGGGGTCATGACATTTCCTGATGATCGCCAATTGGAGATCATCCATCAGACCGACCAAGGCAATCTCAACCCCATAGCCCACCCTAAAGCCAATCTGGAAAATATCTAAATAATCTGTTATCCAAAACTGCCTGGAGCTGAGAAGCAACCACTTGCTCAATCACCTTGCCCAACCAAAGAAGATTAGAGACAGGTCTGTAATTAGCTAACTCTGAGAGATCCAATGCAGGTTTCTCCAAATAAGTTCTAATAATAGCCTCCCAAAGACAAGTAAGCAAGCTGCCCTCCCTCAGAGAAGCATTTTTGGGTTGTTGTTTTTTAAAGCAGTAAGAAGATTTTCTTTAATAAACGAATATCTTGGCCAAATGAGGAAAATAAAGAGATCATAAACTGGCAAATAAAATTTAAATTGGCAATATCACAACAAAGTATTTGAAGATCCAATTGCTAAAGTTAAAAACACTAATGAAAAAGATTTATTTTAAGTGATATGAGAAGCAAGAAACCTTTCAGAGAGGAAATTTAATGACAAAGATGCAAAAGGCAAACTGAACTGAGACAAGAAAATTTCAGAGAAATCAGGCTTCACTGCCACATCTATTCACTGCCACCAGGGACTATGAATGTCTGGTTTGCATCTGACGAACTACATAAAATACTGGTGGCAAAGATCCAAGGATGATGATTTAGAACTAATTTACTAATGAAAAAGTAGCAAGACATACTGGGCAATAACATCTTTTGGTACATGCAAAGGCTCTTAAGATACTGATACTTTTTGCTCCTTTATCTGAAGGCAGCTCCTTAGTTTTCATCAGAGGCCAATTTGGGAATCCTTGAATTTTGGGATGCCCTTTTTAGTGATATAAAAGGCTGCTTTTTGAAAAAAGAGGATTAAAGTTAACCCATTAATTTTTACAGAAGGCATGTCTGACTGACTGAATCAACATTTTAGTGATTAGGTAAACTGGAGAACTACTTGTTCTACTCTCTTCCATGTTAAAGGGGCTGTGGAATCCCCACCCCCTTTAAAAGGGATGTGGCACGATTCAGAACCTGAATCGCATTTTGTGCACATCCCTAAAAAGTATCTATTAATCTTATATTCCACTACATAACCAAAATTATCTTAGTGCTTCACAATTTGTTTTAAAACATCACCACCAATGAGCTCTAGCTCTTATAGACAATGAGAGAGGCCCGGCTGTCGTGCATTCGGGACAGGGCCTTCTCTGTTGCTGCCCCCAGACTCTGGAATGCTCTCCCAGTGGCCATTCGCTCCTCAGACTCCATCATGGCTTTTAGAAAGCTTGTTAAAACTTGGCTTTTTACCCAGGCTTTTACATAATCGTTTTTACTGCTGCTTCTGTGTGTTTTTACCTGTTGTATTGTTTTTATGCCTGTTTTTAATATGTTTTTATATTTTTTAGCTTGATGTTTTTATTGCCTTTTTAATGTATGTTTTAACTTTTGTAAACCGCCTTGGGGTTGTCTTTTAACGAAAGGTGGTATATAAATGTAACAATCAATCAATCAATCAATCAATCAATCAATCAATAAAATAGCCACCTGCTATGATTCAGATACATTCTTCCTACTTCAAGAATATCCTTGGATGATCTCCGTGGATAGCGGGGAAAATATAAAGTGGAGTTTTCCTTAAAATAAGCAGAACCTAAGCCATAGACTGCTTCAAAGGTCAAACCCAGCACTAAGCCTGGAAGCAGAAAACTGCTGTGATGTAGTGCCGGTGGTCTGCTCCAGTTAAAATTCTGCATTTTGAACCATTAGGAGTCATAGAGAATGGGGCATTCTGTAAAGCAGGATCCAACAGGATCCATCTATCAATTTCCATCTGATCTAGCAAAGGTTTTCTTACTCGAAGTTAACATTACCTGTGATATTTGTGGTCAGTTAATATTATTATATTATTGCATCCACAAACAATAAAAAGCATCTGAATGTTTCATCACAATGGAGAATTTCATACAAAAATGCTCTATGTGGTCATATTTTTGTTTGTACACCATAGTCCTCTTCAGACAGTATGCAAAATATGCTCTACACGAGAAAAATGTCCCAAATGGGGCTCTACATTAGTAGAGTGCCCAAAATGGGGTCGGGCAGCATTCATCTGAAGAGGAGAATGCCGCACCTGTGATGGTGGGTGCTTTCATGATCGCTTGAAACATTCAGATGAATGCAACTGTACCTGTGAGTGAGGCACTGACAGGGATGACTCACGGGGATGGGGCAGGACTTCTGGCTCCATTTTGGGCACTCTACTCAGGTTGAGCAAGCCACCTAATGGCGCAGTGTGGAAATGACTTAACTAGCAAGCCACAGGTTGCCGGTTTGAATCCCCGCTGGTACACCTATACTGGGCAGCAGCAATATAGGAAGATGCTGAAAGGCATCATCTCATACTGCACGGCAGATGGCAATGGTAGATCCCTCCTGTATTCTACAAAAGACAACCACAGGGGCACCAGGAGTCAACACCGCCTTGATGGCATACTTTACCTTTTACCGTTACTCATGTAGAACACTCTTTGCATAACTTCTGATTAGGGTTAATGATATCAAATTGTAGTGGCTTACACGTCTCACAGTCTAATGAAGGCATTGCAGCCTTGCCCTGGGTTGCTGCAGAGCTCTAACACACAAATGATTTACTAAAGGAGTAAACAGTGGATTATTATACGCAATGGAAGTTGCATGTGAAATGCAATTGCACAAGAGGCCAGTAGTTTTAGTACCCTCAACATCATGCATGTCAGAGCCCTGCAGCAGTGCAGATGGGTCTGTCACACCTTTGTTATGCTGAGGGACATTTAAGCCACTGACTATTTCACACCTTTAAAGATGTAGCTATAGTAGATTTACCACAAGAGCTGTAATGAATATGAATGAATTTATTGATGAATACTGTCATTGATGATACTGTCACTGTATCTGATGATACTATCATTGTGAATGTGTGTGTCCAGTACAAGAATTAAGCTTTAAAGTAAGGCCATGAGCACAGTATCTTCTTCTATGTACAGTGATTAAAACCAACACACACTAAAATCACAGCTCTCAATCTTGTATATGATCAGCATGATCTTGTACATGATCAACAGTCATGTACAAGCATAATGGGGTACCCCATTATTTCCCAGCTATTGTCACATCAAGACTATTGTGTTGCACATCACAGATGGATGGCATGGCATGATGGTGGAAAAACTGGGCGCAACTGACTCAGCTTCAGGACAGCTGCCCTGAAGGATTTCTTTTTGTGATGGGACTGGAATAAACAGATGGTATAGCAGAATATATTTCCCTGATTTACAAGCACATAATTATTATGGAAAATGCTTAGACGGCTGTAGGGTCAGGGCACAAGCCTATCTTTAAACTGAGATTGCCTATGTTGATAGCCCATATAGCACAGGCTACTGATTTTCTGCAGTATATTATAATACAAGGGTGCTTGATTTTTTATCTTTTGCAAAGTGTCTGATCATCATTAAAGGAGTAAATAATGGGTTATCCAATTCATGTCCTTTCTAGTAAACAATGTGAATTGTTAATTACACTTGCCATTAAGCATTGGTGCCTTATATCTAATTTAAAGCACACCAGCTTTAATTTCCAGGTATTGATTAAACCACTGTAGGCTCAAATACATTACAGTGCCCTTTAAAAGCCAGTTATTTCTTTTAAAAAGCCCCCAAAGACAAATGGGTTTCTGCAGATTATTATGAAAAGTGATATAAAGTGTTGCGCAAAATATAACAAACCCTCAGTATATTTATGCAATACTGAAATGCCATTTGGGACTAAGCGTTAAACTACAGTTGATGTTTAAAGCATTGTTAGCCCTGACCGGCTTAGTCTTTCTTTAGTTAATTGCAGTGAGATCCCTTCTCTGTGGATTAGGATGATGGCAGGGTTAAGGGGCTTTATCTTACCATGGCTCCCATTATCACCAAAGTGAACTTTCCCCCAGCTGGATTGATCTGCAAGAGGGCCCAAATCGGGCTGCTATTAGCTGAAGAGAAAACCAAGCTCACCAGGGCTAATAATAAAAATTTAAGTATTTTATTTATTTATTTATTTTACATATTTTTATACCGCCCAAAACTTACATCTCTAGGTGTTTTACAACAAAATAAAAACAACATTAAAACATTAGTTAAAAACAAAAACAAGAAATTTAAAATATGACAATTTAAAAATTAAAAAAAATATTAAAAACAATCAAAACAGTATCAGTTAAAGGCCTGGGTGAACAGGTGCATCTTTAAAGACTTTTTAAAAATGGTCAGAGATGGGGAGGCTTATATTTCACTAGGGAGCACATTCCAAAGCCTTGGGGCAGCAACGGAGAAGGCCCATCCCTGAGTAGCCACCAGACAAGCCGGTGGCAAATGCAGACGGACCTCTCCTGATGATCTCAATGGGCGGTGGGGTTCATAAGTATCTTGTGCGGTTTGGAACATATGACTTTTCCTTGTTGGATCATACTAATGTTTCAGCTAGTTCAGGAATCTGGTTCTAACAGTAGTCAGATGGATACTTCTCAAAGCTCACAAGGAAATGGGAAAGATGGTTATCCCCTTTCCAAACTTTCTTAAGAGACATTCTGCCTCTAAACATAAAAGCTCCATTTAGTTATTAGAGCAGGAGCCATAGATAGACATATCCTACATGATTTATCTTTATTTATTTTATTTATTGTTAAATCTATATACCACCTTTCATTAAAAAGAATCCCAAGGCATTTAATTCTTTTTGAAAATCCATCTAAAAGGCTATCTACATATGACATTATTTCTGTCTTTAGAAGACAGGCTTAACCCAGAAGCGGACCAGAAGAGATTTTTTCCCCTTAAAATATCTGAGCCTGGATTGTGGCACATGGGGCTGGGGGGTCAATACTTTCTCTCTTCACATGTTTTTGCACTGGAAAACCTCACCAATTTATCCCAAATTTGATGATTTGCTGCAAATCACTACTTTTGAGGGTGGTGGTGGGGAACTGAAGTTCAGGGGGGCGTGGATTGTCAGTGCAAAAATGGTACATTGAAAGACCATCAACCTGCTCACAATCATGGCCCAGCTTGGAGCTTCCTAAAGTTAATATTTAAAGATAAAAACACCATCCCTGCTCCCACCATCCTTTACGTTTAATGTCACGGGTAGTTTGGCACTAAGCTAGTCTTGTGGCAAGAAATTCCAAAAGTTAATTATGTTTTGCACAAAGAAGCATTTTGTTTTGTCTGTCCTGATCCTACAGCTAATCAATTTCTGGCATGTCTCTAATTCTCTGCCAAGGCTCAGACTTGAAACATGGGAACATAAAGAGAAGAGTTCCTCTGAATATGTGCAGAGAGCTATACCCCCATTAGTATGTACAACCACAACCAACTGTTCCTGCCTCCACACTTGGGATTAGGGCTTCTGAGTCAGATGTAATTTCCAGTCAAGTAAGCTAGAATCCTTTGCATTTTTCCGTTTCAAAGTTAATCCCTGAAAATATCATATCTGTTCCAGCAATTCGATTTAGTGCCTCCCCCAATTTAGTTCAAAACTAATTTTCTTATGAAACTTATCATGGTAGAATACCACACAGGACTTTGTACCACAATAAACTGCAATGCAGAGAACACAATGTTTCACTGTGTGCCCCCATGTTGCAGACACCTGAGGGCAAAAAAAGTTAAAGCCAAGCTAGTTGATAGTTTACATTATGAATACCAGTAATCATGCAGTTAGGGGTCAGTGGTGGCTTGTGTGGTGTATGGCTGGAGAATGACCATTTCTGTGCAGCACTGTGTGGACCAGGTACACCCTTGCATGAAGGCATAGTGAGATGGTTGCAGCGGATGTACAGGTGTGCAACTCAGGACTGTGCAGGTGTGCAACTTCTGAGTAAGAATATAACGTAGGAAAAAGTCTTGCTGAATGAGGACAAAGGCCCATATAGTCCAGCGTCCTGCTTCATGCAGCAGCCAGCCTGATGCACCTGGAAATACCATGAATGGAGGGGGAAAAGGACAATTGCTCTTTCCTGTTGATATTCCCTAACACCTGGTGTTCACAAGCTTGCCACTTCTGATCCTGATGGAAATATGCAGCTACTGTATTAAGGTTAATAGCTCTATCCTCCATTAATTTGTCTAATACCTTTTAAAAACCATCTAGATTGGTGGCCATCACCACATCCGGTGGCACTAAATTCCAGTTTAACTACACATTGTGTAAAGAAGTACAGGTGGCCCTCGTTATTCATGGGGTTCCTTTTTTGCCTATAGGAGCAAATACGGAAACTGCAAAATAACAAAACATTGAGTAAATGGCAACTGGGGATTCCTACTCCACCCCCCACCCCAGGGCAAAAAAAAGAATGGGGGGGTATAAATAAGTGAAGAAAAGGACAATATCTTATTCTTGAGGTCCACAGCTCTCCAGAAATGTCCCCAAACCTTGAAAATGGTTGAATACTCATCTTTTAAAAGAGCCACAAAATGGCTTCCTGCAGGAAAATGGCAGCTGGAAATGACATCAGAAGTCATTTCCAGCCACTCAAAACCACGGATAGGCAAATTTCACCTATTTTTTTTACCTGCGGATAATGAAATCCATGGATAACAAGGGCTACCTGTGCTTTCTTTTGTCTGTCCTGAATCTCCCAGCATTTAGCTTCAACAGATGACTCTGTATTCTAATTTTATGAGAAAGAAAAGTTTCTCTATTCACTTGGTTCACATTGTGCATAATTTTATACGCCTCTATCTAGTCCCTCCTTACCCACCTTCTTTCTAATCTAAAAAGGCCCAAATATTGTAGTCTTTCCCAGAGGCATATCTAGGGAAAACAGCGCCTAGGGAAAGCACTGAAATTGCGCCCCCTGGCACCCATCTTTCAGATAACTTTCCCATAAGATCAGCTGAAAAATAAGAGTCAAGCTCTTTAATCTCTACATTGTCAGTTGGCCGGCAGATACATGCGTGGCTGCAAAAATACTATTGGAGTTCAGCCTAGATTGCTGCCAAGGAGGTAAATGTGCACAGACTCAGTGTGTGTGTGTGTGTGAGAGAGTGTGATTTTTGTTGCTCCTTCCTCCCTCCAAAAGGATTTTTTGGCTTCAGAAATATGTGCCTGAGGACCGCATGACTCTCAGGGACATATTTCTAAAGCTAAAATGTAATTTTTGGAGAGAGGAGGGAGCAGCAAAAATCACACACACCCCAGCACACATTTGCCTACTCAGCAACACCTTGGATTGAACTCTGAGACAGTGTTTTAGCTGCTGTCTACTGCTCTACTAACACTGCACAGAATATGATCAAAATGGCAACTCCTCTGTCTTAAAAACAAACCAAACAAAACAGAGACATTGGTTACTGCCCCCCAAATCCTCTTGGATATACTCACAGGAGTTGCCCTCTTTTCTATACTGAGATGGCCTTATTTGTTAAATTACTGGCAAATTATTACTTGAATTTCATGAAGATTTCCACTAGAATGCATACTAAACAGCGAACCATGTTTTACTTGTGTATAGAATTATGCAGCACAAGGCTGCAATATGAGCAATAAAATCTGTTTCTATCAAAGCATATGGACTATTAGATTCAAATATTTTTTATTAGAATCATTTTGTAATTAGAAGAAGCAGAAGCGCATCACAAGTCTTTCTATTCTCATGTGTTTTTAATCTAAAGGTTAGAAAAGCAAATGTACAGGATTTGTAGAAAAGTCAGGATTATTTCCAGCCATTAAGGTCAAACCTTTCTCTCTCAACAAAATGTACCTTATATTACAAACATACTACTGGTTGTGCTGTCTCTAGATCAACTGAATTCTGTATTTCTGCTGATTTCTTCAGGCAGTGGAGGTGATGTGGTTTATTCACATTGATCCTCATTTTTGCTTGAAGCACACACAGACGCAAATAGGCATTGTGGGAGAAAGGAACCCTGCCACCAACACCAACATTACTATGTGCATATAGTAACCTGCTGCACTATAATTAATATCATCTGTTCTGAGAGAGCCAATTACCAATTTGCCAGAGGGAGGAGAAAGCAAATGCTTACCTCAGAGGCTGTTGCTCTGTGGTGGAGCATCTGCTTTGCATGCACAAGAGCCCAGGTTCAGTTCCTCCCATCACCAGGTAGAGCTGGGAAAGACCTCTGCTTGAACCTTGGAAAGCTCCTGCCAATCAGAGTAGATCAAGCTACATGGACCCAGTATAAGGCAGCTTCCCATGCACCTATGAGCGAGCTCTGTCTGCTGGATCCACAGGTAAGGACATATGTCATACTTTCTGTTGGTATTTGCATAGATAACTTTGCTTCTTGTGCTATTAGATGCTTCGGACTGGTTTGCTGCAGGAATGGTTTTAAATGAGGGTGGTTTTTTTTGCCTCATTTTAAAAAAAAGTTCTGGTTTTAAAAGATATGAGTAACAGAAAATGTCACTCAATTTAATTTAAAGGGATTAGTTTGCAAATGATTTACTAAAACATTACTTAAACATTACACATTTCCTACACAGGAAACACTTCCATGTAGCAAATAGCATAAAAGCCTTTGTGCACTCTAGTCCTCCTCAGATGTTAAGGAATGTGTGTATAGTGCAGGATGGAGCCTACTGGTGCAGTGCTGTTCCTTGCCCTACATGGGTTCATTGAATGCATGGAGGAGCCCCAAATAGATGAGAAGGGTATTGTCCTGCATCTATTTCATTAGATCATGCATCTATTTTCCCAACATTCTGGGAAGCTGCAGGTGACTCTAGCTTCCAGTGTGTGTACACTGCATGTACACAAAATGAAACTGCATGCGTTAAGGTAATAAATGATCACCACAGGGTTTCAGATGTTTTCTTTTCCATACATTGAAATTCTTTCTGTGTGGGAAATGTGTAAATGGGCTCTTAGTTTCAGAGGATTTTTGTTAGCTGTTTCCACGGAGGTGAATGTTATGTTTAGTGGAATAGAGTGCAAGTCCCAAATTGTTTCAGTGAAATTTCATTCCATTTAGATACTGTGAACATTGATTATGACCAGAGGGAAGTTTCTCTCTCTTTATAATCAGATTTTATTCTACCATAAGTGTGGCTTTTATTATGCTAATCCTCTCGGAATGCAATAATTATCACGTTGTGGTGAAATTATGATTTCTATGAGAGCTGCAGGTGCTCAGGATCTTCCAGTATTTGGCCTAACAACCTAGAAGACTGAGTGTAATCAAGTGCAAATTAAGAACTTGGCTATAAACAAAAGCAAAGCAGGCTCCAGATGCATTTGAAATCTGGAAAGGCAAGTAATCAAAAGTATTATTAATAGACATTGTCAGATTTGTCAAAAACAACAAATGAATACCAACTTGTTTGTTCATTCTGTGTGGCCTGTATTATAGGTGAAAAATGGAAGTGAGCATTAAAATGTACTGCATACATATGTACTGCATAATGTTTCATTTTCTTTATAAATCTATAGAATGTTTAAAAAATGCTTTCCACATTTTTCATGCACCTTTTTAACCTTTGTCATAATTATCCACATCATTTCTAAACATAATTTTACTATGACCAAATGTGAATTTGCTGTGCCCAACCAAGATTAATGCTGTGCTTGTACAATGAATAAAGTTTCACTACTGTAAGACAATCACATAGCTGTGCGAAGTCACAGAGATGTGCTTTGAAGTTGTGCTCTTGCACAAAAGTGATTAAGGAAGAGATTTCATAGCAGGAGGTGAACCACCTTGTTGTAAAAACATAAGCATGTTTGTACTAGTGCAACTCTAGTCAGGAAATGCAAGTTCCTGACTTAGCACATCTCGTTAGTGCAACATCCTTGAACGAGTGCAACATGACTGTGGAAGCACAATGTTAGTCTGGTGAGTGGCCAATATGTTTTTCATGTGAGGTAGGAATATTACTATTGACTAGGGGCCTGGATCCAAGAGCTGACTTCTTATTTCAAATCAATATGTGAACTTCAGCCTTCCTCGCTTCTACAGCTCCTGGCCATATACTAGGGATGTGCAGAACATTTCAATGATAAAACGTTTTGACACAAAATGGGCTGTTTCAAGTGTTTCAAGCTTGAAAGGAACACCTTCTAAAAAAGGTCCTGTTTTGAGTTCTGAGCAGATCAACCCCATTTCGATAGAGACGTTCAGATGTGTTGAGCACCATTTTGGAGGCCTGCTTTTCCCTTGCTGATTAGTTTTCTGGCACTGACTTTTGATTGGCTTGCAATCTCCTTGCTTCTTGGTTGGCTTGTTATCAAACAAATCAAGTGTTGACATGGACAACTGTGCCCCCATTGGCTGTGGGGAGGGAAGAGAAAGGCCTTATTATGATTCTCCTCTTAATTTCAAAATGTATTCAAAGGGACTGGGAGGCAGAAAGAGGTGTTATGACTCTCCTGAAGAGGATACATCAGGAGAGGAGGAAGGAAGGCTTGATTTTGTGGTTTTCTTCTCTCAGCACTGAGTATAGTATGCTGTGCTATTGCTGCCATAACTCTCTAGTTTCGCTGGATCTCAGATTGACAAAGGTAGAATTTGGGTGCCTGTCTTCCTTGATTTGTGGTTTGTTTTGTTTATGAGATAGTCTTGTGTTGAGAAATGCAGAGTGGTAGCTCTCTTTCTTTTTCTCTGTGTAATATTTCACTCATGGTGATTGCTGTGATGCAATCATTCATGGTGATTGCTGTGATCCATGCCTGCCCTTGAAACTAACTTGTGCTTCACTCACTGCTCTGGTCTGCTCTGCAATCTGCATTGCAAGCAATGTTCTCTCTAAGGCATGCACGTGTGCACACTCTCACATGTTTTTCGATGTCTGCTCAGTTAATTTTAGATCCCGCTCAGGTTGAAGCAGGAAGGTCATACTCTGAATATATGTGTGCACACACTAGTTTGATACTGCCACCCAGAACAAAACTCATTCTGCACAAAGATGAAAAAATTAGAATACTGATTGCAAGGTGTACTTAGTTAAAAAATATGGCTGAAGTTGTTCTAGTTGAGCTTATGGCTATGCTTGCTGGGGTGCTGATGTGACAGCCATTGCATTGCTAAGAACACAAGGAGCCATAATTGTGTTTGTGCCAATGATGTTATTGCAGTGCAGACAGTCGATTCTGGTTGATTCTGGGTCAGTGAATCTTTTTTGGACATTACTGGACTATGTTTAAAATGTGTGTTCTGTGTTGGGAGGGACAGATTCCCTTTTACTGTGTGCTTCTGCAGTGTTGTTCAAGGCAGGGTAGCAAAATGTATTGCGAATTGCCTTGCAATGCGAAACCTGTGTGTGATTGCAACTCACAAAAGAAATGGACAAGTGGGAGATTTAAAAGAAATGTTTAATGTTTTCCCCCAAACCCCATAGGATCCTATGGCAGTTTGTGGAGAAGGTTAACAACTTGTATAAAATTTCCTGCTTGGCCATTTCTCTTGCTGGTTGGTAGGTATGTAGCACCTATCATGCCCTACCACCCGACCCACTTTGGTGTCCCTAGGAGCTACCCATGGGGAACAGTGGGGTGTTTTGTGTTTCCCCATTGTTCCCTATGCCTAAAATACTCGAAATGTTTTGAGTTTTGTTTCGTCAAAACAACCAGCTCGACTGCTGTTTTGGCCCTTTTGTGTTTCATTTAGAGCTCAAAACAAAACTCAGAATCTCTTCCTTGCACATCTCTACCACATACCCTTCTTCTCTGCCATTTTAATTACCCAGAATGCCTTCCTTTCTCAAGGTCTTTATCTCATCTTGTCCCCTTGATTCCTCTGGACCGCTCTCTATCCCAAGTCCCAACACTCACTTCCTGCTCTCCTGCTTCTTTTTGGGCTATGGTCTGCTAACCCTTCTAACTGAACAAAGAGGCACCTTTTAAAGTGGTTATTCTCTTATGTTTAGCAGAGGGAGTGCAACTGGTCCTATCCAACCCCAGCACAGCATCCCTCCTGTGGTGGTTGCTGGTGTTTACCATATGTTTCTTTTTAGATTGTGAGCTCTTTGGGGACACGGAACCACCTTTATTAAGTATTTATTTTTCTATGTAAACTGCTTTGAGCGTGCATATAAATATTAATCTTCATTGTCATTGTAGTAGTACAGCCTTCACAAGCCCTGGCCTACAGCTTTCTTAGACTCATCTGACTTCAGTTCTCCTGTTCTACTCTCTCGGGCTTCTGAGTAGCTCAGCAGTGTAATTAAACAATGGTGGACATTTTACTTCAGCCACCCTTCTTCTTAGCTGTCTGCTCCTTCCATTTCAATTTATTCTACTTCATTTGTCTGCTTCTTCTGCTTGAAGCTGCTCAACCCAAAGTCTGCCTTTCCTCCCATCTTCCTCAGTTGCTGGTTAAATGTGAAAGTTAACCTCCCCAAACCAAACACCATCTTGGTTCTCTAGCATCTACTAAGGCATCTGTATAGTTGCACAGAGTGGAGGCTTAAGCTCTATTCAGATATTACATAGTATGTGTGTACAGGTATCTGTATACATAAACATGTTTTGTGTATGAATGACTCGTATATGCATTCATCTTAATGGCAAACCTGGGTACAGACCCCCTCAATGCAGGGTACAGGTATTAAGTCTACTGTTGTACATGCATTGGACATAATATGTGAATAACTGTCACAAATTGTATGTGCCTTGAACATAGGGCTTGATTCAGTATTCCTTTGCCATCCTACCACTGAGTGATGGCAAAAGCCACACCGTGGCAAAATTTCTCCTCTTGTGTGACACTTTAAGGCACATAATCACTTTAGGGAGTGGACATGGAAGACCCATTCTCCTTTCTCCCTGGCATGTCCCCCAAACAATCAATATCCATTTCCTGCCAACAGTTTAGATTCCCTCCTATGCCTGACTCCTGCCCCATTTCACTTATTCCTTGTCCTTCCTTTCTTTAGTTCCATCTCTGCATCAACCAATGTTTCTTCAAGACCCAACTTTTAGGTCTTCTCTATGCCCTATCTCACTTACTTAACAATATTGGCTATTGGCCTGTCTCTTTTCCTCCCCAGAAGTTCTTTCTACTCCATTTCTTCCAGTAGCATATAGTCTACTGTCCTTTTGTTCTATAAGGTTCTTCCACAGTTATTCATTTTAATTACATCCTCCTTTTTCTATTCCTGGTCTCCTTTGCACGGCATTACTCAGACCTCTGTCTTAATCTGCTCTTCCTTTAGTTTATTTTGTTTTTTTAGTCAATTGACTATTTTCTACTCCTTTCCTTTGACCAGCATAGATCTTGGTTTTCCTTCCATGTAGCTTCCCTGCCTACTGGGGCATTTTCCCACTGAGGTTTTCAGACTTTAGTGTCTTCACCCTCGCCCACACAGCTCCTCCCAATTGCAAGCCAATAGAAGTCTGAAACGTTATTGCTGCAACAGCTGCCCTAAAGTTTAAAATGAGATTATGTGAGCATTTTCTGTTGATCAGTTACTTCCTGAGTGTGAGGTCAATCACAAGAGACATCTTCAAGAGACATCCTTCTAAGCATGACAGGAGTTTGGTGGGCAAGTGCCAGATATTTCTTTACAGTGAAACTGGCAAAACATCTGACCAACGCAAAAAACCAATAATGTTGGCAAGGTTGTATGATTATTTATTTATTTAATCCTTCATTCATTCATTCGATTTCTATACCGCCCTTCCAAAAATGGCTCAGGGCAGTTTACACAGAGAAATAATACATTGGGAATGGAGATGGAAATTAAATGTTAAGCCAGACATAGATTCACCAGTCACTACCACACTGATACTTCCAAAGAGATCACATCCTATTTAAGGTAATTACTGAACACAAAAGGGCTTTGAAAGGGTCTGACTGTCCAGTGCTTTTCTGTATTTCTCTCCAATGCCTGGTACTGAATTAGCTGCTTAGTGCCAGTTGGCATGACCAGTAAAGTCCATTGAAAAGAGTATTTAGAATAAAGAAAAACATTTCCACTAAAGTAAAAGGAAACACAGCTCTTTTCATTTAAAATAATGCTTATTAGTGAAGCCAACCAGCTGGAAGACATATTTTGCAGTGACCAAAATGTAAATACAAAATGGAAAGTTGGACTTCTAATGCACACCAATTGCACGAATGCTTGGTTGTTGAACCAGCCCCAGACACATATGAAATGCAGGAAATGAGAGATTCCTGCAGACCTAGACATATGTTAAAACTTAAATATATTTTATGTAGGAAAATATATCATTGTTTTAAAGAAGATTTTTGTTACTTTATTCTATCCATCTCTTCATTCATCCACCTCTTTACTCCACCCCTTACCACTTTTAATGTCATTGGTGCTGAGACATCCCTTTCCTCCTTTCCTTCACTTTATATGGACAATTATAGGAATTTACGGCCGCAATCCCAGACATACTTACCTCCATCATAAAGCAATGCTTTGCATGCATTGCATCCCAGGTTCAATCAGCAACTACTTAAAGGATCTCCAGTAGTGGAACTGAGAAAGAACTGTCAAAGATCTTGGAGAACAGTAAAATACTTAGTTGGATGGGCTGAAGTTCTGATTTAAAATAATTCAGTTTCTTCTTCTCCAGGGGAAACTACATCCTATAGCACTGTCCCTGGAACTTCTTACGGCCTGGAGGGTGAAGTGTTGTAACAGTAGCTGACATCCTAACACATCATTCACATTTGCATGAAGAAATACTTGTGTTGCTGCCTCCATACTAATATAAGAGCTCCAGACTAATGCAGCACTGGTGCTCATACGGGGGTGAGATTTCTGTGGGCTGCACAACTCTCAGGGAAATATTTTCAGGTGGTACAAGCCACTTCTGGGGAAAGGGGAAATTAGCAAAACTCTGCCCCCTTGCATGATAATCAGTGTTGAGTTAGTTGAACTAACTGAACTATTGGCTACTGGTCTGGTGGCTGTGGGCCACCTCCAGCCTCAGAGGCATGATGCTTCTCAATACCAGTTGCAGGGGAGCAACAGCAGGAGAGAGGGCATGCCCTTACCCCTTGCCTGTGGGCTCCCCAGAGGAATCTGGTGGACCACTGTGTGAAACAGGATGCTGCACTAGATAGGGCTGATCCAGCTTGGGGCTGATCCTGCTGGGCTGTTCTTATGTTCACCCACAGCATGCACACATCTCATATAGCACCAATGCTGTGTTAGTCAGGATGGTGTCAATATGATCCTATGGTCTAATGAGATTACATGGAGTGATAATAGCTGTTTTATACTCAGCTTTTTCACCAGTATACCCTGAGGTGTGTAAAATTGCAGATAAACAACTAGATCTAAGCAACTGCAAGTACAGTGGAAGAGACTGTACATTCTGTTGCTTTAGACATGGCTAAACAATAGAGTACAGCTCTGGGAAGGGATGCTATATGCAGATGATATATGCAGATATACATGTGCTCCCCGACCATTGGTTTTAGGTTCCTCCTAATACAGTGACCTTCCCAAAGAAAATCTGTATGTAAAGGCAAGCTTATGCATATGGATTGAAGTTACCAGGGTAGGCTGAGGATGAATAGTATAGAAGTGACAAAGTTGTCACAGAACTGAAAGAGAGAGAAGGAGAGATCACACAAGGAATGGGCCATTAGTCTCTTCATTTTAGAATTAGTGGTGTAGGAAATCCCGGCCCGGCTAGCGTTGCTTTATGAATAGCCCTTATTTCAGCCTAGTGCAACTTAAACCAAGCTACTGCATCAGACAGAGCCCTTAGTTGATGCATTAACAGAGTTTAGCCTCCAGTGTTTTGCATCTTCTCTTTCTAATGACTTCCCAGTAGCATCAGAGACACATCATGAAAAATAAATATTGAGATAGAATAATATATATTAATGTAGAATCTGTTTAACATTGATTCTTTTTTTCCATTACAGTTCATCAAGTGCTACAGGCTGATTAGATCAGCCTACATTGCACATCAGCAAGGTTCGCAATCATCTAATTTGCCCTCAGGGCTCTAATTTCTAAAACTGTAACATTTGTGAATTATTAAATTTGAAATAAAATGCTTTCTATTACCCATTACATTCTTATCCCTTCATTTCAAAACATAAAAGTAGCTTGAATCACAATACCCTGGGGAGAAGAGACACAGCATTATGATCAGAGAACTTTTTTTCTGTACTCACTGGGAGATTTCTCAAGCAGTAGCCTGAAAAACCATAGACAGTGATGTGAGAAGGTTTCTGTCTACTCCCTCTTTCCAAAATATACCTTCATGTAATCCATTTATGGTGGTATTAGCCCATATTGTGGACATAAAGGAGAATATTTATTACATGTTGGAAACTGTAGTTATTATTTAGGTGAATAGAATCTAGGTGGTGTGAAAAATAGCATGATAAAAGTCCAGGAAAGGCCTGCCAAAATTTAATTCAGTTCCTACTATACTTCAGGTGCATAGAGAATTACTACTGGAAAATATATTTTTCAATTCATTCATATGTCACTCTATTTGTGATACGGGGTTATAAGACTGAACTTGAACTGCGGAGACTAGGGTTCAAATTCCTGTCCAACAATAACACATCAACCTAGCTTTGAACAAGTTTTGATAGCCTTCAAGACCATCTGTCAGATTACAGCTAGATTGGGGTTGACTCTCTGGAACTTCCTGTAAAGGGAAGTCATCTGAGCTAATGAAGGATAAGTCCTGTTCATGGGTTTCAAAAAACAGGAGTGCTGTACTCATGTACAGAAACTCTGTGAGCGAGTTCTGAAGCCTCACCACAGCACTGATACGTTCAGAAGCTCTGCCCTCTGAATACGGTTACAGCATTTATGTATAGAGGAAACATTCTGTACCTGTGGACAGATTCTCTCTGTGACCAGAATACCAGCATAATGGTGTACAGTGGGGATGGAGCTTCTGAGCATGTCAGAGCAGGTGTAGGGCAATTTGAGCACTCTCTAATGGATGCTGTACTTGAGTGTGGCATCCCCACTTTTTATAGCATCTGAACAGGACTATGTTTTTTCTGCCATCTTCTGAAAACATTTGTATCTTCTTGAAAACATTTGTATAAAATTATGCATGGAGTGGAGAGGGTAGACAGAGAGGAATTTCTCTCTCACACACAAAACACTAGAACCTGGGGTCACCCCATGAAACTGAAGATTGGGAAATTTTGGACCCACAAGTGGAAGTACCTTTTCACACAGCACATAATTAATCTATGGGATTCCTTTCCATAGGATGTGGTGATGGCCACCAGCTTGGATGGCTTTAAAAGGGGTTTAGACAGATGAATGGAGGACATGTCTATCAGTGGCTCCTAGTCTGATGACTGTGGGCCATCTCCAGCCTAGGAGGCACAATGCCTCTCAATACCAGTTACAGGGAAGCAACAGCAGGAGAGAGGGCATGCACATACCTCTTGCCTGTGGGCTCCCCAGAGGCATCTGGTGGGCCACTGTGTGAAACAGGATGTTGGACTAGATGGGCCTTGTGCCTGATCCAGCAGTACTGTTCTTATGTTCTTAACATGGCATTTTTAGAGGGCTGTTTCTGGGAATTATGGAACAGGTACACAGAAACTGATAAACTAATCATGTGTGTTTCTTTTAGGGTCTTTTAAAAAAAATTGATCATTGTTATTCTGATTGTTCTATACTTTATAGATAGATAATTCTGTTACTCAAAATGATTCTTGGAGTATTGTTTTAAAATATAGGATGGAGTTCATAAATATTACCTCTGAGACTCTAAAAAAACTCTACCCACAGGGTGAATGTGGGATAGCCCCACATGTGCTTCTTTGAGCCTGACAGTTGCTAAATAGGCTTTAACAGCCATGGACACTTCAGAGCCCTGATAGGATATGGGCTGCAACAGACTCTGATAAGGAAGAACTCATTTTGACCCAAATCTGCCACATTTGTGCCCTCTGAGATAACCTGCCCTAAAATTTGGTATGGCAGATTATTTCATGGAATTCACTTGGCTAGGCATGCTCATCCCATTCCTACTCCTTTCATGCTTTCCAAAATAGCATGTTTTCCAAATTTATCTCCCACCCTTTGCTAATAAAATGATTTGTTTTAACTATTCTTGACTTTACAGGGGCTCTACACAGCCCAAATTACATTAGAAATGGGAAGATGCCTTATAATCGACATTTATATTTCAATACATCATTTCTCTGCCAGACTGCCTAGGACCACCACCTTTCCATGCATCTGTAAGGTCTTGGCCTTGCTCCAAGGCAGGCTTCAGCAGGTGGGTTCTGTCTGTGGAGCAGGCAGATGAAGATTACGTGGGACAGAGGCAGCAAACATGGTCAAGACAGGCTGGAGTTGGGTGTCAGATCACGTAGATGAGAATCAGAAAGGCCGAACTCAGAACATCTGTTTGTGGATGTGTGGGTGTTCAGCTACCAGTTCATGCAAGAAAGGCAAGGTTGTTGCTCAGTTGAGTGATATTGCTCAGACTGAGCAACTTATGTAGGACCCATCAGACCTTTAATAGTCCCTTGCCATCTGTTCTCTATTTCAAGGAACTGTTGCCTGTTGGTTGGTTGGTTGATTGATTTTCAGTTTTATACACCTTTCATTAAAATAACTATTTTGTCCTTTGCCTCAGGCAGAAACATAACTTAGTCTGGCCTTGAGTGCCTACATACATGTACTTAGGCTGTGGGCAGAAGAACCTATGTGGAATTTGGGAGCAGCAGATATCATCCCACTTCCTCCTCCATGGCATGCTTTCCGTATCCTCACACAGGCATATCGAATAAGCACATACCGTAGTTTATTCACAATGAAATCCAAAGTGCAATTTACTCAGGCACAGAGCAAATGCTATGCATTGTAGGTCTCAAATGCAATCCCTGCTGTCTCTGTTTGAAAGGCTCTTCAGGCAGCATGCGCAGAAGCCTTTGCAAAATGGCACCTGTCTTATAGAGTTCTGAGAAAATGCATAACATTTTGGTTGTTGTTTGCTTGGTAGATTGAATTATCAAGTTTCCATTGAAAATGAGACCTAGACACAAGTAATTTTTTCAGGCAATATATCAGAAGAATTATGTCTCATTTTATTCTTAGAACTTGTTGTTGTAATCGTTTACTTCATCATTTACAGTCTAGTTTACTGACCAGTTTCAGGTTCCATTCTTCATACTGTTTGCTGTTTCTTCTGTTTTTGTGTGACACCAACACATTTGAAAAATTTGGTTTTGTGAAAATGTTGAAAGGCACTGGGTCAAGACAGAAAGATATGTGGAAAACCATCTGCAATAGGCTTAAAACTTTGCACATTGGTACACATATTATTCCTGAGGCACACATTTCCAGCTAGCACCTATCTTATGATATTCCCATTTCATCAACATATCATGAGAAGTGTGGAAATAAGTCAAAACATCTTGTTAATGTCATTGTTGCACTATAGGATAGTTTCATGAGGTAAAACTAACACCAGCAGGAATAAGTCACCCCTCTTTCAATCAACTTTGTGTTATGTGGTTGTTTAAATGTATGCAGATGTCTTATGTAACTGCCTTTGGAAAATATATCCACTTAAATTGTACTCTTAGCAGATTTATACAAGGCTGCTGACTTGAACACAAAGCTGTAGTGATGTGGTCCCATTGGAGCCAAGTGAAGTAATCTGTGATTCAACCCTTGAATATATTGTAAAACATACTGAAACTACTCCAAAAAGTTCATTTTAAAATTTCCCATTTCAGTTTCTACAGTAAACTTTATGTGCCTCTTGCTGTAATAGAAGATTGTCAAAGAAAGGTCTGTGAGGATTTTCCCAACTATGCTGATATTGCTTTCCTTATTTGATAAACTGAAAGCTGAAGAAAAGTGATTCTTGCCATTGTTCATATGTTTTTTGAACTTCCAGATGACAGCTTCTCTGTGGAGCTCTTTCAAGGCTAGTGCCTGCTCTCTCCATATCAGTGCAAATATTGTTGTGCTATCACAAGTGGAAAATCAATTTCTGAAATCAATATCAGTGACTGTATGTATAGAATGCTGACCATTCTATACGTGCTGGTAATGTATAAAATGCTGACCATTCAAATACTGTTCATGAAAGAAATTTGTAATCACTGTTATTAACATCTCAGTGGCTTCAATCTTCTCTCTGAAAACCTAGATGATGTTCTTACTCCATTCCTTGCTAGTGTTATTACAAATGAGGTATGATATATAGTCAGCTGTTCAACTCAATTAGCATAATTTAAATGTCTTCTGTGGTACAAAGCATCTCTGAATCACTAACTGATGATAAAATTAAATCTTCTTTTTTTTTTTTTGGCTGAACTCCACAAACTCTTTCATCTCTGAAAAGGACATATCCTTGAGCAGTTTGAGATAAAACCCTGATTCAGACATTAGTTGGTTTTTTTTTTAAGATGCTATACCTGGGTATTGCATCCCAAACAAGGCCAGAATCTCTACCCTGTCATTCACCTCTGTAGTCACTGCTCATGCTTACGGCAGCATTGGTCTGAGTGGTGCCCCTTCCTCTTGATCACAGACGTACCTGCCATCATGGAAGCAGCATTCACCTCTTCAGATGAACACTGTTGTTAGCATGAGTGGTGGGCCAAGGTGGTGAGTGCTCACTTGCAATTAGCCACCTTGTGGTGGAAAGGCAACAATCTCTGGTCTCCAACCAAACCTAGGATAATAAGGTGAAAACACTTGGAGTCTTCACACTCTGGAATTCCAAACAAAGTACACATAAAGTTGTCAAATATTCTTAGATTTGTTTTAAAAGATAGAATAATAATTGTGTTGCCCACATATTTCACACAGTGATGTCCTTGTGTTAGGGGTTATGGCTTCCAAACAAGTGGTTGATAAATGTTTGCCTTTATTAGACTACACATTTGCTTGATTCTGGAAAGAACATCCATGTTTGTGCACCTTATTATTTCAATGGAGTCTTCCTAATGTCATGGCCTTCTCTATGGGAATTAGGCTACATTTGAATGGTTGAGGGCCATTTTACACAACACTTAGAATTGGTTTGAAACAGCACTTTCAATCTGCATTGGAAAATGTCCATGCAAGAGCATGGAACACATGGAAGTGTTTACCATGTGGATCATGCATATCCTGAGAATGTCTTCAGGCTACTGGCCCACATTTCTTGTAGAACTGGTGGTGGTGAATGGTAATGAATTGTGGTAACCACCTCCTCACCTTAATGGTAGGAAGACTTCAAAGACCTTTATCAGAATAATATCCCAAGCGTTCTCATTACAATGATGCATATCTGGGAATTCTCAACCTATGGTTTAAGTACACAAGTAGGAAAAGTAATTAATTATAATATGCTACTGTGATTTGCTGCCTTAGGATCCTATTTCTAATTCAAAGCCATTGGAACGTCTGTAACATTCTGATTTAGTAAGTTCCACTTAAAATTGATCATGAAATCATCATATTTTTCTTTTATTTATTGTCTCTTTTTTTAAAGCAGTGGGATAAAAGCAACCTGGGAGTATAAGTTACATTCGAAAATTGAAGTCACATAAAAGAGGAAATTAAAATGTAAATCTAATCATGAAGTCTAAGATATGCATTTAGGAAGAAAAAATAAAGAACTCAGTAGTAATATTACATTATGTTAATTGTGACAAACCTATCCTGTTTCCTTTAGACATGATTAGATTTTTAAAATTCTTGTCTAATATACATTATATTGCCAATTCTTGGATTGAATTTGGCTAATTCATACCAAGTGAGTACTCAGACACTGGTGACCGTCAGAAATAATCCGAGTCTCATCAGCTTAGAATGTTCACATGAGGAGACAAGCCCCTTTCCTAGGTGGGAAACACCCAGCTTCTAATCTTTGGAATTTTGGTGGGGAAAGAACTAACGAGCGGCAGTTTAACTATTGAACTGGTAAACAACAGACTAGAAAATACTACTACTATGATGAATAAAATGTATATACCACTTTTCAAAAAAAGTTCTCAAAGTGGTTTAGATACATAAGAAATAAATAGGATGCAGTTCTGTTTCTGTGGCTCCTATGATACAAAAGTGCATATAAGATGCCGCACAGGAGCAAGAAGATTCCATGTGCCCTTCCTTCCACTCAGCAGAGTAGCAAAATAGCCATTGGTTTTGCGGGATAAGGGGGGAAACACTCAGTGGTGGTTGCTGGAAGATACTGAGGAAAAAGAGGAAGAGTATAGGAATTTTTATCAGACAAGGTCCCAATGCATTTCCAGGACTAACTTCTTGATCAAGGGAAAGTATCCAAAGATGAAAATAAAAACTTATCTCCGGCAAGTAACTTACCATTTGCATGCTGATTTGGACCAAATTTGGACCAAATTTGACCAAACTGATTTGGACCAAATTTATTCCAGTTGCAGGGATAGTGAAAGGAAAATAGGCAGATTTGTTCTTACAAGAACAGTTTGTTTCTTGCCTTTTAAGCAATACATTCACAATGGCAGGGGCAGCACAAGCAAGCTTTGCTGATCTCCCCTTCCCTTTTCAGTTAAAATCAATCACCAATAAAAACACAGTTTTTAAAAATACCTTAAAACAATCAGTTAAAAACAATTTAAAAACCCTAAAAACAAAACAAAAACCCCAGTACATTAAAAAAACAACCCTACAACAATTTAAAAACCCTGGAAGGCCAGGCCAAACAGATAAGTCTTAAGGGCTCTCCTTATCTACCCAGACTAGCAGTGGCTTCTTCAAAATTACAGGCAGGAGGAGTCTGCCTTATCTTGGAGATGCCAGGGAGGGAACTTGGGATCTGCATGCTAGCATGCAGGTCCTCTTCCCAGAGCAACCCCAACCCCTAAGGGGAAGATCTTCCAGTGCTCACACATGTAGTCCTAACAATAAAAATAACACACCAACCTAGCTTTGGACAAGTCTTTGATAACCTTCAAGGCCCTCTGTCAGATTACAGCTAGATTGGGGTTGACTCTATGGAACTCCCTGCATAGGGAAGTCATCTGAGCCAATGAAGGATAAGTCCTGTTCATGGGTTTCAAAAACCAGAAGGGCTGTGCTCATGTACAGAATCTCTGCGAGCGAGTTCTGAAGCCTCACCACAGCACTGATACGTTCAGAAGCTCTGCCCTCTGAACACAGTTACAGCATTTATCTATAGAGGAAACATTCTGTACCTGTGGACAGATTCTCTCTGAGAGCGGAATACCAGCATAATGGTGTACAGTGGGGATGGAGCTTCTGAGCATGTCAGAGCAGGGGTAGGGCATTTGAGCACTCTCTTATGGATGCTGTACTTGAGTGTGGCATCCCCACTTTTTATAGCATCTGAACAGGGCTATGTTTTTTCTGCCATCTTCTGAAATGATGGCATTTTTATAGGGCTGTTTTTGGGAATCATGGAACAGGTACGCAGAAACTGATAAACTAATTATTGTTAATTACCACACCATTGAGGTGTCACTGTGTGTCACTCATTACAACTGTGCCAAATTTTGTTCAAATCAGTTAGGCGGTCCACAACTTAGCCCACTTGCACCTCAAATATCTACACGTCCACAATTTTTCATAGGGGTAGATGACATCATCACAAGCTATGCTATTGAGACGTCCCTATGTGTTCCTACAGATGTAGCAATTTTGGTTCAAATTGGCCAAGCTGTTCACAAGTTAGCTCCCTTGAGCCTCGAACATTTACACATCTGCCACCTTGAATTGGGACGCATGACATCATCACAAACTATGCCATTGAGGTGTCCCTATGTGTCACTCACTACAACTGGTTCAAATCGGTTAGACAGTAAACATGAGCCCACTTTTGCCTCAAATGTTTATATGTCTGCCATCTTGAATTGGGGTGGATAGCATCATCACAAACAATGCCATTGAGGCATCCCTATGTGTCCCTACAGCTGTCGCATATTTGGTTCAAATTGGTTAGGCGGTTCACAATATAGCCCACTTGAGCCTCAGAAATTTATGCATCCGCCATCTTGAATCAGAGTGGATGACATCATCACAAACTACAACATTGAGGTGTCCCTATGGTTCCCTACAACTGTACCTGATTTGTTTCATATTGGTTCAGCCATTGCAAACTTGATGGGGGCGGCAGACACATGGATGGAGAGACACACAGAATGTGGGGTGATCTCATAAGCCTACTGGAAAGTAGGCTAAAAAATAAGTCTTTCAGTGGAAAGCTTCCCTATAGCTAATTACATGGACTACCTCAGGTTGAAAATTACATTTCTAAATATGACTTTAAACTTAGATTTTAATCTGATAAATTAGTATTTACCTGGCCAGCTCTCCTTTTTCTACTATTGATGTAAATCTAGAATATTTAATTCCAATGCCTGTGCAATTCTTTAAAGAGATGAGGCCAAGTGAATAGATGGAAATTCTATGCTAAGCAAAGACTTTTGCAGACCATAGATTCCTGTGAATTTCATTATAACACTCTGAAACAAAACCAAAACAAAGAATTATGCAGGTAGTTAGGCACTGCAAAGATTATGTCTATGTCCCCTTTCTGACATAACGCCAAACCAGAGGTAAACATGCCAGAGGTTTGGGTTTGTGATCATCTGAAAGTATGAAGCTGCAGTTTCATCACCCAACTGCAGCTCCATTTTCTCTCCCAAACCTGAACTTGAACCCTCATTTTGTATTGAGTTTCACTGCTAAAACCTGAAGTTAGAAGGCATCACTGTGTCATCCAAATTCTGCCGCTGCTATTTCTTGGCTTTTGTACACAATCTCCTCCTGCCACCATAGAAAGGCGGCTCAGCCCATAAATGACTCAGTTCTAGGGCGGCTGTGTTTCTCATTGGCTGCCTCTCTGAGCTAAAGCCCCACCCTCTGCCATCTGCTTGCTCCTCCTGTCACTGCATGACAACAGGGATGCCGCATCCCTGCAGTTCCTGCATTGAAAGAGACAGAATGGCATAGGGGAAAGGATGCTTTAAATAAAAGGAGAATAGGCACACGTGCATTGATGGAGCCCTTGGGCACTGACCTAACACTCGATCTATTCTTGTTCCTGGGGCTCTCAGATGTTATCAATGGAGTATAGGTTCTTTGGTCAATGCACATAAAGCTGTGTGTGTGGCAAGGTACAGACCAAGGCACATGCCAAAGAATCTTGGGAGAAGACAGTGGTTGCTGGACCATGGAAAGGATGGGGCTGATTGTCTGGTACTCCAGAAAAAGATCTTATTGACTTCCTAGGAGGGGATATGTATATTATGGCAGGCAAAGGATCCTGGGGTTTGGTTCACTGTAACCAAGGGTGCCACTAGGCTAGCAGGCCCAGGCAAAGCAGTGAGAAAGACCTAACACACTCTTGTCTTCATGTAGGCTTGCTGGATGGGTGGGTAAGCCTTCTCATGAGACAGCCAGACCACTGGAAAAAACAGAAACACCAATGTGTTTCAGCTCTCCATTTGACTGCACTCTCATGTGGTAAATGTTCCAACCATAGGGGGCTCCACTGTTGTGGGCTTCCTGGCAGTACTGGTTAACAATATAACTCATACTCTGCAGCTCCCCCTTTGCACCCAACCCTTCCAGATTGCAAGGTAGTCTGGGCTGTTCTGATTTTTTGAGTGGTTTCACATTGGGTGGGGAGACAAAGAGAGTCCAGGGATGAATCCTACATCCCAGGCTAATCAGTACTGGCTGGGCCCAACACTGCAGCAAAATGAAACCAGCCACCATGGCGCACTCTGGGATGGGACACCCATGGATTAGAATGGCCCCTGGGTAGCCAGGTGACAGTGAGAAGCTAAATCAAGCATAGAGATGTTTTACAGAAGACCGGACTCTTTTAAGAGGTGCTTATATTCTCGGTTCCCGGCACTTGCCGGGACTGGGAGAAATAATGCCGAGGTCCCAGGACTTTGGTAGAACTGTCAACTGGGCTGAGCGATAAAAGCCCTCCAGCCTGCATGTGTGTCTCTATGGCTAGGTACTCTCATGAGAGAGTGGTCTGCTCTAGAACAGGATCCAACTTTGTCACACAAGAAGAATCTCTTGTATGATTCAATCCTACTCTAGATGGATGGTTCTTCTCATGCGGTTCAGCCAAGACCAAGCATGCTCACACTCAAAGGAAGGGGCTGGGCCACACTTCCCCTGCCAACTTGAACAAAAAACCCAGAACAATTCTACCAAAAGTCAAAGGGGCAGATCTCAAGTAATCTGAAGCTGTTTCTAGAAGTCTCATCCTATGCATCCATACATAAGTGCTCATACGTGGGATAGGGATGGGGTCTAGGGGAAGGAAAGAAATAGATATTCCTGGAGAAATTGAGAGGGGGAGGTCACTCATCTCCTGACATATCTGCTGGATAATGGGCTGGTATGTGTGTGTCACAAATGGCCATTGCTGGTCACAAACTTGCTCTGCGAAAATATGAGGAAAAAGTAGAGGGAATGTGTGTGCAGTCTATCTTTAACGAGTACAAGTGGAAAGAGAGGGGCCAAATAATCTCTTTTCAGGGGAGGGGAGTGGGAGGCCACGACACTCTCCCTCTCCAAATGCGGAAGACAGTGGTGCAAGCGGTGTGAGGAAAGAGTTAAAATGTCTTTGCCCTGCCGAGGGCAGGCAGACACTACTAAAGAGGCACGATCATTCCGAGCAAGCACCCTTTAGCATTGCGGCCAGTGATTGCAGCTTCACTAGCGTGCTGATGCTTTGCCCACAGTTTGGCAATGTGAGTGGAATGGAGCTTGCTAGGGAGCAGCCTGGGTGGACTAGGGAGAGGGAGAAGTTCCTCTGCACAGAAGCCGGAGGTTGCTAAGCTGCAGTTAGTCAATTGTCTGCAGCATGATTCCTGGCTCCACAGATTAACCACACCTTTGTCTACTCGAGGTTTCACACTATGTCTGAACGGGGCCTCTATCTATAACTATGTTCATTTAAAGATGTACAATTAAGAGCTGCATTCTCAGTTTAAGATTATTTATTTATTTATTTATTTATTTATTTATTTATTTATTTATTTATTTTTGCATTTACATACTGCCTTTCGTTAAAAGACAACCCCAAGGCGGTTTACAAAAGTTAAAACATACAATAAAAAGGCAATAAAAACATCAAGCTAAAAAATATAAAAACATAAAAACAGGCATAAAAACAATACAACAGGTAAAAACACACAGAAGCAGCAGTAAAAACGATTATGTAAAAGCCTGGGTAAAAAGCCAAGTCTTTACAAGCTTTCTAAAAGCCGTGATGGAATCCGAGGAATGAATGGCCACTGGGAGAGCATTCCAGAGTCTAGGAGCAGCAACAGAGAAGGCCCTGTCCCGAGTTCACGACAGCCGGGCCTCCTTCATTGTCGGCACCCGGAGCAGGGCCCCCTCAGATGTCCTCGTCAAGCGGGCAGCAACCCTTGAGAGCAGGTGGTCCCTCAAATACCCCGGGCCCAAACCGTTAAGGGCTCTAAAGGTCAAAACCAGCACCTTGAATTGGACCCGGAAACGAACCGGCAGCCAGTGCAACTCTTTCAAAATGGGGGTGATGTGTTCCCAACGGGCAACTCCGGATAAAACCCTCGCTGCCACGTTTTGCACTAGCTACAGTTTCCGGATATTCTTCAAGGGCAGCCCCACGTAGAGCGCGTTACAGTAATCCAGCTGCGACGTGACTAAGGCATGGGTAACCGTGGCCAGATCTGCCTTCTTGAGAAAGGGACGCAGCTGGCACACTAGCTGAAGCCGTGCAAAGGCACCCCTGGCCACCGCCTCCACCTGAGCTTCCAAAAGCAGAGCCGGGTCCAGTAGTACCCCAAAGCTGCGTACTTGCTCCTTCAAGGGGAGTGCAACTCCATCCAGAACCGGTAAAATCTCCTCATCCCGATTGGCTCTCCTACTGACCAACAGTACCTCCGGATTCAATTTCAGTTTGTTAGTTCACATCCAACCCATCACAGCCTCCAGCCCCCGATTCAGGACATCCACCGCCTCCCTAGGATCAGATGACAAGGAGAGATAGAGCTGAGTGTCATCTGCATATTGCTGACAACTCAGTCCAAATCCCCGGATGACCTCTCCCAGCGGCTTCATGTAGATGTTAAACAGCATGGGGGACAAGACCGATCCCTGCAGGACCCCACAGGCCAACGGCCACGGGGCCGAGCAGTTGTCCCCCAGCACCACCTTCTGGACCCTCCCCCCAAGAAAGGACCGGAACCACTGCAACACATTGCCTCCGATTCCCATACTCAAGAGGCGGCCCAGAATGATACCATGGTCACCGCCGAGAGGTCCAGCAGAACCAACAGGGACGCACTCCCCCTGTCTAGTTCCCGGCGTAGGTCATCCACTAGAGTGACCAAGGCAGTCTCAGTCCCATACCCGGGGCGGAAGCCAGATTGAAAAGGGTCCAGATAATCCATATCATCCAAGACCCTCTGCAGCTGGGACACCACCACACGCTCCATCACCTTGCCCCAAAAGGGAAGGTTAGACACAGGTCTATAGTTATCCAGGTTGGAGGGATCAAGGGAGGGCTTTTTTAATAGTGGTCTTAACACTGCCTCCTTGAGGCACGATGGCATCCTGCCCTCCCTTAATGAAGCATTAATGATCACCTCCAGCCATCTGCCTGTGCCCTCCCTGGCAGCTTTTATTAGCCATGAAGGACAAGGGTCAAGAGCGCACGAAGTCGCCCACACACTGCCCAGGATCTTGTCCACATCCTCAGGCCGCACCAACCGAAAAGAATCCAACACAACGGGACCAGATGGTACCAGAGGCACGTCTGCTGGAACTGCCAAAACTCTGGAGTCCAGGTCAGCACGGATGCGAGCGACTTTATCTGCAAAGTGACAGGCAAACTGATCACAAAGAGCTGTAGATGACTCCTCCCCAATTGTCTGGGGGGATGTGTGGAGCAAGGTTTTTACCACACGAAACAGCTCTGTTTGTCTGCACTGAGCAGATGCAATGGAGGCGGAGAAAAAGCATTTCTTCGCCGCCCCCACCACCACGGAGTAGTCCCTAAAATGGGCTCTAGCCCGTATTCGGTCGGATTTGTGACGACTCTTCCTCCAGCGTCATTCCAGCCGTCGCCCGAGTTGCTTCATCGCCCTAAGCTCTGAGGAAAACCAAGGAGCAGATCGGGCTCCACCAAGCCGGAGATGGCGTTTAGGAGCAACCGTGTCAACAGCCCGGGCCATCTCTCCATTCCAGAGATCAACCAGGGCCTCGACAGGGTCACCAGCTCTGGACACTGGAAACTCCCCGAGGGCCATCTGGAATCCAAGTGGATCCATAAGCCTCCGGGGGCGGACCATCTTAATCGGCCCACCACCCCTGCAGAGGGCAGACGGAGCAGTCAAACTAAACCCCACCAGATGATGATCTGTCCATGACAAGGGAGTGGTCTCAAATTCCCCCACCTCCAGTATTTCTTCACATCCACATAAACCACATTCAGTATAAAGCAGTTTATTCTCTTTAGCTGACAATGAGAAGTTTTATTTTCAAATTGCTCCAAAGTCCTTGACACTTAAAATGCTTTAGTGTTTAGTGGGAGCTTTCTACAAATAATCTTGAGAAAGGAGCTTTGAGCCTTACGCTGAGGAATGTATATAATACTTTCATATACCACACACACAGCATTTCTTGCTTACTGTACAACAACCAGTTCCCAACACCTTGCCCTGTAGGTTTTCAATTAATTTATGTGCTCTCCTTATTCTGATTGCTTACTACTTCAAACCTAACATAATATTTTATATTGTATATGGGCATGCATATATATATACTAATCGTGGGGCATATGATTATGCAGGATGATTTGATAAGCATTTTTCAAGGGCTTTGGGGCAGAAAGAGGAATAAGAGTACTTAGCAATAAGCCAAATAGAAACTGATTAGAATGAATTAATTGGAGAAAACACAATCAGTGCAAAAAAATTTTAAAAAAAATTGGGGGAGGGCTACATGGTTCCCACTGTCCCAAGAGGCGAGACGTTTCAGGTCACCACTACCTGGATTTCAGGTCATCACTACCTGCATGTGCCCCAATCATTTTGGAACCTCTTTGGAAAGGTGCCAAAATTATTCAGGCTCCTGCACCTGCAGCTGAAACGTTTCCGCATGAGGCGAGTGGTGCCTTGAAAAGGAGGCAGGCAGAACCTCTCTGCTCCTCCCGTGAACTGCTGCTGCCCCCCCCCGCCCCGCTGCCCCACTGCAGTGCTGTCGTGCTTCAACGTTACTTTATAAGAAGCAGCTGTACTGCAGTGTTTTTAAAATGCTGTGTTGTGCCAATGGGATGCTGCTCCCAGCAGTTCTCACGCAGCGTCAACACGCAAATGGCATCAATGCATGTGCTGATACTCTTTACATAACGATGCTGCACAAGGGCTGCTGGGAGCAGCATTCCATCAACACGGCACAACATCTTAAAGAGGACAGCAGCACGGCTGCTGCCTTTAAGGTAACTTTGAAGCACGGCAGCGCTGGGGTGGGGGGCGGTAGCAGCTCACGGGAGGAGCAGGTAGGACCTGCCTGCCTCCTTTTAAAAGGTACTGCTCCCTGGGATGTGCACGAAGCATATTGTGCACATCCCTAGGGATTTGGCTTCCTTATGGTGTTTTTGTAATATGTGGTTTATTTATATATGTAGAGCATAAGTTGAGGAAAGCAGTATATACATTCCTCTAAGGCAGTTGTCACATCAGATCCCCAGAGAGAGGCCTGCACTACAAGGTACCTTCAGCACACATGCACTCTCATATATACTCTTAGTTGGCTGAGTGATCTAAACTGATCACACACACACACACACACACACACACACACACACACACACACACACACACACACAGCCAGCCAGCCCCCTCTTATACCAGACCCTTCCCTTAATATGGGAAGCGGTCCATGGGTGCAGATAATCTCCTAAGCATTTTACTGAACTTCCCCCCCCCCCCAAACCTATAACCCCTATCCCTCCACCCAGGACTTTCCTTTCCTGAGTTGCTCCTCAGGCTTTCCCTCTGTCTGCATTCCTGGAGGGGTCACCTTCTCCAAGCTCTAGTAGCTTTCATCATTCCAAACATGTTGAAGAGATCTCAGGACATCTCCAGGCATTTGTTCCCATTAAGGAAACTTCAGTCACCTCTCCTTGGCCATTAACAAACAGTCTGATCATCCAAAGGAATGTCTGGCCCACTGTACCAGTATGTGGCAAAAAACAATTAGGTAACACTAATTTTGCCACTATGTAGCAAAAGGCAATTAGATAGTACAGGGATGCTAGGAAGTGGAGAGTTAGAGAGGTTGGATTCAAGTGCAAATTTGCCCCATGGTGGCCACTTAAAACATACCTTATGGTGGTTCAAATTGCATGGAGAGTCATTAATTTGCTTGCTCTCTGAGGTGACTGCCTCACTCTGCCTCATGAAGGAGCCACCCCTGAGGATAACACATGCCTAGGATTGGGAGGCTTGCTGCAATTTATTTCTAAAACAAGATGCGCTTGAGATCAAGCCTCTCTGCATGTCATACTTTCTGACAGTGCTGACTGTATGGTGCTGATCGTTATTTGCGTCACAAGTTAGCAGTCATACGAAACCCACCTCATTTTTTTCTAAGTGACGCCAAAGATGGATGGCAAAGGCAGAAAACTGGTTTGGTGTGAATCTCCTGCCTGAAGCAACTGCTTCATTTTACTGCATGTGAAACTGACCTTACCCTCTGATCTCATCACATTCTCTGACCTTTTCTCTGAACACTAAATGACATGGGTTTGTTGTAATTACTTGGTATGAGAACATGTAGAAACATAAGCAAAATGGACAATTCCTTGTTACGTGTTCTGTCTCTTGTCAGTTCGCATTTCTAGACCTAGTTCTTGCAAATGTAATTTTTAAGTAGCCCTAGACATCGAATAGAAATGTGAATTTAAGACACAATTCTTTTTTAAACTTTCCTCTACAATTCACAAAGAAAATGAAATGAATTGAGAACTATACCAAAATACATCTGTGGTCCTAGACAACTCCCATTCATTCCAGTGAACCTGTGTGGGTGATCACCTTGGTGGCCTGTATAGATAGTTATGGGCATGCAAAGTAGAAAAATAAAATGTAAACAGTTGAAAATATATAATATGTACATTTAAGGAAAAATTGGGGAAGATGTATGTGTGTGGTTTTGTTTCTTACATGGCTATTGTCTTGAAATAATCATTGGAATGTGGAAACATATCAAGACAATGATGTCATGAGTACATTGGACAATATATTTGGAGCAAACATCCTTAATAACAGACCTCTTAATTTGTCAGCAGTCTATATGTTTCCCTTTAGAATAATACAAGGCCATTTCCTCCCAAGAAAGCAATAAATTAGATGGAAATGCTAGTTGTAAATACACTTCTGTGATGGTAAGGAATTACTCATATACATTGGAAATCACTCCTGTGCAGCTGGCTTATGGTCTGTATCTATTCAAAAAAGACTTGTAATCCAGCTGTTGCCTGGGCATTCCACAGAACTGGAAACTTGATGTAGGGAACCAGGTTCTGTTTTAGAATCCCTCATATTTGCAGCTTGTAGAGAAATCCTGAGATCACATTTGAACTGTATGCCTCAGGGAAATTAACTCATTTCTCATGTAACATCACCAGGACAGCATGTGGGCCAACGGGAGGCATTCCTAGTGCTTCAGACACATTCACTGAAGGAGAGGAGGAGAGGAGACGATACGGGAGGGAGGAGAGGAGAGCTGGTTTTGTGGTAACAAGCATGACTTGCCCCCTTAACTAAGTGGGGTCTGCCCTGGTTGCATATGAATGGAAGACTAGAAGTGTGAGCACTGTAAGATATTCCCCTCAGGGGATGGAGCCACTCTGGGAAGAGCAGAAGGTTTCAAGTTTCCTCCCTGACTTCCCCAAGGTAGGGCTGAGAGAGATTCCTGCCTGCAACTTTGGAGAAGCCACTGCCAGTCTGTGAAGACAATACTGAGCTAGATAGACCAATGGTCTGACTTAGTATATGGCAGCTTCCTATGTTCCTATGTTCCACTCAGAATCAAAAGAAAAGATAAAACTCTATTCTCTCCCAAGTGAGGAAGCAGCTAATACAACTGATTAGAAAAGGCAGGCTGAAGAAAAATAAGGCAGAACTGGAAGAGTTAAATTTGACGGGGGTAGAAGAGAGTCCAGACTCCCTCACAAAGAAACAAAAAAGAAACAACAAACCCCACAAATGACTCAGGGTCTGCCCAGCAATGTATCTGAGAACCTTTCCAGATGATTAGCCAATGTGTCCTCAAAGTGCATTGTATCCACTGTGTAATGTTCCTCCAACTGCATGATACCTATGTCTTGCAGGATCCAGAGAATGGCCTCAATCCAACATAGACATAAATGTTCATAAACCCACTGAAATAGGCTTAAGTGGCCAATAAGATGTGTAGCATCTTGCCAATGCTACAAACCACATTGGGGCTGCTGCAGGTGCATAAGGCAGCCCCGATGCTGTTGAGGATCTGATTGTGCAAGCAGCACTGCCACAGTTACACCCATTATGGAGGATGGGGCCATAGCTCAGTAGAAGAGCATCTACTCGGCATGCAGAAGGTCCAGGGTTTGATCCCTGGCATCTCAAGGTAGAGCTGGGAGAGACTCCTGTCTGAAAACTTGGACACTTCCAGTTAGGGTAGACAATACTGAGCTAAATGGATCAATGGCCTGACCCCTGTATAGGGCAGCTTTCTATGTGCTTTCTATTCAGTTTAGAAAAAAAAAGACTACTGAGTGGGGAGATGACAGAGGTCTAAATTATGCATGATTTGGAGAGAGTGGATTGAGAGAACTTTCTCCCTCTCTCAGCTCTAGAACCAGAAGTCATCCCATGAAACTGAATGCCAAGAAATTTAGGATTGAGAAAAGGATGTACTTTTTAACACAATGCATAATTAACCTATGGAATTATCTGCCTCAAGATGTGGTGATAGCCACTAGCCTGGATAGCCAGGGCTTAGATAAATTCTAAGAGGGGCTTAGATAAATTCATGGAGGACAAGTTATCAGTGGCTACTAGTCTGAGGGCTATAGGCCACCTCCAACCTAAGAGGCAAGATGCAGGGGAGCAACAGCAAGAGAGAGGGTGTGCCCTCAGCTCTTGCCTGTGGGCTTTTTAGGGGCATCTGGTGAGCCACTGTGTGAAATCTACTGGACTAGATAGGCCTTGGGCCTAATCCAGCTGGCTATTATTATGTTCTTACTTTCTTAATTGTATGAAAAACTGCAGGGGATATCAAGTTACTGTTAGCCCCATTTGCTTTTTAACGTAGGGTGAAAACGGAGAAAAAGGAAGGTGTCTTCCTTTCCACAGGGATTATTTGGGTGAGACAAGGCATTCAGGCCACTTTTGCACACATTAGAATCTCACCCAACGTCTTCACAGCAGCTTTAAACTCTCTTGTATCAGCAGATTAGCACATCTGGTTCTGACGCACTCCATTGGTTTGGAAAGTCACTCTTCCTGAACACTGCTGAGGTCGCCATTAAAGTTTGGCATGAGAGAGTGTGTTTAAGTTGGAGTACATATTGCTTTCCAGAGTCTGTTGGAGATGAAAGGAAATGTCATATGGAGTGTTGGCGTGTATTACCAACAGTGAGTGTTGTAGGCAATATAGAGGAAGGAGGAAAGCCTCAGCCTCTCCTCTCAATTCCATATGTTCTTAGTTTTAGTTTCTGTTCATTTTCTAATTTCTTATATCTCCATGGGATATTTCCCAGTCTCAAGGAATGGAGTGAATTAAAGTAAGAGAGGCACACAAATGTTGCTTATATATTCTGCAGGGGAATGAAGGAAACACTCCTGCACACTTATCACTGAAGGGCATGAAAAGCTAAGCATGTTTCGTTCTCAGGAGGCTTTTCCCACATCATGTTATCACTTCTGAAATGTTTCATAAAATAATTGAAGTATCTATTGTGACAAAAACTAGTGTTAATGGAAACCTTCTTTCACTTAATTAATTAGTGTGTGTAAATAAAAATATGTATCTCCCTGCTTCCCATGGGGGTTTACAACAGATAGCCTGAAGTGTTTGAACAATGATTCAGTTAAATTATTTTTTAATATTACCTCCTCTATCCAGCATTTCATCTATTTTTAGAGCATCTATATTTCCTCTTTCCATCCTCAAAAGGCCCACCCCAAGGTGGCTTACAAAAAGTCAAATTCAATATTATTATCATTTATTTATTTATTTATTTATTTATTTACACAGTCAGACAGGTGTTATTGACTGGTTTGTTTTATCCAGACATTGAGTCCTTCCCAAGGACCTGGGATGGCTGAATTTTATTGTCAATGTTGTTGCTGTTGTTATAGATATTGTCGCAGAATATAGGCTGTTCCCAGTAAAGCTGCTTTTTGTAATTGGCTGATGGTGATTTCTGTGGCCCCTATGGTGTTGAGGTGCTCTTCAAGGTCTTTTGGAACTGCACGCAGGGCGCCAATTACCACTGGGATTATTTTGGTCTTTTTCTGCCACAGCCTTTCAATTTCAATTTGTAGATCTTTGTATTTGGTGATTTTTTTCTATTTCTTTTTCTTCTATCCTGCTATCCCCTGATATTGCTATGTCGATTATTTTGACTTGTTTTTCTTTCTTCTCGACTACAGTGATATCTGGTGTATTGTGTGGCAGATGTTTGTCTGTTTGTAGTCGGAAGTCCCATAATATTTTTACATCTTCGTTTTCTTCAACTTTTTCAATTTTATGGTCCCACCAATTTTTGGCTACAGGTAGCTTGTATTTTTTTTGCAGATGTTCCAGTGTATCATCCCTGCTACCTTGTCATGCTTTGTTTGTAGTCAGTCTGTGCGATCATTTTACAACAGCTGATTAGGTGGTCCACCGTTTCATCTGCTTCTTTACAAAGGCGGTACTTGCTGTTTGTTGTTAACTTTTCGACTTTTGCTCTTATTGCATTTGTTCTTAGTGCCTGTTCTTATGCAGCCAGTATTAAACCCTCTGTTTCTTTCTTCAAGTTGCCATTCTTAAGCCACTGCCAGGTCTTGGTGATGTCTGATTTTCCACTTATATTGTGCAAATATTGACCATGCAGTGGCTTATTTTTCCATTTTTCTGCTCGGTTCTTGACTTGCTCTTTCTTGTAGGCCTGCTTTGTTTCATTGGTGTTCAATAGTTTCGCGTTATTGACCATTTTAAGTGCATCTTCTTCACTGTCCTTTATATATTCTGCAAGGCCTCTTTTCTCCTCCTCTACTGTTTGATGGACTTGCAGCATTCCTCTTCCACCTGAGCTGTGAGGGAGGTATAGCCTATCTACATCACTGTGGGGGTGCAGAGCATGATTGATGGTTATGATTTTCCTGGTCTTACGATTTAGCGTCTCTAGCTCTGCCTGGGTCCAGTCTATTATTCATGCAGTGAATCTGATAACAGGTATAGCCCAGGTGTTTATGGCTTGTATGGTGTTCCCGCCATTGAGTTTGGAATTGAGGATTTTTCTAACTCTCCTGATGTATTCACTTCCAATTTTTCTTTTAACTTCAGTGTGTGCGATGTTATCAGTCTGGAGAATGCCCAAGTATTTGTAATGTTCTTTTTCTTCCAGGTTCTTGATGTTGCTTCCATTGGGCAGTTCTATTCCTTCTGTTTTTCTTATTTTCCCTCCGTTCATTATTAATGCAGCACACTTGTCTAGTCCAAACTCCATTGCTATATTGCTACTGAATATACGGACAGTGTTTAGCAGTGATTCTATTTCTGACTGGGACTTTCCATAGAACTTCAGATCGTCCATGTACAGCAGATGGTTTATTTACTTGATGTTTTAGATGTTTGGTATCCAAGGCCTGTTTTGTTTAGTATTTGTGAAAGTGGGGTCATGTCGATTACAAACAACAGAGGGGATAGTGAGTCCCCTTGGAAAATGCCTCTTCTAATGCTAACCTGTCCAAGTGTCTCACCATTGATTATTATTATTATTATTATTATTAGTAGTAGTAGTAGTAGTAGTATTCCATTTTTATACCACCCTTCCAAAAATGGCTCAGGGCGGTTTACACAGAGGAATAATAAATAAATAAATAAATAAATAAATAAATAAATAAATAAATAAATAAATAAATAAATAAATAAATAAATAAGATGGATCTCTGTCCCCAAAGGGCTCACAATCTCAAAAGAAACATAAGACAGACACCAGCAACAGTCACTGGAGGTACTGTGCTGGGAGTGGATAGGGCCAGTTACTCTCCCACTGCTAAATAAAGAGAATCACCACATAGGAACATAGGAAACTGCCATATACTGAGTCAGACCATTGGTCTATCTAGCTCAGTGTTATCTTCACAGACTGGCAGCGGCTTCTCCAAGGTTGCAGGCAGGAATCTCTCTCAGCCCTATCTTGGAGAAGCCAGGGAGGGAACTTGAAACCCTATGCTCTTCCCAGAGCGGCTTCATCCCCTGAGGGGAATATCTTGCAGTGCTCACACATCAAGTCTCCCATTCATATGCAACCAGGGCAGACCCTGCTTAGCTATGGGAACAAGTCATGTTTGCTACCACAAGACCAGCTCTCCTCTCCCACGTTAAAATGTGCCTCTTTGCCAAGTTAGCGGGGGTGCTAACAATAAATACAATAATATTTTTAATGGCTGACATCCAGACCAAGTTACTGAATAGTAACTCAGGAGTTACTGTATAGGAGGACTACTTAATTTCAGTAGGACACCTTAATTTCAATAGGACTTCTGTCAAGTAATTTAATCAGGATGTCCTCCAATCGGAACAATTTTAAACAAACAACAATTAAAACTAAGGATTAGCACCCAATGGTATGCATTCTTACTCAGAAATAAGTCCCACTGAATGCAGTGGGGCCTACTTCTATGTAAGTGTGTAGAATTGCAGCCTAAAAGACAGACAGCAGAGAATCAAAACACAACCAAGGAGAGAAACTCAAACTAACTAAAATGTAAGTGAAACAAAAATATCTTAGAAAAGTAGCGAAAGACCATCAGTGATGGAGTCAAGCAGGCTTTAAAGGGGAGAGAGTTCTATAATCTGTGAGCTGCAACTGAACATATCCTGCTACAAACTACTAGGGGCTTATGAAGATTTGGATGATTTTCAGTCTAATGATCTCAAGAGGCATTACAAAATATATGTTCTTTGATAGGGGTGTGCATGGACTGGTTGGCACAGTTGGTGTGCACTGACCTAATCTGGACCAAACTGCAGGTACACAAACTGGTTTGGTAGAGACAACTGGCTGGGCCAGTTGGGTCAATGAACCAGCTCGAACCAGTTTGCAATCAAACCACTCAAACTGGCCTAGTTCGCAGCAGACCGGTTCGCAACCAAATCGGCCCATACACACCCCTACTCTTTCTCCAGAACATAGCTAGTCATAATTAAGCCCTTTTAAAATTAATGGGCTTCCTCATGAGAAATGCTAGTAGCCACTGTAGTTATATTACACATAAACTGAGGAAAATGTAAAATTATCTTGCCCCATCCAGCAATTACTTAGGCATAGGGGCTCCAATACACACGTGGAGCTCTTCTACTTTTAGCTGATTTCAAGCAAAAAAACAAGGTTAATGGAGTGATCGCTCCATTGACCTCGTTTAAGGGGAGGGGATTTAATAAGGCTAGCTGCCGGGAGCTGTGCAGCTCCCATTGCAGCACACGATCGCCCAAAAGCAGGCTGGGCTCTCTTAGCCCGTTTCTGACCGATCATGGGATTAGGCTCTGTATGGACTAAGTATACCCATGATGTTCTGTATCAGGATGACAGCTCTTAAACTATTTTAAGACAGAACATTTTATGATTTTCTCAAAATATTTAGGAGGTATTTCAATGACTTCTATCTATATCATTAATATGTGAGTTATTCAAATTAAACAACCCAGCATTGTTTCACTTTCAGATTATTCTCCAGGATCACATATTGTGAGTTGATTTTTAAAAATCTCCGAATAACTGGGAGAAATTATGAGTTAGAAAAAGTTATCCAGTGTAAGATATTTTCAGAAAATGTGTTACAGCTTTAAAATAAAATGATACAATATTTTTTCATCCACTTGATATGCCTAGGGCTGCACTCTTCAAGCTACTTAATCAGGATTAGTAACACTTACATCAATTGAACTATCTCTGAATAATGGCTTGAAAGACTGTGATCTGAACACAATCTCACACACTGTGATATAAAGTGAGATGAGGCCAGATTAAGGGTTTAGAAGGTCAGGGAGGGGCAGTAATAATTTGGAAGGGAATGACTAATGTATTATGACATTTCCTTTTGTATTGAAATTCTTCTCAAAGTGCACTGAGGGTAAAAAAAACCCCAGCTAACTTTCTGATGTTATGAGCTTTTCAGACTTGATTTTGTCAGCTATCTAAGAAGCAGCTCAAAACTAGAGATGAGGAAAATTATAAACGGTGCTCCTGTAGTGAGTAAGGGATATTGGAGAAATGGAGAAACTGGGCTGGAAGGATAGATAGCATGGGAGGGGAGGACTAGAGAGCAGGGCACTGAAGAAATATTACTCCCTGATCACTGACAACTTTTGACCTTTTGGTTGCAAAAGGTTGTTTGATGGACTCCACTGATATAGAATGAAGGCAGCCTTGGGCAGGATGCCTGAGAGAAATATGGGACCCCAATCTACTAATGGGTATGGACTAGGGATAATTGGACTGGAGGATAGTATGAGGTGCCCAATATGTGAATTCTCAAGACATCACTTCTACAAAATAACATCATGGTAGGGCTGTGCATGGACAAAACGATTGGATTGGACCTGATGCAAACAATTATTGAATCATTCATTGTACCAGCCCAAATCAAAGAGTTCAATGCATCATTATAGCCCATTGCATTATAGCCCATTCTCATTACATTGAAAGTAATGGGCAATCAATGAAATCTCCAGGGTTATGCTGAATATTTAAAAGATCTGGGCCCTTGGCCCACAGCCCCTCCCCCTTGATCATTAAACTCAGTCATACCCTCTGCAAGAATAGTTATGTATGTTTTTTTTTTTAAGTTTCTGATGTTATAATGCAGCACCCATGAAGGTGGAAGCAGCAGAGAACTAGTTGAGGCTAGGAGTCTCTCTCATGCTCTGTGCAGGTGACTCCAGTGCTGCTCTACCTTTCTGAAAGAGGTCATTGTGGATAAAAATTTCAGGTGTGGTAGACCTTTCTTAGAGCTTGTTGGTGGACCTTCTTAGGGCTTGATGCCACTCCCATTTCATACGGGAGTGCCAGGGTTTCAGAGAAGCAGACAAACCTTCTCTGCTTTTCACAATTCTGCTATGCTTAGATCCTTGCTTTATTTGGATGCTTGGAGGCATTGGTAGCTGTTGTCCAAGATGCAGCTGTTATGTGCCAGGGTGTCTCAGAAGGAGGTGCTCCCCACCACACATTTCTGTTTTGCGTGGATCAGACTGATGGGGTCAAGGTGAACAAAAGCAGAAGCTTCCAGGAGGGCAAGCAGATGTTTGACTGTAGTGAGAGAGGCAACTGTGCTGGATGGGTGTCCTAGTTGGGTCAGCACTGAGGGACATAGCTGAGCTAATGCACAGGAAAACTGGCAAAGCAAGAATTAAAAAAGCAAAGATTGGCTGTTAGAGTCACTAGGGAAAGAGCTGAACACATGTGGAGGCTGGAAACAGAAGCAAGAGATTGGTGGTGGTGGTGGTGGTAGAAGAGCAGCAGGCAGACAGGTTCACATAGAGGATGGCAGGCAGGCGCTGCAGGCAAAGCATTGACATGAGAGTGCACAGAGGCAGGGAACTGTGGTAGAGAACTAAGGAAAAATATAGTTATATAGAACTGAACAGGTTTGGGTTGCAGCTATCACAGATAGTTGTGTGAGGGAAGCACTCACTCTGGAATGTGATGCTTAGGTGTCTCAGTAGTTGAAGGCTTACTTCCAGGAACACGGGGAGATGTTGTGGTGTGGTGTGGTGTCACCACATCTTGCTGAACATCTGCACACTCGGAATGCTGGTTGGAGAGCAAGACAGGTGTTCCAAAGCAACCATGGCCAGATCCTGCCACATCTGGACATCGGCTGCCCAGTAAACCTTGGAGTCACTCATCCTCCAGTGCTTTGGCCAGAAAGCAGTTAGTGCAGAGACTGCCCCACCACAGCCTCTGCACTGTCTGACCACCCCTTTGCCTGCATGCATTGTGGTACATCCCTCCCCTTCAGACACTGCATTGTTTGCCATGGAGATGAACGTGGTGCAGATGCCATTGTTTTTGTACTGTGTGAATAAACCTTGAGTTTTATATTTGGATTTTAAAAGCTGCATGGTAGGAATTCTGTAGGTGAAAATTTGCCTCGAAAAGCTTAATCTGGCACACATATTTATTTATTTATTTATTTAACACACTTCTGTACTGCCCAAAACTCACGTCTCTGGGTGGTTTACAACAAACAGACATATTTAGCGGCGTGGGGGGCAACTGTCCCAATTCCATCAGGCATAAAGACCGTTTTCATGACTGCTCCTCCTTGCCGCCCCACATATGATCAAGCCTCTCCAATAGGCTTTGCAGCTCGCGCAGCACACAAGTGGTGCCACAATGAGCGGCAGAGCCAGGAGCCAGAGGAGGAAGTCCTCCGGCATTCCACAATGCACTGGTGTAAAAGGGTGCACTTGTGCCTTTCTACCGGACTATAACCCAGGTTAAAAACCCAGGCTATCCTGGTGAAAAGCACTGGGATCAGTATGAGAACCATTTTCGCATAGCTTTTGCCAGGTAAGCCACTTACCTAGCTGGCATTTATTTGTACATGTTGGTTCCCAATAAACTGACATTCTTGATATCTCACCAGAATTGGATTAGCAAGTTACATAAGAACACAAGAAAAGCCCTGCTGGATAAGGCCCAAGGATCATCTAGTCCCAGCATCCTGTTTCACAGTGGTCCATCACGTGTCTCTGGGAAGCCCACAGGCAGGAGTTTAGGGCATGCCATCTTTCCTGGTGTTACTCCCCTGCAACTGGTATTTAGAGACATCTTGCCTCTGAGGCTGGAGGTGACCTATAGCCTCAGACTACTAGTCACTGATAGACCTGTCCTCCATGAATTTATCTAAATCCCTCTTAAAGTCATCCAGGCTGTTGGCTGTCACCACATCCTGTGGTAGAGAATTCCATAGGTTGATTATGCATTTTGTGAAAAAGTGTGTCCTTTTGTTGGTCCTAAATTTCTTGGCAATTAGTTTCATGGGATGACCTCTACTACTATGAGAGAGGGAGAAAATTTCTCTCTATCAGCTCTCTTCACATCATGCACGATTTTAAGGACCTCTATCATGGCTCCCCTCAATCATCTTTTTTCTAAACTAAAAAGCCCCAGGTGTTGTAGCCTTAATGTCTTCCATTATTGATCTTATCATTGAGGAACTGCTAGTACATTTTTAAGGAACCTCATGGTGGTTCTCTAGAACAGTTTCAAAAAGCAATAGATCTATAAACTGATGGTGAAATGAAACATCTGATCGAGCTTCATTCAAAATGGAAGAAACATCTTTTCTTTGTGAGAAGAAAGAGCCCCTGCGTTATATCCACACCAGAACATCTGTTAATAAAAAGTTACTTGTTACGATTCCTGTCCTGAGTAGCAGCTCTGAGTCTGATCCCAAGAAGGCAGAAGCCTGAAAGAACCCTGGAACTAGAGTTCCTATCCTGACCTTAGAGTTATTTAAAGGCTCAGCCTCAGTCTACTTTTGAATGGTGTTGTCCATTGGAGCTGCCATGATGCTTCACCTCACCTGTTTGCCTTGGCAGGGTAGGGTGTAATATATAATATCATATCACCAAAAAAGGATAAGAATCCAATCCCCATCCATTTATTCTGAAATTACTGATTATAGGAGACCAACAAACAATTCTCCTCATTATGTTAATAAACCCTATAAGGGAGTACTAGAAGAATTCATAACTCATATAATTTAGTGCAAAGAGGATTTAATTACCCTGCTAATGATGGAGCACTAGAATGAATCAATGCAAGCTACATATAAATTCTTAGCTAGCATTAGCTTGAGCCAACAACAATTATCAGTATTTTGTAGATCTTTTACATCGTCCAGTCTCTCATAATATAAAATCTGCACAGCAGGTCAGTCAACAGCTGCATTCCATGTTTTTGTGAAATAGTCTGCAAACGCAAACACAACCACATCCACCCACCCTGGCAAAGTGACCAGGATTTAATCCAGATCCCTTTTTACTTATAGGTTATTGCCACTGGATATGGAAATAGGATTGAGTATACTCTGAAAGCTCTTTTCAAAGCAGCTATTAAAAAGCAGCAAATAAATAACTGGTAATGCAACAAATAATAATAATAATAATAATCACAAAAAACTATGTTTAAAGCCAAATGTCTACTTTTGCTGTTATGCTATTCTGCATCTATTGCTTAGCTGGAGCGGAAAGACAGAGCTTCATGTTAGCCTATGCAACCTTAGTATAATTTATGTCTTTTAACATGCTGATTGTACATGAAGGCAGTAGGGATGTACTCGAAGTGTTTTGGCAGTTCTATTTTGAGGTGCTGAAATGCTTCAAGCTGCTCCAGCTGAATTGTGAGCATGTGCAAACACAATTTTCAGTGTTGCTGAACACTGAAGATGGCGTCCGCACATGCTCAGATGCCATTTCCTTCCTGATGCAGCCCAAAGGCTGCAAGGAACTTCCTGTTCCCAGTAAGATGCAGCCGGGCAAGCAGAGAGCCCGGCTGCTGAATACAAACAGCACCGCTCGGGGGTGGCGGAGGAGCAAGGGAGGGCCAGGTAAGACCTGCCTTCTTCCTTTTAAAGTGCCTGCTCTCTGCCCCTCCAGATGTGCACAAAATGCTTTGTGCACCTCCCTAGAAGATAGTAGCTCTATTCACACATTATGTTCAGCATATTTACAATCTGTATTTGGAAGATTGTAATTATTGATCTATATGTTCAACATTGTTCACATATCATCTACAGCAGTGCACATGATCTGTACTCTATATTTCCAAAGTATCTCATCCCCATGTAGATTTTTAAAATGAACTCATGTAGTCGTTCATATCAAAATCCATACACATGTACAGAGACTGGTATCTGCGTACAACAGAATATGTGAATGGTCTTTTTGTAATCTCCCATATATTCCTTAGAATATTAGAGTTGGAAGGGGCCTTTGAGGTAATCTAGCCCAACCCCCTGCTCCGTGCAGGAAGCTGCAGCAGCATCCTGATGGATGGCTGCCCAGCCTCTATTGGACATCTCCAGCAAAAGAAAGCCCACCACTGCATGGGACAGAGTATTCCTTCTTTTGAAAAAGACATTTTCAGTTTCAACCCTCTGCTTTTCCTTTTGTAAGGAGGCTGTAGTCGGTAGGCCACTGCTTGCCCCTGATTTAGATTATAATGTGTTTGGAGAGCAGGAGAGAGTGAAGAGCACCATGCTGGAGGGATAAGTTTAGCAGAACAGGCTTAGATGGCTCAAGCAGATCATATTCAAAGAGACAAAAACTCCTTGGAGTAATCAGTCAGAGTGATACTGGAGAAAAAATGTTCTCAACATGCACAGATAAGAAAGCACTAGTATCTTTTGATGACGTGTATTCTGTGAATGAGTTTCTGCTGACATGCCTACCTTGGGGCAAGACTGATAGATGGGTAAAGGCTGCACCATGTGTATCAAGGGCTTTGAACCTGCTCGGGTTGAGAAACATGATGGATCAAATGGCTTTGTATTACCTGAAGGTTTGTGTCTCTAGCAGAGCCTGATGCAGAGGACAGAGATGTGTTGGTACAGAAAGGGTTTAGGCAGGCAGAAGAAAGGCTTCTATTAAGAGTGGGCAATTAGAACTACAGGAATAAGACACAGGAGAAGGGTGACAGTGATCCCATTTAACCTTCCTTAGTTTGGCAGTAGTCCAATGTGTGGAAGCGCTCAAGGGCAGAAATGTTGTCCTGAAACACATCCAGAATAAAACTCGTTTGCAAAGAGGAATTCTGGCCAGTGTTAATCAAGCAGCAGCTACCTAGGTAAGCAACTCTGGAACCTAGGAGTGGAAAGTTGCCTTTGATCTTCTAGAGTAGGGCTGCTCAACTTCGGCCCTCCTGAAGTTGTTGGCTTAGAGCTCCTATCATCCCTGGGTATTGGCCACTGGGGCTGGGGAGTAAGGGAATTGTAGTCCGAAAACAACTGGGGGACCTAAGCTGAACAGGCCTGTTCTAGAGGGTGCTGGATGGTTTGTGGGCACCTGTGAAAGCACACCTGCAGTATATCAAAGATCCAGATCTCAGGCCAGGGTAGAGGGGCTGTAGAAAGCTCCCTGCTCTGGACGATACCTGGCTGTCCCAGTAAGTCTGATCTTTTACTATCTTATTTTGTTTTGTTTGACGGGAGGGGGGATGCAATCTTTGCTTTCTCCCTCCTATTCTTCTTTATACCTTTTGCTTTTTGCTCTGTAATTTCTATTTTTGTCTTCTCTCCCCCTTCCATCCAGTTTTCTGTTTTCTGCCTTCTGCCCCTGCTTTTACTGCTGCCCCCCGCCTTCTGTTTTGCTCCATGCTGGTATGTTTGGGTAAATCCCCAGCCCGCTGGTATGGAAGTGTATGGGAGGTGGGGAGGCTCCTGCCTTGGTGACTGGGTTCTCCTCTGCTCCAGTGCTCACCAGCTGCTACTGATTAAAGCGTATTTCATGTGGAGTGCCCCATTTGGGCTACCTAGGAACATAGGAAGCTGCCTTATGACCTTAAGACCTGCAGTCAGGCCGCTGGCCTATCTAGCTCAATATTGTCTACACAGTAGCTGGCAGTGGCTTTCCAAGGTTTCAGGTAGCAGGCTTTCCCAGGCCTACCTGGAGATGCTCGGGATCAAACCTGGGATCTTCTGTATGCAAGCAGATGCTCTACCACTAAACTATGGCCCATTCCCTAAGGCAGGGGTCCCCAACCTGTGATACTCCAGACGTTGCTGAACTGCAACTCCCATCATTTATTGTGCCTGGGGATGATGGGAGATGTAGTTCATCAACATCTGGAGAACCACAGGTTGGGAAGCCCTACCCTAAGGGGACTATTTTACAGCAGACAGTGCTCACATGTAGTCACCCATCCAAATGCAAACCAAGGTGAACCCTGTTTAGCAAAGTAGACAATTCATGTTTACTACCACAAGAATGGCTCTCCACTCCCCAAACAAGGCAGTTGTCATGAACAGGATTGATTTCCCCCCAAAGAATACTTGGGGTGTTTGTTTTAGGGTACTCTTCTGACACCAGGACTTGCCTGGTGTCTTGACTTAGTTCTGAAAAGCCAATAAGGGTATATTCCATCCACTGTGGACCTCTCACAATATTTTCCACATAATTTGAGAGCCCAGCTTAACTTTGCCAGTATTAGTACTGACTGACCATATATGCCCAGCCATTTTAAAGAGAAGACAGGAGATCCGTGAAGCAAATGGATATGGGGTTGGGGCTGGGGACACCAAAATATTGTTGGTGGATATGAAAGTTTGATGTTTGGGGAGTCGTTCGAAGGAATTTGAAGAATGGGATCTGTGGGTAAATATCTGGAATACAGCAAGCTTTGCCTGTGCTAAGGGAGGCAGAATGAAGATGATGGAGTTGCCTAGCAATGAAATACTGTCCTGTATAAATAGGGCTGCTACGGTAGTGTAAACAAAGCTGTAAAAATGCTTTTCTAGATGTGTGGATGAAGCAGGCGCCGTGGTTAGAGTGCACAGTGAGACCTGCAGCAGGTCAAGAAATAACAAGAAAATGATATCATAGGTCATATTAAAAAGGAACTTTTAATTTGAGCCTTTCCTTTCCTAAACGGCTTGTGTTTTCTATAGATCAGAAATATTCCTGCGGATCTCATGCAGACCTGCCCAACACACATGATTTATTTCTGGCCTGTCATTATTCTCGTCTGCTGCCACCTTGCTACATTCTTAATTTTTCTCACTCTTATACTACATGCTCATTAAAATTGTATCTTTTTAGTAAACGTGTTTTATTTTGCTAAGTTCAATTATAGATGGACACAAGGAGGCTTGCAATGGGAAGGAAGATACTTAGAAGTATAGGCATTGGAACACAGGAAGCTGCCTTATGCCAACATATTGGTCCATTACCTCAGTATTGTCTACACTGACTGGCAGCAGCTCTCCAAGGTATCAGGCAAGAATTTCTCCCAGTCGTACTTGGAGATGCTAGGAATTGAACTTGCGGCCTCTGCTTGCAGGCAGATGCTCTGCATGTGGCCCCATCCCCTAAAAATGATATCTCACAGCAAGCAGTGCTCAAATGTAGTCACCCATCCAGATGCAAATCAGGGCAAACCTTTCATAGCAAAGGAGACAATTCATGCTCTGTACTGGAAGACCAGCTTGCTACCTTTCTATTTTTAACCATTGTGGCTTTGGGAATGCAGCCTAACATGCTGTGCGAAAGCAAACTTCACAGATGACAGCAGGCTCATGAATAATGACTTTAAGGCAGCCAGACTTTATGATAATCACATGGAGTAAATCATGCTCCATAAGGTACAATGCATTTAAAGGTATGGCAGCTCCAGTTAAATTCCCCTATATTTCAGCATCTCTCTCTTTGCCAGAAACTGCTTATATTTGGGCAAAAAACCCCACTACACCTAGGTAGTATTGAAAAAATATGATGCACCTGAACTCTTATAGAGATTAGTATGCTGCAGTATGGCCCTTCCTCACATCCCTACCCTATAGCATATGTTGGGATATTCCACTAGTGGTGAAAGTATTTCAGTGAATGGCATGGAACCAATACCTCCTTTAATACTATTCTTATACAGCTCTGCCTTCATTCCTGCATACAAAATGACAGCAGCATGTGTTGTGGTGCTGTTATCAGTGTAAGAGTCAAGTTGCCATTGAACAAGATTACTTCTGTGCAACTCAAAATGCAGCCATCACACAATGAGATCCCTCAGCTATGCCTTTGTCTCTGGCCTTGCTCATGGAACAGGTAGCATTTCAGAAAATGCTACATTATGGGTCCTATATGCTAACAGATTGTGAGGAATTCCAAAAGGATCTCTCCAAACTGGGTGTGTGAGCAGCAAAATGGCAAATGCAGTTCAGTGAAGTAAGTGATGCACATTGGGGCAAAACCTCCCAACTTCACATAGAGCATACACTCATGGGGACTAAGCTGTCAGTGACTGACCAGGAGATGGATCTTGGGGTTGTGGCAGACAGCTCAAAAGTGTTGACTCAATGTGCGCAGCAGTTATGAAGAAGGTAAATTCCATGCTAGGGATCATTAGGAAGGGGATTGAAAATAAAAATATTGTAACGCCCTTACACAAGTCTATGGAATAGCCACATTTGGAGTACTATGTACAGTTCCAGTCACCGTACCTCAAAAAGGACATTATAGAACTGGGAAAGGTGAGAAGAGGGCAATCAAGCAGGGTAGAGAATATGCCTTCATCTATTGCCTGTGGTCTTCTCAGAGACAACTGGTGGGCCACTGTGGGATATAGAATGCTGAACTGGATGGGAATAGAATGCTGGACTTGGGCCTGATTCAGCAAGGCTACTCTTGTGTTGTTATAGAAATTCAGCAGTGAATTGTTTTAAAAAGAAAATCATACATTCGTTTTGGAAAGACTGGAGACTTGTACTTCAACAGTACATTTTAGGCCTGGAATCCCACAAAACAGGGACTACAATTGAGAAGGCCCTACTGCAGCCCTTTGCCATTTTTACTGTCTGAAAAATGGAATTTTTCAGTTTCAATAGAACATCTCAGACCTATCTCAAAACATACAAAGGCTCCTTCAGGGCCTTAGGGCATCAGCTTGAATGGCTGTAGTTCCTTGTAGTTCCTTGCCTGATACGTGGTGCACAATGGTACATTCATGGCCATTGAGGGGTTTGGGTTTTAATTTGCAGGGATTTTGATTTGCAGTTCCTTATATAGGTTCAAATTTGCCATCATAATAACTGAATCACATCAGCTTTGAGTTTCTGTGAAACCCAACACATGTAGAAGTAGTATAATATCAAATCTTGAATGGAAGCTACTTGCCTAATAAAAGCAGCTTATACAACAAGATATTATATGGCTAAATATCCATAGATATGGGGGAACCATAATGGGCTTTCACTTCTTTACTGCTGGCTTAATCATTAGAAAAGGGATGAAGGAATTCACTGGTCCTAATTGCTCGTTGTATGAACAAGTGTCAGATATGAGCTTGGAATCTCCTAAAACTGGAGTTCCCAACTTTGGGTCTCCAGATGTTGTTAGACTACAATTCCCATCATCTCCAGCCACAATGGTTGAAGGCCATTGGATGGGAGTTGTAGTTCGAGAACATTTGGAGACCCAAGGTTGGGAATCCCATACTTTTTTTAAAAAAAGTTCTTTTTTGGGTATAGTCATCCTACAAATTCATTCTCACAATCATACTGTCCCTAAAGACCTAACTGCAATACACTTATTTATCAACATTCAGCAATGACAGCGTTTGCAAAGAGAACATTAGATGACCCAGTGAATGACCAACTAATGGATAATCTTCTATTGTTTTTGAATTCTTATATGCAATATTATGCAGAGGTGGGCAGTTAGGTCCTGCAGAAACCCACATAATGTTGGCTAATATAAGTTCCTTGTTAAAACGGTATTTCATAAATTTCTTTGACATTAATTACACAACTCAGTGAGATTTCATAGTGTGTTTCTCTCATGAAGGACATTGCTGGAGTTATTCTAGGAAGAAAAAATACATAAGGCCTTGTAGACAATGGCTTTCTTTGTCTGCTTGGCTTACCTTTGGGGGACAGAATGAGAACATGATGAACTGTGAGACATCATCAATCATATACCATTTAAAAGATGTCAGCTTGCAGTTGATCATGAAAGTTGAAATTCTTCCTAGGGTGAAGATGTGAAATCCTTTACACACCTTGGTCCTTCCTGAAACCCATTTGAAAGCTATGTAAGGAGCGGTAGCATGTTGACTTTATGAATTTATACTGGTCAAGGGAATTGTTTCACCTATTGATTTTCAGTTCTGGAGGATTGCATTAAAATGTGAATCGATGGAATGGCATACAACCTCCCAGCCATGAGATTTAGTTCTCTGCAAAAACTAATCAATGTTTAGATTGTGAGTCCATGTGGCTTGCCCAGTTTGATTTTTGCTGTGATTCTTTTGAGGCTAGAATATTCTACAAGGTTGTACTGCCTTGAATTTTGGAATTCTACTGGAGGCCAAAAGGACAGAATCAAACTAGTAATCCACCTGAGCTCTCTGCTGGAGAAGAACGTATTCTTTGTGCTAAATCACAGTGATAAAAAAATATAGCAAGATAGATACCAGCTTGCATCAGATGCTGTATAGAAAGAGCCAGGCAGTCAAGTAACAGAATGCAGGCAGCATCTCATCCTGTTCATTTTCTTGGATCCATGTTTGAGATGAAGCCCAAAGAATCTTATTAATGGGATGACATAGAATCATCCCACAGATTGGAAGCATGGGAATAAACTAAAGTGTGAGAAATAAAAGCAATTCACCTGGGAGATCCATGGGCATATTTACCAGATATTGACCTTGTAGGATGTAACAGTCCAAGAGCATCTGGCATTTATAGAAGCTAGTGCCACCCAAGAAGAAGATGATCATCTGCACAACATCTGTGGCCGTTAGCTGAAATAAGAAACAGTTGTGTCTTGTCAGGGTGGCCATCTCCATGAAGACTGACACTGTCAGACAATCTGTATTTTTTCCATGTTGAGAGGCAGAATCTACAGAAAGCCAAATCTTCCCTCCACAGTAAAGGCCAGGAGGCAGATTGTCTTTAAAGTCAAAATACTCCTTTTGTGAATAGGCTATTCTCTGAGTATGGCTGCTGCCAAGGGCAGGGAAGGAACATATATTGAATGCTTAAAAGGATCACAAAGGGAATAAGAGTTACAGAGAAGGCAGGTGTGTGCACTGGGTCCTAGTCCACAGCATGTGTTGCATATCAAAGCGTAAACTGCTTTCCCCCCTTCTTCATAAGACTGTGAGCAAATGGAAGCTTTCAGCTGCAAGGTCAAGAAGAAGAAGAAATATAGAGCAGGGGGAAAATTAGTGTTCAACTGCATTTTCCCAGATTCTTTTTCACAGTGCTCATTTGACTTTTGATGAATCTGGTATGAATATTGGTGATGTTATTGAAATCTAAATCTTAATCTTGATGGCCAGGAGTTATACAAATGAATTATGCACAGTGGAATCAAATAAACATCAAATAGAACATTGTAAAGCCTTATCTATCTATCTATCTATCTATCTATCTATCTATCTATCTATCTATCTATCTATCTATCTATCTCTTCCACACTGCCCAAGACAAAAATGTCAGAAATAATTACAGAAGCCTACTGGTGCATGCACAAACCATGGCATATGATGAATAGATAAAGTAAATTCTGTGCTCTCTCTCTCTCTGTCTCTCTCAATCTCAATCTCTGCATTCACTACCCAACTGACCTTCAAGTACCTTTTAGTCCCAGTTAAGATAACAGCATTTCTACACTGATCAAAAATGGTTTCCCACCGTCTTTATAGAAAGCACCTGAAGAGCTATGCAAGACATTTTGATGTTAGCTTCATGAGGAACAAGGATTTAAGCGATAAAAGAGATGAAATGGATTATTATAGCAAGAGATGAAATGGATTATTATATTATCATGTGGATCTCGACAGGATATGCAAGAACCCCAGGTGAAGATGACATGCAGGCAAGAGACCAGATAGAAACCAAATTCTTTCAGAACATAAGATTGCCATGAGATTTTTTGGTTGTTATCTATATCTATATCTGAAATTTTGTTTAAACTGAGCATGTGCCTGTTTTTCTGGTGAACTAATATAGCAAACTGCTTCATATTGAGTCTGAATCCATCTAGCCTCATTACTCCAGCTGGTGGCAGGGGGCTTTCTCAGCTCTGTTGTTTGATATTTTAATTGTGTTTTAATTTTGTTTTAATAGTTTTAACTTTTTAAATTTTAATTGTTGAAATGTGTTAATCTTTTTATTGATTGTTTTTATTGTTTTGTAAACTGCCCAGAGAACTTGGGTTTGGGATGGTATAAAATATGTTAAATAAATAAATAAATAGCTTTCACTGGAGATGCTGGGGACTGAACTAGGGACTTATTGCATGCAAAGCATGCACCTGATGACTGAGCTATAAACTCTTAAGACAGCACTGATCAGTTGGTCATTGAAACTTTCTCTGTTATGTTTATTGGAAGCAGGTCCAACTGAATGGAATTGCCAAGTGTGCAGTGATTGAGACTGTCGTGTTCATTCATTCACAAAGAACCACTTAGGGCAAACAATTACAAGTGATTTCAGGTAGGAGGAACAAAGTTGATGCTCCAGGCTGCATGCTGAGCTAAGAGATAAGAAGCCAAGAAATACCATCTTTGTGTGTAAGCAAATTGATGATTACTTGGTGTATAAGCCAGCTGAGGACTGATGATGGCAGTACTTCAAGACCAGTCAAGAAACTTGCAAAGAAGGCTGATGGCTAGTCCCTTCTCTCCAGCTCTCCTATTCTGCTCTTAGGAGCAGGTGTGGGGAGGGGTGCAAGTGCTGGAGCCCCCAAACCACAGCACCTCCCTACTGTCCACTGCTTCTGTCCTTCCTTCCTCGTCCTGTTGGAGTGCACTGCTCATTTTCCTTTCCTTTCCTTTCCCTTCCCTGCTGGGGTGCATCACTTCTTTCTCCCTTTGCTGCCTAACTTGAGCTAGGAATGCACTTGCCACCACTGCTTGGCTTGGTAACATAAGGCCCATTCACACAATATGTACCCGTTGTACAGTGTACATAGGTACAAATCTGTATACAGGCACAGTCGTTCACATGTAATGCTGAACACTGGTACAGAAGTACATTTCCTATTGTACCATACATTTGAAGGGCCTATATCCAGATTCACTTTCACAATGGACACAGCTACAGTCATTCACACAAACATGTATACAAATGCACAGACATCTGTACACTCATTCAGCATAATGTCTGAATCGGGCTATAGTCTGAGTGTGCTATCATGCCACTACTGCATAGACTGGGAATGCTGAGCATCCCTCCACAAAGGGGGCGGGCAGGCGGGCATCATATTGTCCTTGAAGATACAGAGCAAGGTCAGTTTCTCCCTGCCTCTTGTCCTAATCACGCTTCCTGCCAAAATAGAAATATTGGTGCACATACAACGCATGGGATCTGTACGAGTGTGTCCTCATGCAAAATCTGAGTTTTTTGCATAAACGTATAATGGATATGTAGTCCAATGAGCCAATTCAGCCCTTCTCTGACAACCAGACTAATATCCAATAAGGCTATTCACACAGCCAGCGGAAATCGGGCTAGAAGAGCCTAGCCCGATTTTTGCTGCTCGTGTAAACCACCAGGCTCGCAGGCAAGCCCGGTGGTTTACAAGCGGGTAACCCGCTTGCGAAGCCCTTCCCTTAGCCCTGGTTAGCGGAGCGAGCACTCAGCTAACCGGGGTTTCCAGATCATCTGTTGCCATGGCGCGAATCCGTGCCGCAGCAACTCATGAGGAGACCCCCGACTGGGAAGCTAAAAAGCGGTCTCTCCAGCATGCTGGAACTTCCGGGGGCCGTGCGGCCCCTGAACTCCCATGCCCCCGCAGGCTCCATGACAGAGCTGGCAGTTGTGTGGGTGGCCGATCTAGCCACCCAGGGCTGCAGCAGGGATCGTCTGCGGGGAGAGTGGGCTAAGCCCGCTAACCCGTTATGGCAGGTCTCACCGATCGTGAGACCCGCCTCGATAAATGGTATCCTAAGGGTCTGGTTTGGACAATATTTGAGCCAGCCCAGCCCATTTAGAAAGACTATCCCCATGCAGACTGCTGGGGATGGGTGAGACAGCACTGGCATACCAGTTGTCTCCATGGGGACAGCCTTTCCAAATACATGTTATGTCTACTCAGAGGAAGCATCCCCCCCCCTACATTTTAAGGGCCCATTGGACTACCCATTACATGTATGTAATATGAACTTTGGTCTTCATATAACTTTGATAAGATTGGGCGAGAATTTTGCATTCTCGCCCAATCAGGGTGGCATATTCTGGGTGGGAGGGAAAAGCCAGAGGTGACTTGTGGCTTCCTTTACAATTGATTGCTAGGAGTGCTGTGACACATGCTTTGAGGAATATTGTTTTAAGCACATTTCACTTTGTGCTAGATAGTACTTAACTTAACATTACTTAACATACCGCTATTGCATTTCCCATTTGTATGTATGTATGTATGTATGTATCTATCTATCTATCTATCTATCTATCTATCTATCTATCTATCTATCTATCTTTAAATTACTATAAGAGAAATGTAAGTACTCTTCAGAAAGTGGGCATTTTTAGATGAGCTTAGGTACAGTCAGAAACATCTTGTCCAACTAGTTTCTGTGGCATTTGTGATGATTCAGAAAGTCTGGTGATATATATATATATATATATATATATATATATATATATATATATATATATATATATATGGACTCACACCAAAAAGAAGAAAATCAGGTTTAGGCCAATTTTTTCTTTCCTTGTGTCTGCAAGTAATGAGCCACTTTGAACTGCTATGGTGTTTTTAGTATCTCTGCACAATCCTGTACAAAACTCTGGGGTGATAGCCCTGCCCCCTTCCCAGAATGCTTACAATTTAAGTGATATAGGTAGGGCAAAATAGAAAGAGAAGACAGGGTACATGGCTATGTGAGCTAATTATTAGTAGGGCTGTGCATCAAGCAAACTATCTGTATTGGTATTGGTCCCAACACAGATAATTTTGCAGAATTTTAATGATGCACAGAGGGTGATGCCTTGAATTGGTTCAATGCATTGGGGTGGGAGAGAAGGAGAGCCTATTAGTCTGATAAGCCCCCCCACCTCCACTGATACAGTTCTATATAATACAATATAACATTGAGGCTGTTCTCACAAGTAGCCAAGACTAGGCTAGGGCAGCTAAGCCTGGGCTTGGCTGCCAATGGGAACTGCCAGGAGCCGCAGGGCAAACCCAACTAAACTTGGGCAGTTAAACGAGGTTAAGGGAGCAAGCACTCCCTTAACCCTGTTTACTTGACTGTGTGTCAGTGCTGGCTGCTTTCAGCTGGTGCTGAAATACTGGCAGGTGTCCACCTGTCTCTGGAGAGATCCCCACAATGTACTGGTGCTTTGTGAGATTTCCAGGGGCTGGGACAATGCATCCTAACCCCTGCAGCTCTGCACTGCCTGGGGTAACAGAGGATCATCTGGGTGTGCTATTTACATGCCCAGCAACAACATGAGGATTGTATGCAGGGAAGGTGAACTGTAGGGAAAGCAAGCTGCCTTCTCTGTCGCCCGCCCATCCTTTGTCATGATATTGTATATTGTAGCAAACAAATTGTCTGATAAGCTTGCATCATTTTGCATCACATCAGGCCAGCTGATTACCAATGTATGCACAGCTCTGCTAACTTGCAGTCGGCTGGTCAAGGAAAAATGTGGACATGCCTGTGGCTAACTTGAATTAAGGCCACATGTCTGGGATATGTCGTCAAGTGGGTCCACAGAAGACTGGCATGCATATTACAAGCTAATACAGTGGAACATGCATATTACAAGCTAATACAGTGGAATATGTGCTGGTAACCTCCAGACTTGACTTCTGCAATGCTTTATTTGTGGGGCTGCCTTTGTTTACGTAATCCAGAAGCTCCAGTTGGTACAGAATGCAGCAGCCAGGTTGGTCTTGGGGTGATCCCAGAGAGACCACATCACTCTTTTGCTGATAGAACTACACTGGCAGCCAATAGATTTCCGGGCAAAATACGAAGTGCTGGTTATAACCTAGAAAGCCCTAAACAGCTACTGAAATAAGATCCTCCCCATCTCTGACAACTTTTAAAAAGCATTTGAAAATCCACCTCTTCACGCAAGCTATTTCAGCTTTTTAAAATTTTAAGTTTTAATCTGTTTTTGACCTTTAGATTGTCTAAAGTGTTTTAAGATTTTTGTGTATGTTTTAATTTGTTTTATGTTGTTGTTAACTGCCCAGAGACAAACATTTGGGGTGGTGTACAAATTTGACAGATAGATAGATAGACAGACAAAATAATATTGCCAGTATGCGGATATTCGAGGTTATATACGAGCTTTTATTTCTCAGTGGCATTTCAGGCTTGAAGCATGTGTTATTGCCACAGGGATACATTTAAAAACAACCTATCAGCAGTGAGTGGCTTACATACTGCACAAGAAGGGATGCAGGTGACTTGAACACCACCCACACCCTTGTGCATGTGTAAACCGCTATGGGGAGATTGTGCCACAAGGCAGCAATGCTCAGCGGTAAGGGCTCTGGGCATGTTGTGTGATACACCAACCATTATTTCCAATGAGCAGCATGATGCACAACTCCATGAGTGGAGCCCTTTCTACCAAGCAGTGTTGCCCTGTGCCACAGCCTCCTTGTAGCTGTTTACTGCTCAAACCACCTGTATTCCCTTGTGCAGCATGTAAGTCATTGATCCCTTTCCCGTTAGTGGCTATATCTTCTCATTCCAGGCAGTTATTGGCAGGGTTGTGAAGGGTCACAACGTGAAGCTGAAGATTCATATGGTAACACTATGGTAGTGTAAAGATGTATATGGTGTGTCAAGGCTGGGACAGGGAGTACTGAACCCAGGGAGATGTTTTTCAGTGGCATTCCCATAGCAACTATAATGTGTCATGAAAGAAGAACAAAAATGGAGCTATTGAACTATGTGTTTATTCTGTCCATCTTTATTTTTATTTATTCTTGTGAGTATGAAGATTGTATTCTGTTACAGACTGAGCTGGGGCCTTCACTGAGGCAGGGATATGAGAGGACGCTGACCTCAGACAGTTTCAAGGGAAAAGGCACCAGGGCATCAGAAAGCTCCAAGCAAGAAGGCAGCATAGATGAGTGTTGCTCCAGAAGATGCTTGGAGCTAACTGCCAATTTTTATAGCTGCTGCCCAAGTAGAGTGGATTGGCCCCACTCCTTCCATGGGGAAGACTGTTGTTTAAAGGGGTTGTGTCCAAGGTTCTAAGCTCTGGTTCCAGCAGTGCTGGGGGAATCCTGTTTGGGCTGGCAGATTTTTGAAGGACTCCTCCAGTAGAGAGAGAGAGCTAAGGCTTCCCTCCATCTGAATATATCTTGATCCAGATTGCCCACCCGAGCTGATTTTTTACAACAAAAAAGCATGCAAGGGCTAAAAGCATGCACTACCTCTTTAACATAACATGTACAGTAGTTTGGCTTCTTTCATGACATATACCTTTCTGAAGCTCGCCATGGTCCTTCAGTCAATCAAATCTCCTTACAGACAGAGGGAGTCTTCCCTTGTTCAAGATGCCCTCACAATCGTGGCTGAGAACGAAGGCTTACATCTTCCTGAAGGATTCAGTTTCAATTTTTCCCCATGGAACTGAGTGTATTTCATGTTGAAACTCAACTGTGATGTGTCTGATACCTATCCAAATTACATTTCTTACTTTTTATGTAACAGTCACATTGAGTGAGCACCATCTGAGAAAACTTAATTTTGAATAATTTTATCTCCACTCTTTGATGAATCAAGAATGGCTGTCAAATCTTGATATATCATCCATGTAATGCCAGCTGGCTATCATTATCAGCTACAAGAGGGTTATTAACTAATTTTCATCTCCTATGTAAAAAAAGATATATTTGTATTTTCCTGTTGAAAATGTACAAAAGTAAATGCACAGAAAAATATCATCATGTATGTTTTGTCAGTACATGTCTGAATATTGTATTTATTATACCTTAGTTCACTCTTCATTTAAGGAGTTAATATAACTGTCAATCCTTTGGTCAGCCCATTGTGGGCAAGCTATGCAGGCTTGTTCAAGACCCACTGCATTGAACTCATTAAAAGTTAGGATTGTGCCTAAGTTGGCATAAAGGATGACATGCTGTGTGGTGAGCCACCTATACAAGATGTGCACACTCACTGTTTTGGAGCCAGACAAGAGCCTGTCTATGCAGCTTCCAGAGGTGGTGGCTGCTCCATTCCTCTGAAGCTGTACATCATCACTTCTTCATCGCTACTGCCATTGTTCCCAATTGCTCCTAATGGGCAGCTTGCTGCTCAGTATCTCAGCCAACATCTCAAGGACTCTACCAACTGCAGAGTTTATGGTTTCCCCATCATGCACAGCTTTTCCTCTCCTCCCGCCCATTAATGGCTTGACATCCAGCCTGAAGAAGAGTTCTGAAGAACTTGGAAGCTTACCCTGAATTTGGGGATATTTATAAGCTGTTACCTTTTTAAAACGTATTGATTTTTCTCAATTAAACAGACACAGCAACCTGCGAATTTTTATAAATTTGTGCAGTTTGTACAAAAAGTGATGGCTGCAAAAGTTGGATCCTTTCCGAAGATCTAAGGGTAAAGTGTGCCGTCAAGTTGATTTCAACTCCTGGCGCCCACAGAGCCCTGTGGTTTTCTTTTGGTAGAATACAGGAGGGGTTTACCATTGCCTCCTCCCGCGCAGTATGAGACGATGCCTTTCAACAACTTCTTATATCGCTGCTGTGTTAGGTGTTTCCCATAGTCTGGGAAGCATACCAGCGGGGATTCGAACTGGCAACCTTCTGCTTGTTAGTCAAGCATTTCCCTGCTGCACCACTTAAGGTGGTCTAGTTCCACTTAAGAAGATCTAGTTCCACTTAATTCCCACTGTGTGATGAATGCAAAGGTTAATGCTCATTGGAGTAAAAACAAATAGTTATTGAAGATGACTGTCCACCTTTTATGAAGACTTGAAGCAATAATAGTCTTGATCAATTTTTCCTTTTATTTGGGTTTAGGCTGGTGTTGTAATGCTAATGTGAGAAGTGTTTTAGTTCTTAATCTAACATACATTTTGCTATCACTTGGCCCAGTGCCTCAGGAATCTGAGCAGTACTGTTCAGGAGGCTTGGGCATCTCTTTCACCTGCACTACTGTTCTCACATTAGAATGTTAATGCTTTTCCTGCAGTATAACAAAGAAGCCATAATGATAGCAGTGGAAAGGTCTGAATGTCATTTATACCTATATGTTATCTTCAAGGTCAGCAAGGATGCACCTGGAAAACACAATAGGCAGTGTAGTCTAGACAGCAGACATGCAACTGCTTCTCTACTCTGATTAGTCTGTGCAAAAGGAAAGATAGGAGTGTATTTTAAATATGTGCTGAACAATCCCAGAACACACACACACACACACACACACACACACACACACCACAACATACACATATTACCCACACTGTTTAAGGAAGTATTCATATTTCGAGGGCAACTAAAGAGAAGCTATTCCAACTATCCCTCTCAATCCCTAAATATTAACATTTGGGATAGCGTCTCAGGAAATTAGACAAGAAAGGGACCTTGCAATTTGAAATGAAGAATAGAAGTAGGGAAAGCAAATACTGGGTGACATTTGACTAATGAATTGCACATGTGGAGAATGTTTTACAGGATACTTGATAGGAAAGAGGTGATTTTTTCATTGATCTCTTCTCTCTATAGCAGATTGTGAATGTCCCTGAGCAAAAATATGTCCCTGAGCACTGTGCAGTCCTCAGGGACACATTTTTGGGAGTCACAGTCAGCTACTGAGGGAAGGAGAGATTGATGGAAATTGCCCCTGTGTATGGGTGTCTGTGCATATCATATTTACCCCATAGAAGGTGACTCTGAATTTAAGACAATGAGCCCTTTATCAAGATTTGTGAGAAGGGCTTGGCAGGTGGACAGGGAGAACGGTTTCATTCCCTTCCCTTACCTTCCCCACAGATGATCCAAGGAGGGTGCTGGTTGTGCGGATTGCACACCTAGACGATCCTCCACTACCTCTGGCAGCGCAGAGGGCTGGGGGCTGGAACACATTGGTCCCCCCGCCACAAGTGCATAGTGCATTGTGGGTATACCCTGGCGCCAGCTGGCAGCCCCCCAGTCAGGCAGCTGGGGCTGGCAGATGATTGAAAAAATGAGGCTAAGGGAGCATTTCCTCCCTTAACCCCATTTAAGCTGCAGGCTCCACAGGTGGGTTTGCTTCTGCAGTGGCGGTGGTAGCCACATGCCTCCCTCTTCTTCTCAGGAGCAGCCAAGAGTGGGTGTGGCTGCCTCAGCCCACTCTTGGCTGCTCGTGAGAACAGCCTCAATGCCTTAAAAGATAGAGGTTACCCAGAAGAAAGAGGACTCTGAATATAAGATATTCCCCCATATTTAACTGGAGAGAACTGGGGGGGAAGCCTCATATTGGATTCAGGTAAATATGGAATGACTGTATATGTATAAAGTGAGCCTGGAACCTGAATAGGGTACAGATAGGAAGTGTTACAAGTGTTAAACATAATGTATGCATAATTATACATGTGTGCATACACTCTGGACAGATTCTACACGCACTAGAATACATCTACAGTTATTCATGTACTATATTCCAAGCACATACAGTGGTACACACAATCTGTACCTATATTTTGAGGAGTCTAGTTCCTGGGCTCATTTTAAAATAAACACATATACACAAAAGCATGTTCACATGTACAGACACATATACAACAGCCGTTATGTGAATGGGCTAGTGAAGGGCTCACAAACCTGGCCGCTGCAGGTAGCAAGCGAGCCAAGATGGACAAAGAAGCCAAGATGGGAGGCTTGGCAAGCAGATCAACAGGCAGGCAGGTAAGTGGGACAGGCTGTTGTCAGGGCAGTGAGACATGAACACGGCACTATAGGGCCATAGCATGATGAAAAGTCCTGCACAGAGGCTAACTGAGGGCTTCCTTGATCACAGATTGTGCAGAAGGCAGAAAAGCTGTCAGTCTGGTGAATAGGGTAGTGAGTTGCACAGAGGATGATACAAAGTGAAAGCCTTCACTTTACACTGCTCACAGGGTAGGTCAGGCCACAAACATGCTTTTAGGGTACACACAGAGGTCATCATCTCAAAAATCCCCTTATCCAGGACTTTCAGAAGGACTGTACTTATGTTACAGTGATGTATAGTCAATGCGCATACCTGGGGGGAGTGTCATGTCACCTCCCGGCTTACCCTCCCCGCCCGATACATTTGGCATAATGTATCCACAGATCCTGGGTGTACAAATTTTGCCCCCGGACCTCAATAAGAGACAGGAGACAATTAATGGACCAGATTTGGGCCACACTTTGATTCACTGGCTACAAAAGGATCTGTAACAGGTTAATTATATAACGAGAATGTGGGTATACTCACATTTCTCAAGGGAGGCAGCCTCAGCAGGCAATGACTTTGCCCCCCACTGATAGGCAAGCCAACTGAGACTGGGGGCTGGCAGCAGAGCTGTGCCTGCTGGGTCTTCTTCACCGCCACACCGTTTACTGTGTCAAAGGAGGCCTTGCTGAATCACTACCCCGTGAGCCCCAAAGCTCTGAGCTGAGCAACTTCCTAAGGTCTTCCCAGAGACACCCCTGGGCCACATAACCCTGAGGGCCTGTCCCATGGAATCCCCCATGGGTGCCGAGCTGAAGCTGAACTGATGAGCTGCTGTGGGCAGTGCTGCCTTATACAGCAGTCCCTTCACTCGCAGCTGATTAAGTACAATGGCATGGCTGACATGTCCCACTCCTCATGAGGCTCCACCCACCCTGACACTATTCTGGGCCCTGGGGAGAGAAGTAGCTACTACACATGCATAATGTAAACAGGGACGCTGCCATGCAGCTTATTCCGTTTGAATGCACAAAGGCTCTATGAATATGCTATGCCAATGTGTGTGTGTGTGTGTGATGAAACCTATAGGCACAGCCCTGCTTCCATGGATGTGCAATAATTGTACACACATTTTAGTACTATATGGATTATTTGCCTTATTCTTTCTATTTCTCCCCAGGATTTGTTTTTTCTATAACCACGCCCCCCAGCACTTTTTTTTTACAGTAATCAGTTTTTGATTAATGAAAAACAATTAAACGTAGCTTTGTAACTGTTGCCTCTGATTTATCTGGAAACAGAAATGATGTTCATTGGGTTCAATAGCTCTGGAGCACTATCATGCATGTGAAAGATGAACAGTACCATATGTGAATAAGCTAAAACATATATTGCTAAAGAAACTCAGTGGCTGACATGTTGCACAGAAGCATGTCAACTTTTGTGTATGCAATTTATGCAAGTTGTGCAAATGCAAAAAGTGTATATATGGCATTACATGAGACTAAGCCCATTATTTCCAATAGGTTTACTCTTGTGTAAGGACATTTACACAGTATTTGTGCAATTTGCATAATTTGTGTACACGCAACGTTACTTGGCTAATGTACTCTTGCATGGTATATAAGATACTGGTTTTGTACATATATGTTTTATAAAATTCATATTGGGAAAGGCTGGTAGGAATACACAAGACTTGTCCCAGAGAAGAGTCAGTGACCTCAGGGACACCTTGAGTCCAACAAAGTCATAATGTCAGTACCGAATCTTCACTTCCAATGGAAGTCTATCAACTTTAGGGATATGCAGAACCTCCTCTGAGAAGTTGCTCTTGCTTTATAGAAATGTGTTAGACTGATTGTTTTGATATGTTTTGATCTGATTGTGTAAGCTCAAGGGAATCCTGGTCAAACTACTCTGGTTAATCAGCATTTAAGCAGGATCGATAACCCAGACTAAATATGATTGAGTATCCCATTTGTTTATTTAAATGTACAGCCAGCGCCACAAGGTTAAGGTTGTGTGACACTTTGAAAATGAAAAATCAGGTCATAATATATACTTAGAACTAAAAATAGACTAAAATAGGGCTGGCCACATAACTTTAGTTCAAATAAGAATGGCTGGCCTAATGGACAATGGTCATAAGGACATTGATCTAATGGTCAATGGTAGGGACCTGCTGGGACTTTTGTGCAACTTAAAAGGCAGCCCCAGTGGTGTAGTGTGAAATGAAACCACTTCTGGGCAGCAACTCTATTGGGTCCCTATGGTGGGCAGCCACTGGGGCTGCCTTTTAAGTTATGCAGCAGTCCAAGCAGGTCCCTACCACTGACAGAGGGCTGCCCATCATGTTGGTCTCCATTTTCAAGTCCTTCCTGAGGATACAGTGTGGGACACTTCAAAGGGCTAAGAACATCTCTCTGCATGGCTTAACCTGATATATGGTATCACTCACTGAAAGTTTATTTTTGACTGCCTTTAGAGATTGTGATGGGATCGTGAGAAATCCATCTTGACAATTGTGCAGGCCAGAACTACTGGTGGTTTTACAGATACAGCACTTGTGTCATATGCTTCAGGTTGTCAATCCCATGACCAGATCTGGCACCGGGTTTTGCATCAATGTTCAGTGGCAGCCACTTCTAGAGAACAATGCAGTACTCCAGTCTCACAATTTTGTAGACATAAATAATTGTATGTCTAATAATTGTTCCCAGGCCTGAATGTAAAGGAAAGGTCATTGTTTCCTCATTAAGTGCAACTGATGAAAAGTACTCCTGGAAGCATTTGGTATGCCAAACACAACAATGGATCTAGGGCACCCTCATGCTGTGTTGGTGAATAGCCAGAGAGGACAAACCAGTTATACATTCATTGGTAATGGGATCTTTTAATCATAATCTTTTCTTAGTTTCTTTCAATTGTCTATTTGCTCTCTTTCAGTTCCCAACTATGAACAAAGTAGATAGCATTAATATGTGGATAATATTTTATCCAGAAGTCTTGCATCTGGTTACCATCTAATAAAAAGGTAACCATACATGACTCTATAGAGGAGGTACAGAAGTTATGATGGCCAAACCAGGAAATTCAATTGAACCATGACTGAAGAAGAGTCCAATAAATGCCACTCACATTGCTGAAGATCAATAACCACTATCAATGGTATAAAAGGCAACATGATTCATTTGGAACGTGTAGTTAATTAAAGCATTTGAACATGCAAACTTTCATGTTTTGTCAGAACTGATTGGGATGCCATGTTACCTGGTTACTTGGGTGGGCCATGTGGAGTCTGGAGAAGGATGTGGCATCCCTCCGGTGGGGCTTTCCTTCCGTTCAGGGGGCAGTAGGGATGAGAAGGGTCCAGGCTGGTCGGATCCCAGTGGGGTTGAGAGGGCAAGGCAGGGAGAGCTGCAGGAAACACCCCCAGGGAGACAGCTAAGTTGGGTGTGGCAGAAAACAGGAAGCAAGGTCAGGAAGGGGCTGGGGCTAGAAGTAGGCTTTAAGCCCTGTCAGCTCTGCACTGGGGTATATAAAGAGAAGGCAGCTGATGATGGGGGGCTGCTTCTGAGTGTGGGAGCCGGGAGTTCTCCAGGAGAGGGAAATGGCTGGATGCAGCAAGCCAGGAGGAGGACTCAGGTGACAAACTAACCTTCTCCTTTGGCTGTTCCTGAGGCTGACCTTTTTTTGGTGCTGACCCAGTCATCCTGGAGGCTAAGAAGAGCCCACCCTGTCCCTTGGGAGGCACACACCAAGAAATCTTATTTTGACTGTGCCCTGGGACGCATGCACACTGCCTGTCATCCTTCTCAATTAAACATAGGATGCCTCCTTGTTTAAAGGAGGCAATTATTAGACTTCTTTTAAAGAAGCCTATGTTTGATCCCTCAGAGTTGGGCAATTATAGCCCTGTATCCAGTCTCCAGTGGTTGGCCTCTCAATACCAATAGATTTCCGGACAAAATACAAAGTGCTGGCTATTACCTGTAAGGCCCTTAACAGCTTAGGCCCAGGGTATTTGGGAGAACTTAGTTCATTATTAACCCTGTTGCCTATTAAGATCTTCATGGCAGGTTCATCTGAGGGTGTCTCCAGCTCGTCTGGTGATGACTCAGAGGAGAGCCTTCTCTATAGTTGCCCCAGAGCTGTGGAATGCACTTCCTGCTGAGATTAGAGCTGCTCGATCCCTGTTGGCTTTTAGGAAATAACTAAAAACACATCTCTTCAGCCAAGCTTTTTAGCTCTCTGGTAGTTTCTGTGGGTATTTTAATTGGATATTTTTATATGTTTAAATTGTTATAATTCCTTGGTTGGTTTTTATTGCTGTAAACCACCTGGAGACTATGGTAGTTGGCGGTATAAAAATATGTCAAATAAATAAATAACATTTATTTATCAAATCCTCAATCTTCTATCTTTAATAATTACTTTTTCATTCTGCTGACATTGCTTTCTAAGTGTTGCATAAATCAATACTTTCCTCTACAATCCAAATTATAGCTGAGAACTAAATTTCTCCTTGTTCTCTGTGGAATTAAAAGGACTCTTGAAAATGTTCTGTGAATGCTGCTTGAAGCTCTTAGGCAACAGTCCTTAAACCACTTATAATACTGAAGTAGTTTTGGTATAGTCCCATAGACCTCAATTAGACTTCTCTAAGCCTACTTTGATGCTTGTGGTTGACGTCACAACTGTGGTCTTGAACTCAGTAAAGAATGTTCATATTTTCCAAAATGATTCAAAATAATTGTAATCCTGAAAACTGCTCAGTCTTGCCTGGTATATTTTAGACCGTTTTGTCATTAACAGAATTCGGACATAATGTAATGGTCTTATTTGCTTGAACGGGTATCCGTTGAACATCTAGGAGGTGTCTCCTAAAATATTACTGTTTGTTAGAAAAGCAGAGGGCACAAAACTCTCCCTTATGTTGGCATCTCGTTTAATGCCTGCAAGAATGAAAGTGTCTTATGCTGTACAATAAGAACTCAGATGATCAGAAAGTTATTTCTTATAAGAACTAGGCAGGAATGTGGGCTAAGACAAAAGTCTATGACAGAAACCTAATAAACTTAGCTCAAGGTGCCTTTTGCTTGAAACTGGCAACATGTGGAATATGGGTGTGGCATGTAATGCTCTTTGGAAGGTATCACGTCATTCTGTTACCCTTTAAACCTTTTTGAGCAGTCTGTTTGACTGGTCTGTTACAACACTTCCATATGCAAGTGTGTGTTGACCACATACACATATATGCTCCAGCACACAGAGAGACAACTAATTAAACTTACTCATTCCGTTGCCAGGTTTTTTTTCCTGTGACTCAGAGGAAAGGTGAGAAGATCTTTGAACAAGTTGCTTCTCTAAGACTGCAAGTGCAGGCAGGTGGTTATTGTTATTCTCAGCACCTTCCTGGAAGTAATAAAATGTGAACTGAAACATCAGCACATTGGTATATTCTCTAACACCCAGAAGGAGGGGGACTATCCCCTTCTGAATGTTTCATTGCTTTTTTTTAAATTTCATATTTTATATGAGGCTGCAGGGTGTAGAAAGAAAATCAAAAGCAAAGGTTAAAAAACAAAAGAGCAAGAAAGAGCACATCTGAATTGAAAAGATGAAAACAACTATGGGCATTCATTACACTTAGTGGAAGGAAAGAAACACAGTGGAAAAATCCTTTTAGCTATCTATAATTGGTGGGGTAGTATGAGAAGGTGAAGAAAGGTTTAAGTGTGCCAAAAGAAAAACAATAAACGGAAAACTGAAACATTTTGGTACATACAGGAAACTGTGAATAGAGAATGCACATGAACAGCTTGATCCTAGGGCTGATTCACACAGGCTCCTATGTAGATGGTGTGCATGTAGTGAGGCATGGGGGTGAACTCATGATTATCCCTTGCTCTGTGTGAAGCATAACATATTGTTATGTGTACACCTTGCTCATGCAGTGTTGTTCCCCCCCCCACCTCAGCCACACATGTGAACTGGGTCAATGATTAATATGCCTCCATTCTTCAGATGGAGATCTCAGTAGCTGTGTAACTGCAGCATTGCACAACATGATGTTGCATCTATGTTGTATCAAAATTATGTTCTGTCTCAAGGGTTGATATTGTGCAGGAGGAAGAGGAGATACAGGAGGGCTCAAGCCAATGATCTGCATTGTACATTCTGATGTACATTTTCAATCTAGTTTGTGTGGGAGCTGGTTGTTTGAACTCAGTGATGAGGAAAAGTCACTCTTTACTTGCTGAAAGCCCCTCTGATCTTCTTCTTCATGAACATCATTTTCATCATCATCTAGGGTTGTGCGTTTTGTATTTTTTCTGTTTCGATTTGTACCAAATCTGAATCAACCCCATTTTGCATTTTGTCTGAAATTAAGCCTGCCGAATCACCCCAGTTTTGTTTTGTATCCGAATTAATCTGAATTAATTCAGATTTAAAAATGGGTCATGTGGTCAAAAGAGTGGGTGGGGGCTATAGTGCCCAATGAGTGGAAGCTACCACAAAAATTTCAAAGGAATTGGGCAAACTGCTGATTTTTGGTGAATTTTTGAAGTTTGCGCATCTTTCAGATTTTCTCCATAGGGTATGATGTTGGTTTCAGGAAAGGTATAGCTTCACGTGGGGTGGGGGGAAAGGGTGGCCCAGAGTGGAGTGTGGTTGGTGGTAGTGCCCACTTGGTGCAAGGAAGCTACCACAATTTTTTCAGAGGAATTTGGCAAAAGGCTGTTTTTTAAAAAATTAATGAAGTTATGTGGCTTTCAGATTTTCCTTGTAGGATATAATGGAGGTTTCTGCAGTCTCATAACTCCACTTGAGGGGCACTGGGGTGGCCCAGAGCAAGTGGCAGTGTAGTGCACATAGGGTGCCAACCACCCACATGGGTTGCCAACCCATGAAGTACAGGGTTTTGTTCTAGAGGTATTCTGGGAGTAGATTCTCTGGTAGCATATGAGAGTGGATTCATGGTTTTTCATTAAAAATCTCATTTGCTACCAGAGAATCTAAACTCAATACCTCAGAAACAACAAAGCCCAGTACCCCAATGGGTTAGCAATCCAGGGGGTTGGTTGGCACCCTCTGTGCACTACACCACCACTCGCTTTGGGCCATCCCAGTGCCCCCCAGGTGGAGTTATGGGGCTGCTGAAACCTCCATTTTTCCCTATGGGAAAAAAATGTTAAAGATGCGTAAACCTCAAAAATTCCTAAGAAATCAGCCCTTTGCCCTATTTGTAATCTGGGTGCACCACCCTTGGGGCACTGCCACCCAACCCACTGTTTTGCCCCTGAAGCCCCACATAAACAAGTTGAAAGAGTGAAGAGAATGACCAATGAGCCAGCGTGGTGTAGTGGTTAGAGTGCTGGACTAGGACCAGGGAGACCCAAGTTCAAATCCCCATTCAGCCATGATACTAGCTGGGTGACTCTGGGCCAGTCACTTCTCTCTCCGCCTAACCTACTTCACAGGATTGTTGTGAGGAGAAACCTAAGTATGTAGTACACTGCTCTGGGCTCCTTGGAGGTAGAGCGGGATATAAAATGTAATAAAATAAAATAAAACTGCCTTGGTACTATGGAACAGCTTCAAATGTTCATTTAACTGAACTGGAGTGAGCCGTAGCCCAAACAAATCAGCCTACTGTTCAGAATTGTTGAGATTTATCATCACTGCATTTAAGAAAGTGCAAAACCATGGATCATGGTTACAAGAAAGAGAGAAGCAACTAAGATTCCTGGGGATGTCAATAGACTGACAGGTGTGTTCCCCACCTCCCTCCTTTTGTCTCCTGTAGTCCCATGTGGATGACGTGTCCCTGCAATGGCAAAAGTTGTGAACCTCTGGCTTAGACATCATGTCCCACCAAATTACATTGTGGCCTAAATAACATTAGACTGCTCAGCTTGGGCATCAAAACTTAGACACCACTATAACTCATAAAAATCAGAAGAAAAACAAAATAGCTCTTCAAAAGAGCCCTGAACAAGTCAAGAGATTCTTTCTAAACCTTTGGAAAGAAACACCTGTGTAATTTCAGAACTTTCCTAACCAGCTTCTTGAAAAGCTTCTCCACACAATTTATACCATGGCTTTTAGCAAGAGCTTTGGAATCGCATTGAGCTCCCAAAGATATTTGGGTATTTCTGTCTCAAAATGCTGTCTTCCAAATCCGTTTGCAAGGTCAGTTTGCATTTCAATCACACTGAATACAACACTTAACTAAACTATTCATGCTCAACAGTTTTTGCATATCTTATCTTCTGCTAATCACTCAGTGCCTCAGCTAGAGTGGAGAGAGTCAGAGAAGTCAATTTGAATTGCAATGCTTTTCCAAAGAACAAAGTATTCTGTCCGAAACACAGTCATTTCGATTTGGAAACAAAAATCTCTAATTTTTAATTCTTGATTTTGTTTGGTTACAAAACCTCCGAAATTGCCATGTTTGGGCACAAAACGTTTTGAATCAAAATGCACAAGCCTATCATCATCATCATCATCATCATCATCATCATGACATCATGATCATCATCTCATCAGTACTATTATTTCAGGGCTGAGTCTTGGCACTGAATAATAGTTTAGGGGCTAAGTCCTTGGTCAAATTAGGTCCAGGAGGAAGGACTCGTAATCTTAGCTAATCATTTTTGTACTATGCTGAGTGCACATTACACTTACCTAATCAAAAGCAAGTTAGAATGATCATGAGTGGAGATCCATGAAACTTCACAAAAATTTGAGGTGACACCTTCTTCCAGGCCTTGTTGGTAGTTCACTGGGGACTGAGGAGGATTTAAGACTAAAACAATTAGTTTGAGGTGAGTAAAGGGATGGCAAAGAACATGATTAGGGAAGAGGATTTCATTGTACTTATATTAACTACTTATGGAGGTAAGGTAATTAATGTTAATTTATTATCCGTATTAATGAAGCTTGCTTGACACTTTCAAACCTATTCAGAAAATGGGCCAGATTCCTCTTAGAAAATACTGACTTTTTGGATTTTGTTAAACCTTCCCACTTGCTTTCCAGGCTAGTTTTCTTTTCCTGTCCAAGATCATATTGCAGGAAAGACTGGAGTGGTGAAGGGTGGCCAGTACCAGGTAAACTGATATCTGCAGGAGTCAGGAGAGATGATTCTACACCCTCCTGTACATATGATCTAACCCTGGCCAGGAAGGAAGCTAAGGAGTTGGCTAGGCTCCTGGGAGGCTGGAGGAGTCTGCTACTTAAATGGCTACACCAGCTTCTGCTTATTCTGGGATAAAGGAGTGAGTGAATGAGGCTTCTTTAAACAAAGGAGGGCTTTTAAAATAATGCACGCTATAGGACCATGATATACACTACTGAGTACTGTGAGAGCAAGATGTGAGGCTGAACATTTTGCCATCCGGCCATCTGTCCATTCTGGCTGTGGGAAGAAGAAGAAGATTTATCTTTCGTTTACCCTTTTTGGTCACCTATCTTTTGTTGCCTCCCTTTAACTGGATCTGCTGGAGGAAGCTTCAGGCATGAGGCATGGGTTTTTCTCAAAGCTTTGAGGGAGCTTTGAGAGCAGGCAAACAGCCGTCAGTGCAGAGAGCAGGTGAGGCTGAATGATTTGCCATCCAGCTACCTGTCCATTCTGACTGTTGGGAAAAGAAGATGGATCTTCATTTACCCTTTTTGGCTGCCCATCTTTTTCTACCTCCTTTTAACTGCACTTGTGTCTGGTAGCAGCTCTTCTGGTATATAAATATTCATTGTAAATATTTGTCATATTCATTGTATTTGTCTGAACATCTGAGCTGCACCAGACAAGCTAGTCCCCAAGTGAACACTGAAGTCCTCAAACACCAAAAGCCTGGGCAACTCCAGAATCAACTCCAACATCCTCAACTGGCTCCATCAGCTCAGTTAGGGACTCAGTTGGGCAGCAGGGAACTCGGTACACCAACAGATCCTCAGTCTATCCCTGGTCCCCAGGCCAAGGTATACACTCTCAATATCAGCTCTTTCACAGGGATTCTAGAAAGGGAGATGTTACGCCTATGGATCACAGCCACTCTACCCACACCCACACCCTTCCCCAAACCTGGTCCTTAACTGAGAAAGCTGAGCCCAGATTTGGCCACTAGTCTCCCCCAGCCAGGTCTCTGTTATACAAGCCAGTCAGTTCCCTCATCCGCGATCAGATTGTGGATGGTTTGGGTCTTGAACTGATTTCTTGGCATTGCAGAGGAGCATGGTCAACTACTCATTGAGGCCTGGGAGCTGACAGGACAGCCAGAAGAGGAAACAGCTATTAAATTTCTGATGCCCCTTCCCCTGTAATGCCGTGCCATCTTGTCAATACCAAGTCTTCTATTCCCCACCACAATTGATATAGCTGCTCCTGATCCCCCTCAATGGCACCCCCTACCCCCTCATTTGTACCAGAGCCTAAACACATAATTATAACCATCTCGGAACCAACTAATAAGAGCTACAGGAGTTGTTCTCCACACCGAGGGCTGTTTGCCTCCCCTCAAAACTGAAGAAAAAACTACTCCTCACATATGTAGCTTCCTCCAGCAGGTGTAATACATCCAAGAGTTCAGAGAGGAGAGAATCTGAGTCAATCCCCTCACAGTTCTAAACAACTCCACTGGATATGAACTCATAGATGCAATATGTGCAGAAGAGAATTGCTCCTTTGCCACAGCATAAACTTTTATATAGGCTTTGTGTTGTATCTTGTCAGATTTGAGTCAGGTTCTCCTCTACTTGTGCTCCAGTCTTCTCCCTTGCTGCTTCAGCCCCCATAGCTGTTCTGTATACCACAAGGCTGGTTTTGAGGTGGAACAGAGAGGACTATTAGGGGCAATTGTGTCTATTGCTCAGGACATCCACAGAATCACCAGTAGAACCTGAAACCTTCCAAGGCCTCTTGGAATCCTATGGATCCAATAGCTTTCTCGGGTGGACCATCCTATTAGGTCCTTCACCCCAACAGAGGTGGATTGTTGCCATGAAACCAACCTTAACCAGATGGTGGTGCATCCATGACAATGGAGACACTCTAGGAGTTCCCACTTACAGAACACCACCCTGATCTGATAAAAAAAATCAAATCAAGGGTGTTACCAACTGTATGCATTGGCCCTACAACCAGGTGGGATAAGCTCATAGTTGTCATGGCCGCTATCTGTCCCCTGCGAACTGAGCAAAGAGGCACCTTTTTAATGTGGTTATTCTCTATATTGAGCATCGGGAGAGCAACTGGCCCTATCCATTCCCAGTACAGCATCCCTTCAGTGGCTGTTGCTGGTTACTATCTTTTTAAGATCGTAAGCCCTTTTGGGACAGGGAGCCATTTCATTCATTCATTCAGGAGCGGAGCCACCTTTGGGCCAATGGGTTCAAAGAACCCGGGCCGTTGACCAATCAGGGGCCGCGAAAGTGATGTCAGACACAGGGGCGGTAGTTTAGCTCCCGGGTGGGGGCCGTGCGGCCCCTTCGGGAGCTAAACTAAGGCTGGCACTGCGTTTGCAGCACCAGCCCAGAGCGGCTCTTCCCTGCAAAGGCAGGGAAGAGTCGCTCCTGGCTGTGTGCTGCGAACGCAGCACCAGCCTAACTAGCTCCTGAAGGGGCCACTTCAGGAGCCAAGACTAGCGCTGCATTTGCAATGCAGCCCAGGAGCAACTCTTCCCTGCAGAGAAGAGCCGCTCCTGGGCTGCGCTGCGAAGGCAGCGCCAGCCTTAGTTTAATTGCCAAAGGGGCCGCGAGGGCCCTTCAGCAGTTATGCTTCAACTCCCGAATGGAGCCTCAAGGCTCTATTCGGGAGCCAGACCACGCCCCCACGTCTGACGTCAGACGTGGGGCATGCCTATCCCCTGCGTCTGACGTCAGACACGGGGGGCGGGGCTATTGGGACACCCACCGCAGCTGCACATGGGCCGCCGGCGGGCTGGCTATGCCCCTGCATTCATTCATTCATTCAATTCATTCATATCTGTGTAAAGCGCTTTGGCAATTGAGCACATGGTCAATAATACTTTTGTGTGTCAACTGCTATTTAATGGTAGCACATTAAAACAATTGGCAACATCTTAGAAAAACACACGAGCATGTTTCTTAACAACACTATATGTTGAATTTGGTAAGAATATCCATTTTATTGGCATTTCATACTCACATTAAACAAGAAGACAGATGTTTTACCTGATGTCCTGAGAAATGTTTGTTCTAATTCCTGAACTTGTGAACATATAAGTTGTACTTGTGTTTTTAAAACAATTTGTTACGTACTAAAATAATTTATTATAGAATCATTTAGTATGAATTGAAACAATAGCTAGGTTATAAAATAAATTGAACAAAAATATGTTTCAGATCAGTATCAGAGTAATTTAATTTCTATAGAGAGTTCCCAATGGAAATGAATATGGATAGCATGGAAATGGATACCCTGGTAGAACTGAGGATGGGTATGTGGGTATGTTTCTTTTCTGTTAGCAGACTGTAGTGAATGTACAACATTTAATGTGGCTAAATTTTGTGCAACATCAGTCAAAGTTAGATCTAAATTGTTTGAGTAAATGGTATTAGAATGCTTTGGTTAAAAAATATCCCCCCTGCCCCCAGCTTTTGTATTCTGTCAAATAGTTGTATTGTTTTGTTTCTGTTATGGGTCATTGACCATAATAAAGATTCATTCATCCATCCATCCAGAATCCCCATGTGTGCACAGATCAGGGCTTTTTAAAAATGTGCAACCAGACACAAAATGTGCAGTCCCAACCCCCCAAAAGTGGAGTTCTAAAAGATCATTTCTAAAGTTTAAAAATCCAAGTAATAAAAAATATATTAGGGATGTGCGAGCCAGCTCGATTTGAGCCAGGCTCGACATTGAATCGGCCTAGCTTGGGTGTTCTGAGTTCGAACCGGCCCGGCCCCAGGTTCTAAGAACTGGTTTGCAGACTGGCCCAAGTATACTTGTAAAGGGGAATCCTTGGTGATTCCCTTTTACAAGTAAAGGGGGCATCTCTAATCTTTAATGATTGCCTCATTGGCGGCTTTGACTTCTGCCTGACTACTAAAGCAGCCTCAGCCTCTAGCCCACTTCTCATCACCAGCCTCTCTTCTTTATGTGTCCTGGCAGCCCCAGTAGGGCTTGTGAAGAAACTCTCACTTTGTGAGAGTTCTCCCTCTCACAGGCACAGGCAACCTGGCAGTAAGATTCTTGGGAGGGCATCCCCATTGCCCTGGTGGTGATGATGGCCATCAGTCCCACTAACTATCTCTGGTGGTTGATGACCTGCAGTATTCCCACTGAGAATCATAAGCACATCAGGAAACTCGTTTGTGCCTCACCAATGGGGCTGAGGGCAGTCACTTACCCTGGTCAAACCAACCAGTTTGACAATAGTCCAATCTCTTTCACAATTGAACTTCGAGCTTCAGAAGCACAACAGTACTGAGTACTTCAGACTGGTGCCTTTTTGTTTCTTCTAGGTGCTGTATTTTATTGCAAAAGTTCAGCTTTTCAGAATAACTGCAAATAAAAATGATCAAAGCTCCAGCGCAAAGTCTACCTGATGTCTCAATGTTTGATCAAGTTCAAAGCATTAGCAATATCAGGCCGCATAATTCCTGCTTTTAGGCGGGGGGGGGGCACTGGCTTTCATTTATAACATGAGATTCCCTAGAGAATGTCACATGACTGCATGCTATTAATTATAATGTTCTATTGTTATCTTTTGTTCAGAACAACAGTGCTCCTTAGCTCCTGTGGAACTTTTCCCCCCCATGAAAGGTGTCAGGTTTTGATTAAGCATCATTATATACAGTTCATTAACAAGGTATCTTAAAATGAGTTTTTGATTGAACACTTTTATTGGCCATTTAATATGATTTATAGATTCTGTTAGAATTTCATATACAGCATTTGCCAAGTCAGTTAGTGTATTTTTCATTAAACAGTGGCATTTTGTAGGGCTTTTTTCCCTAAATACATTTACTTTTAAAGCAATGGGATGAGTTGTGTAACAGTGCTTCTGAGCATTTTATGAGGAGAGCTAATCTATTTGTTCTTCTGCTGAGTCATCATCAGACAAAATGGCACATTCTATTTGACTTAGAATTCACAACTTTGAATACAGTTTTGGTTTTCTAAGGCTCAGATTACGCATGATACCAGGAAATCCAGGATAGATCTCCTAGTGTTTCCTTGTTTCCATTTAAAGCAGGCTTGGTGGAACATTTTGTTTTTTCTGCCCATTAGAGGAGAAATACAGGGGTTCCCCTAGATCTCCTGCAGGGCCAACTCTAGAACAACTAGTTGGGAGAGCAAAAGGGGGCAAACTATCCATACTCCTGACTGAGCACTCAAATGATGCAAATCCCAAGCCAAATACAAAAACATCAAGTGACCTAAAGACTACTGTCTGAGGCTGGACTAAATGTGATTAACAAAGGGCTCTCCTATTTTAACAAAGTTCTTTGTTTGAGAAGCTAGTAACTGAGATAGTTTCAGCAATATAATCGCCTTCACTTGGTAGCAGCAGAGCCCTTACCCCAGATCCCGTGAGTTCCATTAAGGTAATTCATAGATTCAAGCTATTGGATGCAAAGGTCAAATCGACTAATTGAATTATGTTATCCTTGAAACAACAGATAATCAGCTTATCTTTGGTCATCTGTTTCCATGGAAAGATCCAGGAAAAGGCATAGAGATGGCATCAACATATAATATAAATTGTCATTTGCCAGAAATCTACCTGAAGGAGAAAGGTGTAGCTGAATGAAAAAAGTTGTGCTTGGCATGAATGATGCTTGGCTTTCAAATAGTTGAATCTCTGCTAAGGTATTTCAGGTAACACATGAAGGGAAGGGCCTTTCTCTGAGACCCTGGATAACATGTACCAATCACATCCCCCAAGTCAGTGGCCAACATCCCAACATGGCTCTTATGCAACTAATAAAGTTGCACTACTGTAAGAAAATTGTGTAGTTGTACTATATCACAGGAATTTTCAGAACCATCACAGGAATTTTCAGAATCGTGCTATTGTGCAAAAGTCCCCTGCAAAACATATGAGTCATGCCATAAGTTGTGTGCCTTGTTCAAGTGCAAACATTTTGTGACAGCAAGCCCTAAAGTTAGTGCAACTAGCTGGCATAGCAGCCATGTACTGCTAGCACAATGTCCTTGCATAAACTCAGCATTAGTCAGGATGTTTCCCAGTATTTTTAATATTGGCCGCATTCGTACGTAACGCAAAACTGTAGTTAAATGGGGCAGAGGTTTGAATTTGTGAACGTCCAAATGCATGCAACCATGGTTTCCTTCACCAAACTCCAATTTTAACCTTCTGTTTTTAGTGAGTTTTGCTGCTGCAACCTTAGCTTTTTTGGTTGCAGTGTTATGTCCGAATGAGGACAGCACCATAACTGCAGTTTCGTGCAGTTTCTGAAACTGTAACCATAGAGAGGACAGCCCAGACCCTCCTGTGATTGTGCCCGCTCCATGCCCTTAGCACTTCTCACTGGCCACTTCTCCTAGCACTTGCCTCACCCCACTTGTCTCTGATCCAATAAAGCAGTTGCTCGGCAACAGGGATGCTGCAACATCCCATCCCAAGCTTCAAAGCCTGTTGAACAGGAAGGACACATGGGGACATGCCCTCTTCCCACTATGTCCCTTGTTACCACCTCTTGGCAATCAGGAGAGAAAGAGGACAGGTTGGAAAGATGGGTACTATGTGCTTAGCTCTCTGAAAATGGAGCAATCAAGATTTATGATCATTAGCACATGTAGTTGCGGTGGCAACATTTGTTTATTTATTTATTTGATTTGTATACCGCCCTTCCAGAATGGCTCAGGATGGTTTACAGCATGATAAAAACAATTAAAACAAATTAACAATTAAAATCAAACTATTAAAAACACAATAAAACCAATTAAGCAGCTAAAAACCCTGGAAATCAGGGCAACAATTTAAAACAATGTAAAACAGTTAATCATTTAAAACCCTCGAAGGCCAGGCCAAACAGATAGGTTTTAAGGGCTCTCCTGAAGGACAGCAATGATCTCAAATTACAAATTTCTGCTGGGAGTGCATTCCACAGCCCAGGAGCAGCTGCAGAGAAGGCCCACCTCTGCGTAACCACCAGACAAACCGGGGGCAACTGGAGACGGATCTCCTCAGATGACTTTAACATGCAGTGGGGATCATGTAGAAGAAGGCGCTCTCTTAGATAACTTGGACCTAAGCCATTCAGGGCTTTAAAGGTAATAACCAGCACTTTGTATTTTGCTCAGAAACATATTGGCAGCCAGTGTAACTGTTTCAAAACAGGCATGATATGGTCTCTCCGGGTTGCCCCAGAGACCAATCTGGCTGCCGCATTCTGAATTAACAGAAGTTTCCGGACTATGTACAAAGGCAGCCCCACGTAGATTGCATTGCAGTAGTCAAGCCGGGAGGTTACCAGCTGATGCACCACTGTTTTGAGGTCATCTTCTTTGAGGAATGGGCACAGCTGTCGAATCAGCTGAAGCTGATAGAAAGCACTCCTGGCCATGGCCTCCACCTGAGATACCAGGGTGAGGCCTGGGTCCAGGAGTACATAAACAGGGCAACCCAATAAGATTGCTGGGATGGCAACATATGGCAGGGCGACAATACGCGGCATCAGGTTTAAAGGGCAGTTCCAACCAGGAATTCTTAAATAGCTCAGGTCTATTTTTTGCACAATGATTTTGGGAAAGGGAAGTCCAGCCCCTTCCCCGTGTGAACGTGTGGTTGCTAGGCTTACTCATGGGAAGACTCAGGCAGTAGGATCAGCATTGCCTCCATGGAAAAGAGCGATTCCTCACATGTGATGAGGATGAATGTTGTTCCTTAGTGGACCTCTCACTCATGAGAGTGTAAGGCCATATGGATACCCCTTCACAACTCATGTGAAGAACCATCTGTGGGAACAGGAATGTTAGGCAGAATAATTGATAATGCACAATGACATCCCTTCTCTCATGGACCGCTCTGTAATTAGTGTCTCAGGCCATGGAGATACGCATGTGGGCCAGACAGCAGATGCCGCCCAGCCTGGTTGCTCTTGACAAGTAATCCATGGGGATGGGTACCCTGGCAACAGCTCTCCCTGTCTTGGTGAATGCCACAAAGAAGCAATCAAAACATACCCTCTGCCATCCCGTCTGCCCGTTTGAATAGGTCCATCATTATTTCTGCACAGAACAGCAAACTCACTCTACTGGAGTTGCATTAACCGGAGCTCCCCTCTCCTGCGATTCCCCGCGGCGGAAGATCTGCATATGGCACAATGCCAGCCTGAACCCAGGAAATTTGAATGAGAGTAAAGATCTGTCTCCAGTCCCATTGTTTCCCCAGTCCACCCACCTCCTCCACCACCAGTCCCAATGTTTTCCTAGTCTTCTAAGACACATGGAGCCTCAAAATCTCCTTTGGATGCATGAAAGGCTTCCCTGAAGAGGAGGGGATCACTGTCCAAAAGTTCTATCATTAACCAGAGGATGGGGGTCCCACACAAGTGCCCCCCCCTTATTGCATGGTTCAACTCATGAGCATGGAGTTGAATGGAAGACCAAAGGTTGGTGAGGCTTAGGTCCTCCCCAGTAGACTGGCCCTCTCAAGGGAGTGCTAGTCCCCTGGCAGCAAGCCACCAAAGGGGGCAGGAGTGTGGTTTGGTCTCCATGGACTGCTTTGCCAGGGTGATCCATCACAGGTCATAGCAGGCCAGACCCCAGGATCCTTTGCCCTCCGTCATAGACATATTCCCTCCTAGGAAGTCATCATGTTCCCTTCCTGCAGTAACAGAAAAACAGTGCCCCTCAGCACCCCCCGCCCTGCCTGCCAGCAATTGTGCTTGTGTGAGACTGTTTTGTTGCAGGGCTCTTACGAGGGCGGTGCAATCGCTGTCAGAAGAAGGGCTTGCATGACATGGTGTTTAAAGGATTTAAATGTCCTTTCCCTGCTGAGGGTGGGAGGACTGTTCCAAAAGGGCACGACTGCGCTTGGCACGTCCCCCTTGCAAATTGTGGCCAATGGCTCTGATGCCTTGCCCACAGTTTGACGTCCTGACACCTTGATGTTCTGACGCCTTGCCCACAGTCTGGTGACGCGTGTGTTATGGAGCTTGCTGGGATGCTGCCTCAGCAGACCAGGAAGAAACCTGAAACTGAACCTGAAACTAGAGATTGATGGACTGCGGTTGGACGATTATCTGCAATGCGATTCATGACTAGAAAAATTAAACGCGGGTTTGGCAACCTCTGGTTTCATGTTGCATGCGGATGCAGCCACTGTCTTAGAAGGGGCACTTGTCTTACTCAAAATAAAGGGATTTATTTTCTTGGTAAGTTAAATGTGAGCCAGCTATGATAAAATGAGAATCTATCCAAGCCTTCGGCTACTACACATTTTCTTTACTAAATCCTAACCCCATTGGTTGCTTTGATCAACTTGACAATAAAAGGAGCCTGGACATCTTCCAAGAAAAACCTTTCAGTCTGGTTGTAAAAATTGTAGAGAATCTGGGACTCTAACTTTAAAAGGTAACATTCTGAGATGTATATACATCCCAAAATCCAAATTAGTTTTTAGAGTTCTGCTTCTCCACATCATACAAAAAGCAGCAACGGAAAAATATGACTCTGTTTGTATCCAGCTTCCAAATCACTCTCCGATTTGACATCCCACTGTCTTCTTGTAGTGTTCGTGTCATTAAAAAACTAAACCCATAATTAAGAAGATAGCATTTCTTCAGTTCTCATCCCCTGATCCTGTCAATAATTTTCTTTGCTTACTCTTGTTCTGTATGTTTCTGTCTACTTTCATATGTTGAAGATGTTTGCATTCATTATGTTAGGCATATAAATGAGCTGTATTTAGGAAGCATTCTGATAGCTTTCCTCCCCCCCCCCTTGTTAACTAGCAATAATACTCCATCTTTGGGTCCTATTTTCTCCTAAATGTATCAAGGCAGAGAAACACTTTAAGGAAAATAATCCAGGATGTGACTGCAACTCTAATGCAGAAGTAAACATGTTCCATTTTAAAAAACGGAGCACATGTCACGTAGACAGTGTCCTTTAAAATTCCTTGCCCTTAATTCAAGGCCTCACATAACTCACTGCTGCCTCCTTATCTTTGTCTGTTGCCATGTCACCCTTCCCTCTCAACTGCATTAATAGCCCCTCAGTCTCCCATTCCTATTGTTTTCTTTCAAAATCATTTATGGCTTTTTTCTACTCTCATATATATCCAGAATAGGCTTTCTTTGTATAGTCATAGTAGACTCACTTCTTCCATGATGCCCTCTATAAGTGAGACAGTGTTTCCTTCAAAAGCACACCGCACACAGACACTATTCTTTTTGTTGTACCATCAAGGTGTGTGCATGCTGAAACAGCCTAATTATACATTCCTGCTGTGGTAACTAGTCTCCTTCTTCTTCCCATCTGCTCCCAACTGTAACCTTCACTTGTCACATCATGTCTAAAATTAGACTACTGGCTCTTTAGTGCAGGGAGGAAGCTTTTTGTCTTGTACAATTTGGACAAGGGTCTTGTACAATTTGGAGGGGCTTTAAAGCAACCAATGAGAAATCTGGGTCACTGTTAGATCCTAGGACAGTCAGTTTAAGCAACTCTTTTAAAAAGATTCTTAAACATGATTCCTAAACAGAATTAACAGTTAACATTTCATTTTTCCCAATCTTGATTATAGGATCCAGTCATGCTATGCACAGTTACTGCATAATACATTCCATTTAACCTACTTCTGGACAAATATGAATAGGATCCTGTTTTATAGCTGCTTCCCTTGTAAACACAAAGCAATCTTATTTTTGTTTAACTAAGCTTTATTCAGAAACAACACCATTTTTCTCCTTCACTTTTCCTTTCCTTTCTGACTCCAACCCCCCACTCTCTCTACAAGATCCCCACTGGGGCAAACTTCCAAACAAAACACAAAAGATTACTAGATAGAATCTAGTCTATGGAACGGGGACCTAAAGATGGGTTGATTGGTACATTTTGAGTGAATGCAGTGTTTTTTAAATTGCTTATGACTGTAGTGGAATTATTAGCCATGATGGCCTTTGATAATCAGTAGCTTTCACCGCCTCCCCCCTGCCCCCAACCCCAGCTTATTGGGTAAAAAAATAGCTTTAAAATGCATAATAAGCAACAGATTCCATATGGTGGCCAAACAACTTTACTAATGCAACCTTTTCTATCTGAAATAACAGACTGACAGTTAAAAATGAAAAAGATAGTTTCTCCATGGCGATACTTATTATTTTATTACTATTTTGAAAGCATTGATGTACAGAAAACATTAAAAAATCATAATATTTCTGTAGAAAGTTGTAGGAAACTGCAAGGTTTTCAAGTAACATTCTTTTAGCTAATCATAAGTCATTGTCAGCATTTGCCTCAAGGGCTGTTTCAAGGTTTTCCTCATCTTCAACAGTTTGGTTGTCATATTGCGTGATATAGCACATTGCTGTACATGTCAAACCATTCTTCATACAAATACATGTGAGCACAGCACAAGACTATTTGCACCTGCAGGACAACAGTTCAAGAACTGAATCAGGTGCTGGTTTCCCAGTCATCCAATGACTAGTAAGTACCTCTGCCATCTTCTATCCATAGCTGTCTGGACTAGGAATTTCTGGAAACTGGGTCAGGCAGTCCCCCCCCCCCCAATAAAGGTTTGGTAATTAGCATAGCAAATATGCCGTTGCAGGGAGTCACAACAAGGTGGCAGCTGATGTGATTCTACGACACCCTTTTTGCCCAGAAGATTATGTAGTGTAACTTATTTATGTTTGTTGTGTTCTTAGAGCCATACTAAGGACACATGAAATGTTCAAGTCGTCAAAAGAGTTCTGATGGTATATCTACTGTCTATCCAACTTCTGCAAATGTCATCTGAAATTCAAGTGTAAGTACAGAAATTTTGCCACAACCAAGGCAGTGACTGTGTCACAGCCAGTAAAGGCATGTAACCCAGGAAGTGCATTACATACATCATATCCTATAGCACAAACAATTTGTCTAATGTCAGCATGTCTTGACCATTGTAACCCATGCTTCTGAAGCATTGGTGTAGATATCATGTAGCACTGAGCTATATCACAAACAAAAATGATTGCTTTGTAGCCTTCCTTGGCTACATGTTGGGCACGTAGCAACAATCTTGTGTCGGGCTCTTCATTAGTTTATAGAAATTGTGTGACTTTTTCAACATTATTTTGAGTAATCTTGTAGCATGAGACTTCAAATGCAAGGAATAAGATTTTGGAGTTTCTTCCTGTATTTTTTTCTGCTTCCATTCTCCACACAGAAAGACTATAAGATCTGGCTTATTAGATGACCATGATAAGAATCTTTGCCACTTTTTTTAAATCTTGTGGCCTCCTACTATGTTCTTATACTGTGATGCATCGTTGCCCCCTCTAAAATCCTTTTCTACATTCTTTATTGAGAAAGTCCTGTACATGTCAAACACAATATCAATCTTTTTGCTTTGGTGACTCTCTATTAGAAGTTGTCTGAATACATTGTCTGCTACTTCCCAGAATGTTACATGGTTGCTCTTTGTTCTTTGTATGATGCTCGTGCCATCAAGTAAACAAGCAGAAAATTGTGGAAGAATTTCAGCAGGTTGTGTGACCCTCTCCAGTTCAATAGCTAAAGCAGACTTCATTGTCTTTCTTAGTGTGCCATCACATGTTGCTAATGACCAAGGAACTGGTCCAAGTGGATACTCCATGACATCTCTCATAGACAAATTACAACTCTGTGCAATCAAAACCTTCGGCCCAAATAGAGTTCTGCCAGCTTTCAGAATAACTTATTTTTCCTTAGCTAGAACTTGTACTCTTTTGTGAAGGGTTGAAAAAGATTTCAGTTGCAACTTGGGAATCCTGTCATTTCATTTATGTGTGGGGCTCTCTGACAACCTTTCTGACTTAAACTTGCAGTAAGCTTCCTCTCCCAATATCTTGGCATTTAAAATGTCACTTACAACATCTGGTGGTGCAAGTTGACCAGTGGATATACTGCACAGTTCTTGTATATTAGAACTGAATTGATTCTTCTATATTTTTGGAACATTTCCAAATGCAATTCACATCCGCTTCATCTTTTTCTATTCTGGACTTTGTGAGGTCTGAATGGGTAAACCTGTGGTTGGTAACATCAACCACCTGTCAAAGTTAGTGAATGCATGAGCTTCAGCAACAGCTCCTTTATGAGTACTGAAGACTTTTGTTCCACCTGATGTCTGTGTGTCCCGGTTAACAGTTTCTTCAATGGCTTGATCCAGTGCTATTTTGAATCTATTATGGTATCCAAGCTGAACAAAGAATCCACAACTTTTGAAGTACTCATGGACTTCTGGATGGTTTACAGATGAATTGAGCATATTTTGCAGGCACCATGGGAGGTAGTGGGAGTAGTTGGTCTTGTCATATTCAAAACACCAAGGAATTAAAGCCTTTATGATTCCAAGATGCAGTTCCCAATTTCTTTCCCTTGATGCATGAATGAAATTTAACAGAAGGTCCACCAACTCAATGTATGATACCCAAAACCTAGCCATGCTACCATAGCTTTCCTGTACATGCTTCATGTACAGTTCAAACTTGCCATCCACTTGTCCTAATGTGTTGCTACACATTACACTTTCATATTGCTTTTCAGAAACATCGTTCTTTAATGATGTGGGTGGTGGCCTCTCAACACCCGGAAGTTTTGGATGATGCAGATTATCTAGACCCATTTCAAACTGGCTTCTGGCTTCAAACGGGGGTTGAGACTGCTATGGTCGGCTGATGAATGATCTCCAATTGGCTGTTGACAGAGGGAATGTGACTCTATTGATCCTTTTGGATCTCTCTGTGGCTTTTGATACCATCAACCATGGTATCCTTCTGGACCGCCTGAGGGAGGTGGAATTGGGTGGCAGTGTTATACAGTGGTTCCATTCCTACCTCTCTGGTAGATTCCAGATGGTGTCACTTGGAGACTGCTGTTCTGCAAAGTAAGAACTGAATTGTGGAGTTCCACAAGGCTCCATACTGTCTCCAATGCTCTTTAACATCTACATTAATCCACTGGGAGAGATTATCAGGAGGTTTGGTGCTGTGTGTTATCAATATGATGATGACACACAGATTTATTTCTCCACATCATCCTCATCAGGAAATGGCTTATCTTCTTTAAATGCCTGCTTGGAGATAGTAATGGCCTGGTTGAGGGATAACAAACTGAGGTTGAATCCAAATAAGACGGAGGTACTGACTGTGGGGGGGGGGGGTCGGGACCTGAGAGATGGTTTAGATCTGCCTGTTCTGGATGGGGTCCCTCCCCAAGATCAGTTAGGTACAGGGGCGTAGCTAGGGGAGAGGGGGCCCATGTTCATCCCTCTCTCTGGCGCCCCCCCCGAGTGAGGGAGATAATCAAGAAAATAGGGAGGGATAGACCTGGAGGGCCCTCAGGAGCTGGGGGCCCGTGTTCTTTGAACCCTTTTGTTCAATTATAGCTACGCCCCTGGTTAGGTAGCTTGAGAGTGCTCCTAGACCCAAAGCTCTGCATGGTTTCTCAGGTTGAGGCAGTGGCCAGGACACTTTTTTATCAGCTTCGGCTGATACGATGGCTGCGTCCATTTCTGGAGGTAAATGATCTTAAAACAGTGGTACATATGCTGGTAACCTCCAGGCTTGACTGCTGTAATGCACTCTACGTAGGGCTGCCTTTGTACGTAGATCAGAAACTACAATTTGTACAGAATGCGGCAGCCAGATTGGTCTCTGGGACAACTCGAAGGCACCACATAACACCGGTTTTAAGGGAACTGCACAGGCGGCTGATATCTTTCCAGGTAAAATACAAAGTGCTGGTTATTATAAAGCTCTTAACAGCTTGGGTCTAGAGTATTTAAGAGAGCACCTCCTTTGTCAAGAATCCTGCTGCCTGGTACGATCTTCTGGAGAGGTCCAGTTACGGTTGCTACCGGCCCATTTGGTGGCGACCCAGGACCGGGCTTTCTCAGTTGCTGCCCCAGGGCTTTGGAATATGCTCGCTGCTGAAATAATAGCATTTTCTTCTCAGTTTGTTTTCAGGAAGACCCTCAAGACCTTCCTATTCTCACAGGCTTTTAATCAGAATTAATTTTAATAATTTGTTTTAATAATTGTTTTATGCTATTGTTTTTATTTCTGTTTTATGCTACTGTTGTAATTGTTTCGTGTATTTTAATCTGTGCCGATTTATAAATATTATTTTAAATTTTGTACACTGCCTAGAGATGTACATATTAGGCGGTATAAAAATATGACAGACAAACAATGTACAGATAATTGCTATTAACAACTCAGCGACGTCCATGACTTGGTTATGGGTTTCTTGAAGCCAAAGGATGATTACTTTCCCACAGCAATCACTTGCAGGCTTCATACATCAGCGTGTGCAGACGCAGTCCACAATTGCATTGCCAGCCTTCAAATATTGTGTTTAGTGATCCCTCTGCAAAAACACCTGATTCAATGCAGATGTCTCTAAGGCCAGTATCTGCAAGGTGCTCGTCTATAATCCTTAAGAGAACACATGTTGTGTTAAATTTCCCCAGTCACAAAATGATATCTTTAAATTACTCTGTGTGCTTCCAGGCTGCTTCTACACCTTTAGTGTACATTGCTTGATCGAAGACAACTGGCACTCGAGTCAGACACAATGCATCCTTAATTTGGACAGTTTGACATAGCACTTCAAATACTATAGCTATTGATGTTTCAGGAGTATAAGTTATAAGAAGGTATCCTTGTCTGGCATCACATCGACATAACTTCTCAACTGACTATTAAAGCCAGTCCAACTACTTGTGGTCTAGTGTCAAGTGTCCAGTTGACATAAGAGGATCCATATCAAGTTACTACGAAAACCTTGCCACATAAAAGAATCAAAGTTGACATCTGCAGCTGTCAGCAAAGGAGGCGGTGGTCTTTGTCCAGCATTATATGATGGAAGAAGGGAGGGCTCCAGTTGAAGACTTCTCTACTTTGTTTTGTAAATGACAGTCTTTGGGACTTCTTGTTGTGGCCCTGTAATTCTTGGCTGTACGGCTATTCCATTTTCTCTTTGTATTGTTAGCCCCACTGAGTGTTTCCTCGTCTGTCAATGTTTTTTTTAAAAAGGCATGTTGGAATCCATGTAGCTGTCAGCAACTGCAGACAATTTTTGAATAGCTAAAGCAGTATCAATTTCCATAAGTGTGGGGTCCCCTCGGAGTCAGCTGCGAGGGGGTCAATAGTCCAGCCTCAGAGATAGGACTTTTGTCCTTGCTCCACTGGGTGCCTGTTACTTCCACAGGACAGAAAAGGGACCATTGCCGTCAGACCCTTACAATAAGTTTTTGTGTAAAATTCACTGTGTCCCAGTTGATTCAAGATTAGTATCAACTGCACATTTCCTGTCAAGGATTTTACAGCTATGGGTAAAAGCACATGCTTTGGGTGTCATGAACTTGCCTCCACTGACACAGTAAATAAGGTCTTGAATATATGATTTCATCCTTTTTGCAGTTATTTCTGCTGCATCCTTCACTTCATCAGTTTTGCCAATTAACATGGACTTCATAAATGCAGTCAGTAGGAGAGGAGAGGGTATGGCACTTTCACCATGCTAAGACTGAATCTCTTTCTTATCAACAGAGCTGCTGTTTTTACAGTTTTGTTATCATAAACCAACTTTTCCCAGATGGCTTGTTCCTCTTTTAATTGTTGGGTTTCAATGGCTAACTGGGGCAAAGAGGGGCTGGATGGAATAAAAAGCAGTTTGCCTTTCTAGTCTGGAAATATATGAGCCACATTGCCAGATTCAGATTTGAGTCGTATGTGCTTCTCTGCAGAAGTTAAGAATATTATGGACACCCACGTTTTCTATTTTCTAAAATTAAGTAAGCAGTCAGTTCCACCAAGGGCACAACTCTTGGTCTGTTGAAAATATCTTGTCTAATATAAGGAAATAGTTCATTATATGCTTTCCATTCTTTTACATAATATGATTCATCATTCTCACCTTCTGTCTCTGTTATTGGCTTAATCGGTCTTTTCTATGTGAATATTTTATGGCATGAAACGTGGTACTTTGTTTCTAATGCAACTAAATCCTGACTTTGCGCTAGAGCAGGAATTTGACCATCTCCCTTTTCTATTGCAGCCTCTTTTATTGTTTGATAATCTGCCCTTAGTTCCACACACTGAATCAATGATTCACGGTCCCTAGTACCACTTTTGTACTTGTTTACTTGATTACAAAATATGCATTTCTCTTCAAAAAATGGTGCAGCAAGCAATGCCTGCTCTCTGATGAATGGACTTTCTAGTGGGGTCTTCTGCATCTAACTCTTTAGATTTCTTATTTGTTTAAAGACAAATATTCAAAGACTTTTTGTGAGTAAATTTACTTCTGCATGTCTGTGGTAAGTAATCTTTGAAACCTCTCCACCTGAAACAGATTTTGAAAGTTCTAACAGTGCTGGTAGATGTTGTCTTATTTGGGCTGCATAGAGTATGGTGGCCCTTGCCTTCCAGGTTAGTAATCCTCCATAATCATTAATACAGTGCATAATGCAGGCTGTGGCATTAGTTCCGACACTAGCCATACTGCATATTAGCTCAGCTTCACTTTCTGAAGACATGTCAACAGGAAGGAAGAGATATCAGTGTCTTCTCAGTCCTTTCAATTATCCTTCAGCAGCTCCCCATGGTAGCTCCTCAGGGCCAAAAAGGTAATTGCATGCATTGTGCATCCAACTGTGGGCTTCAATTTTATGGCTATTATGGTTTTAATAATAATAAGGCCTTGAGGCAGATGATGACAATGACTTTTATGATTAGCTCAAACCAGGATTCCCAACCAGTAGTACTCCAGATGTTGCTGAATTACAATTCCCATCATCCCTAGCTACAAAGTATTGTGGCTGGGGATGAAGGGATTCGTAGTTCAGCAACATCAGGAGTACCACTGTGGTTGGGAATCCTTGAGCTAAAAGAACATTACTTGAAAAGCGTAATTACTTCTGTGCTGGAGGAAGAAGAGAACATGTGGCAATGGAGTTGGCTGCAACAAGATGGCTGCAGCTCTTGGAGGATAGAACTGCAGGGGCTTGATTCTCATCAGGAGTTTGGTGAGTTCAAGGATAGGAAGCTCAGGCTTAGGCTTTGGGGAGATTAATTTAGGGAAGAGTTTGTTTAGTCAGACTTTGTGTTGAAGCTTGTGTTTCTTTGTGTGTGTGTGTGTGTGTGTGCTTTGTATATCCCTAGTGCTGTTCTATTGTTGTTTACCTGCAACCTAGTTAAGGTGGGAGACACTGGGCCTGCACTCAGCCCACCTGTTGCATTGAGGAGGACTCTGTGGACATCTGGGCATGCCGGGATGCAGCCTGGAGCTGAAGCCTAGGACAACCTATTTTTGTGGTGTGCTGGGTATTTTTAAGTGTATCTAAAGCTGGGGGACTCAGGTGGAGGCAGTCTGTAGCGATTGAATAGAACTGGGTTTTTTTGTTCTTTTCTTTTTACAAGCCTCTCAGAGTTGATTCTTAGCATAAAAAAGCAGGGGGCAGAAAGGGGGATTTCTCTGGTGCAAGGGCTTCCTCAGGCACTCAGTGGCTATCAGTTTTTCTCATCCTGTGTGGGCATGCACAGGGGGTTTTTTTGTACTTGTCCAATGGCAAAATTAAGAGAGTTTTCTCTGTGATATCCCACCCCAAATCTCAGGGTAGTTCAGGCTCTGTCAGTATGGTGGTGGTGGTGGCAGCCTTTTAAATCTACCAGAAATACAGAATAGTTTTATGAGAAGCCCACCCAGGCAGCTCTTCGGGGATAACTTGGCATTTTTGTTCCCTCATGTGGGCTAGCTCTGAGACAAAGGCTTAAATCCGTTATGTACATACTTAAGTTTAATTGACAAAATACATCCTTTTGATCCACCTTCTCAGTTCTAGCCTTCTTTGGGTATGTGTACTAATGTACGCAAATGTAATACCTGAAATTAGCAATCAGCTAGGTATGATCAGCATTATATCCCACAACTGCAATGGCTGGAAATATGTGTGTTTATGTTCAGGCATACTGCTGCTGACCATATCCATGACATTCTGTTCTTATTATTCTCCACACTATTGTTTCCCTGGAGAACACTGTAAGGTGTATATTGTGTGTGAAGTAAGGGAGCTATTAGTGTGTGACTGTCAAATCTGAAATTACCAGGTAGTTTTATGAGGTAAGTTTTATTATTGAAAGGAAATGAGGTTAATGATTTTCTCTGCTGCTGTGAATATATAATTAAAGTATTCACTGGTCAATGACTGAATAAACCTATCTCTCTCTCTAGTTAAAGTAACTATTGTCACTGACCCAATAAAAATATGTAGTAGTTTACATATGACACTCAATTGCTCAAGCTATAGAAATCCATATCCAGACTTATCCATGAATGCTGGCAAAACTTGAACCCAGTCCTTTCTACATAAAGACATCCCATACCATATATTCTTGGATTTTTGTTTCTCCCCATTAGACTGTGTAGCCTCCTCACAGTCATGTATCAGTTCACTCATCATACCTGAATTCTTGCTGTGTTCCGTGTTAGCCCCTTGATGACCCTCTAAGTGCTCCGAGCCATCTCCTTTTTGCCGCTTCCTCTCCCTTTTCTATAATTTTTAATTTCCCTGGAGACAAGCTGATCAAACCTGCCACTTCAATTCTTGAAGCTATAGGAAGCTGCCCCTTCCTATTTCTTCTCTATATTTCATTATTTCCCTGGTGACAAACTGCCAAAACCTTCTATCTTAGTTCCTGGAAGTGTAGGAAGCCTCTGATATTTTTCAACTTTGATCCAGGGATTTGTGTGCCCTGCTTTCTAATATTGCATAGGACGGTGTAGGAGAAGAGATGGCTTCTTTCTGCTGTGTTCTTCTTACAGTGCATTATGATAGATGTGGATTTACCTTTGACAAACATTATTTTCAATGACATTTTTAAGATCTTCTCCATAGTCATGCATAAACCTTTTTTAAAAATGCAAGTTGTTACAGAATGGGAATACAAATTCTAAAATCTTTCAGATGACTATATCGGATCTAAACACAATATGATGTTATTTTGTAAAAGTGATGTCTTGATAATTCATATATTGCTAACTTGGCAAAGAGGCACCTTTTAACGTAGTGATTCTCTTTATTTAGCAGGGGGAGAGTAACTGACCCTATCCACCCCCAGCACAGTACCTCCAGTGACTGTTGCTAGTGTCTATCTTATGTTTCTTTTTAGATTGTGAGCCCTTTGGGGACAGGGATCTATCTTATTTATTTATTATTTCTCTGTGTAAAATGCCCTGAGCCATTTTTGGAAGGGTGATATAGAAATCGAATCAATAATAATAATAATTAATATAGCACATGGCATAGAAATCTACTCAGCTGAAACAGGGATGTCTCATGGCCACTCTTGTTTGTTTATTACATTTGTTTGTTTATTACATTTGTATTACGTTTGTTTGTCTGTTTGTTTATTACATTTTCTCTTTGTTTGTTTGTTTGTTTATTACATTTATAAACTGCCCCATCCAGAGGCTCTGAGTGGTGTACAACTAGTTTAAAAAACATAAAAACAATCATCATTTAAAACACACTATTTAAAACAATATAAAAACAATTTTAACACAATTTAAAACTAATTAAAATGCTTAAAAAACAATTTAAGAACCTTGGAAGGCCAGGCCAAACTAGTAAGTTTTTAGGGCTCTCTTAAAGGCCAACAGTGAGCCTAAACTGCGGATATCTGCCAGGAGTGCATTCCATAGGCCAGGAGCAGCTACAGGGAAGGACCGGTTTGGAGTTGCCACCAGACGTATTGGTGGTAACTGGAGACGGACCTCTCCAGGTGACCTCAATGTGCGATGGGCATAATACAGAAGAAGGCGCTCTCTAAGGTAGCCTGGACCCAAGCCATTCAGGGCTTTAAAGGTAATAACCAGCACTGTGTATTTTTCTTGGAAACATATCAGCAGCAGTGCAACTGTTTTAAACAGGCATAAGATGCTCTCTCCGGGTTGCCCCGGAGACCAATCTAGCTGCCGCATTTTGAACTAAGTGAAGTTTCCAAACTATGTGCAAAGGCAGCCCCACGTAGAGTGCATTGCAATAGTCAAGTTTCTATGTAAATATTGTACCCACACCCATTGTATGGAGTATATGAATACTGATAGTTTGCACACTTTAAAAATTCCTACAGAGAAGTGACTTCCACAAAGGAAGTGCAAGTGGTAGACAGACAGACAGACGGATGACTACATGGCTGCTTTTAAGTTGTTTTTGTTTTTGTTTTTTAAGCTGAGAGATATGGAAGCTGGAAGCACAACATGTAGCTTGGCTCCCTGAGAAACTTGTTGCTTAAAATCTGTGCTGTCTGCCTGCCAGCCAGTAAAATCCCTCTCCCACGTTGTACCAGCTTATATCACCTGAGGCCAGTGGTCTCTTTACCAGGCTGCTATTTATTTCTGTGTGCTATATAGTGAAGGGCAGGGAACAAAATTCAGTATAATTTGAAATATGCCACATTACTTCCTGATGAAGAAAATAACAAATACGTTTGTTCTTCAGGAAAATATTTATATATTTATTACATTTGTATGCCACCAAATCATAAAATCTCAAGGTGGTTTACAAACCAAATACAATTTTAAAAACTTAAAACAGTTAAAACAATTAAAAATAAGCTTATGCTTGTTTTCTACCCACTTGCACTTCAGCTCTCAAGAAATCTGAGTTTAACTGATTTTGTTTGCTCCCATAATAAGCTAATTAATTAATATTTAAAGCAGGCTACCAGACTTGACCTCAGATGATTTCCATTCCAGAATATTATAGCCACTCTGAAAAAGGTCACATTAAAGAGACACAAGATAAATGATGGTTTACACTTAAAAAAAAAAATCTGTAGAGCAGACAGAGAAGGCAGAACATAACGTCTCTGAAGGCTTGGTGCAGATGGTATATAGTAAATATAGCCTGAACTGCCTCCATAGAATTTATGCTGTACTTGTTGTCATTTGGGTTTTTGCCTTTCCTTTGTGACAATTCTGTGTTCATGCAGCCATTACTACATAAAAGATATCTGGCTGTAATTAAAATGCAATGCATTAAAAAGGCAGGCTACAATTTGGTACTCCTGGGAATAGCCATATTGCTAACCAGCATTTAAAGCTCTGGCCATTTTATGCTTTCTGTTCACAGGTTGCAACTTCCATATCTTTCTCCAGTTTTTGTTCCTGACCCAGAAAGAATGAATGGGTAGCTTAAAAAGATGTACAGTTGGCCCTCGTTATCTGCGGACCCCATACCCACAGTTTCATGTATCCACGACTGGGTCTTAGAGACCCAGTTCCATTATCTGCAGATAGAAAAATTGGCAAAATTCACCTATTTGTGGTTTTGAGTTGTTGATAATGACTTCCAGTGTCATTTCTGGCCGCCATTTTCCATCAGAGAGCCATTTCATGGCTCTTAAAATTTTTGGGCAAGGCAGCTAATATTCGACTGTTTGGGTGGCTTGCGGGGCATTGCTGGAGATCTGGAGAAAAAGATACTGTCCTATTCTTCTTTTATTTCTGCTCCCTTGCTTTTTTGGCCCTTCTTGTTTTTCATAGGAACCTAACCCCACAATTCCCATTGACCCAAGGTTTCGTTATTCACAGTTTCTATATTTGCACCTATAGGTGAGAATGGAAGCCCCATGAATAATGAAGGCAAACTGTATTATCATTCTGGATAAGATAAAAATCTGGAGGAGGCAATTGCTAATGCTTTATAAGATACCAAGCTGTCTCTTATGATTTTTTCCCCAGATACTGCCTCTAAAATTTTTGAAGCTAGAAGTATGAGGAATAATTTTTTCCTGTGTTTCCCCTCTATAATTCAAAGAAGGACCAAGTTATTATACTGGCATGATTACAGGTGAAACTCGGAAAATTAGAATATCGTGCAAAAGTCCATTAATTTCAGTAATGCAAATTAAAAGGTGAAACTGATATATGAGACAGATGCATTACATGCAAAGCGAGATAAGTCAAGCCTTAATTTGTTATAATTGTGATGATCATGGCGTACAGCTCATGAAAACCCCCAAATCCACAATCTCAGAAAATTAGAATATTACATGGAACCAAGAAGACAAGGATTGAAGAATAGAACAATATCGGACCTCTGAAAAGTATAAGCATGCATATGTATTCAGTACTTGGTTTGGGCCCCTTTTGCAGCAATTACTGCCTCAATGTGGCGTGGCATGGATGCTATCAGCCTGTGGCACTGATGAGGTATTATGGAAGACCAGGATGCTTCATTAGCGGCCTTCAGCAATTCTGTATTGTTTGGTCTCATGTCTCTCATCCTTCTCTTGGCAATGCCCCATAGATTCTCTATGGGGTCAGGTCAGGTGAGTTTGCTGGCCAGTCAAGCACAGTACACTGTATACTTTTCAGAGGTCCAATATTGTCCTATTCTTCAATCTTGTCTTCTTGGTTCCATGTAATATTCTAATTTTCTGAGATTGTGGATTTGGGGTTTTCATGAGCTGTACGCCATGATCATCACAATTATAACAAATTAAGGCTTGACTTATCTCGCTTTGCATGTAATGCGTCTGTCTCATATATCAGTTTCACCTTTTAATTTGCATACTGAAATTAATGGACTTTTGCACGATATTCTAATTTTCCGAGTTTCACCTGTATACCTGTATAGTTAAGCTAGAGCTTTTTTACACAGGGCTTTTAGTTTGCATCCCCTCTGGAATGGAGGGTCTGTGTTCACATATCAGCCAGATTTACCCCAATGTCCCTGCGAGCGACTGGTAAGCACTTCACACATGATTCAGATTTTTCATTGCATGTTAAGAGTGTAGCCCAATTTATATATGGGGCAAAGTAATCCTTTTTTTGCAGCTTCGAATTTGCAGCAAAGCCTTGCATTAAACTTGTGGTAAAGCCTACTGTCTGTAAATGCTCCTGGAGAGTGTTTTCAACGTCCCACCATTATAAGCCCTTAACATTCTATTGCTTACAAAATCAAAACTATTTGTCTGATCTTCCTGGCCATCAGCACACATTCACCAGGTGACAAGAGACACCTCCCCTGCAAAACTGGTTAAGAGCCGTTGGGAAATGGCTTAGATAGAGCAGTTTAAATTTTTTCTCTTTTGAACAGGGATTTAAAGGGTTGGCAATATTTTTTTTCTCACTGAGGAAATGCTATTTAAATGGGGTCATTTTGTTCTGTTTGCATAGTTTCAGCCTTTAGACTGCATGCCAGAAAAGTGCCTTTTGTATTATACTGGGACCCAATTGATTATTTTACAATTGATCCTCAAAGTTGGGTTTTAAGAGGCAGGAAAATGCATTTTTAGTGCTAACAGAGTCTGTGTAGTAGCAGGTTTTATGTTACAGTGCCCACAAGACTGCCCACGATAAATATGGTGGCTTTCTCACCACTCTGCCCCTCCAGCTGCCCCAGACCTGCTCCTCTGGCCTTATGGCCATTCAATCCTTCAGGCCAGCAGCTCCGTGCTCCAACCCTGGCCCAGTGTAGCTGTGGCGTGTGGTCTCCTTGTCCTCACTGCTCTGCTTCTCCAGCTGCCCCACTCCTGGTGATCAGATGGCACCCCCTGTGTGGGCAGCGCCTGGCTTTCCTGCCAGTTGCTGCCCATTGCTACTGTTCGTGCCTACCGCTCGTGCCTGCTACTTACTTATGGCATGTTTGTTTTCTATTTCTATACTGCCCTTCCAGAAATGGCTCAGGGTGGTTTACGCAGAGAAATAATAAATAAATAAGATGGGTCTCTGTCCCCAAAGAGCTCGCAATCTAAAAGGAAACATAAGATAGCCACCAGCAACAGTCACTGGAGATACGGTGCTTGGGGTGGATAGGGCCAGTTATTCTCCCTCTGCTAAATAAAAGAGAATTGCCATGTTAAAAAGGTGCCTCTTTGCCAAGTTAGCAGGAGCATGTGCCCCTCACCCATTCTGGCATATGCCTTGCCCTGGCCCCTGGCCCCAGCAAGCTGGCATTCCCTGCTTGCTACCCCAGCCTCTGACGCCAGGGTTCAGATGGCCTCTGTGCATGTGTGGACTCCTGTTCCTTTGTGTGCCTGTGCCTGTCTCAATGTGTGTGTGAATGGCTGCAGTAGGTGTGCCTGTGTCTATGTGAATGGCTGCAGTGTGTCTGTGTCTGTATGTGTGAATGGTTACATCACATGTGTACAACGTTTACACTGTTTTGCTGATAAGACCATCCTGAAGGAAATTAAACCAAGCACGAGAACTGTGATGTTTTTGGGAAATAGCTGGTAAGATAATCTGTAGTTTTGGACACGGTTGTTAAAGCATTTCTTATTTTTTAATTATCATTGTTGTTTGTGTCTGCGAGTTTTTACGGAAAAGGAAGAAAAGAAATGTAGATTTAAAGTGAATACAAATTATCTGCTTCTTCTTGTGTCATTCACTGCTAAATAATCATGAGGTGGGATCACACTGTCACTATTTCTGAATCCACTAATTTCATTTACTCGTGTTTTTTCAGGTGGGTGGGTGGAGTGTGGCTTTATCTTAGCTGAAGGTTTTACAGAGCTTTTGGTGTTCAACATCACATCAGGAAGTTCTACTTTGTGGTTTGGGTAACTCTTGCCCATAGTGTCTAATCCGATTTCCCTTTTTAAAGCACCTGGAAATTCAGTAATCCAAAAACCTTTGGTTAAAAATGAGAGTTAAGCTGCTTTACATTTTCACTTGTGCTCTAAAAAGAATGGAAATTGCAAGTTAAAGTGCCCACCTTAACTTATGTGCAGTATATGCTGTAAAGACTTTATACAGTCTGGTATATGATGATGGCTTTAGAAATGACGCTCTATGCACCCACACTTTGCCATGATCAGAGATGCATCAGGCAGAAATTAATCAGGGCCATTTCTAGCAAGTGATTAGGGAAACTACACCTGTTAAATGTTTGCTTGATGCATCACTCCCTAGCCCAATGTCCAACTGAAAGACTAAGGCAAAATGTGGGTTCATGGAGCCTCATTTCTAAAGCCATCATCATATACCAGACTGTACAAAGTCTTTACAGCTTATATGGCATGTAAGTTAAGATGGGCATCTTAACTTAACAGAATTTTCTTCTCACATATGTATGTTTGTTGGCATTGTTCTATCAACCTGACCTACATGATTGAAGAGGCAGTCTCATCCATACGAAAGTGATAGCCACAGTTTAGATATAATTTATATTTAACTACTGAAACTTTGTCTAATTACTCTGAGTAAAAATTTCTTTTCATAAGTCATAGGCACTACCCTTTCTCGGAGTGAAATCTGTGAATGGAAAAGTAAAATTATTGTAGCTCTTTGAAGTAACTACTATGGAGACATTTGTGTGTGTGTCTATTGTGATATGAAAAAGAAGATTTGGCCGCTAGATGTCTTTACAAATTTTTATTCTCCCCAAGTTAGTATTCCAATCCAATCTAATCTTTATTGCGGTCATAGAGCAGAGTACAAAACAACAAAAAACAAAAAGAAACAAACACACAAAAACAAGGAACATATATACAAGCAGATCAAGATCAAACATTAAAAAACCTGGTCAGATTTTACAAATTATATAACAGTACCTGGCCACTTTATTAATAACATTCTCGTCAGGATTAGCCAATAAAAACTTCAAATAAAAATCATCGGTATGCCCTGTAAAATCAATCAACAAAGGGGAGATTAAACCTAAACAGACGTCCCTATAAAAACCACAATATAAAATAGAATGCGCGCTGGTCTCTACTAGGCCTGTTCCACAGGGACATAGGCAGGCGGGGAAAGGAGTGTCTTTAAATCTACCCTCCAAAGCAGAGGGAATCAAGTTAGCAATATTATACGCCTCCTTAATTCCTTCTGTTGGAATATTATTTGCAATTTGCTTTAACAGCCAAAAGGCATGATTGGTTTGAACAATGCTTAGCTAACTAGGATACACACCCTATCAATGGTGCTTGCAGTTGTTGGTAGATCCCCCCACTCCTTGAGGATATTTTATGATGCCACTGCATAAAGTATGTCTCAATGGGGAGGGGAAAGCAGGCCAAGGCTGCCAGCCAGATGTCTTGAGAAGTGTAAGTGGGAAATATAGCACTTGGAAGCAAATCGGAACCTTTGGGGTTAAAGTAACATGTTGACTTGTATATGATGTGCAGGTGTGAAAGTTGTTTACAGAAGAGTATAAAAGATGGATGGCCTGCCAGACTGGGGGCGGCTGCACCCAAAAGCTTTTGCTAGCAGTGAAATAAAGCTTTGTTTGAAACTTTAGGAACATAGGAAACTGCCATATACTGAGTCAGACCATTGGTCTATCTAGCTCAGTATTGTCTTCACAGACTGGCAGCGGCTTCTCCAAGGTTGCAGGCAGGAATCTCTCTCAGCCCTATCTTGGAGAAGCCAGGGAGGGAACTTGAAACCTTCTGCTCTTCCCAGAGCGGCTTCATCCCCTGAGGGGAATATCTTGCAGTGCTCACACATCAAGTCTCCCATTCAGATGCAACCAGGGCAGACCCTGCTTAGCTATGGGGACAAGTCATGCTTGCTACCACAAGACCAGCTCTCCTCCTTGATGCTGTTGTACGGTGAAAATACCTAACCAAGAGATGAATTATACAGGGATTAAATCTCTCCTCTAAAACTTCCTATGTGACATCTAGTAGACTGCAGTCATGTATGTCTAATCATCCCCAGATTATATAAATGCTGTGCAGCAATGTTTATGTATATGTTTAGAAATTTTTCTGCAAGATTGAACTGCTGATGACTCCAGTAGTGCCCAATGGCATTATTGTTGTAGAATGGTATGGACATTCTCCTTCTTATGCACCTGGATAAGTATCACAGCCTAGAAGTAACTTTCACTTTGAAATGAAAAGTGTCAACACACTGAGGTTGTACACACAACCTGAATCACCGCTGGTGGGGAGGGCTGGCCGGGAGCAAGGCAGGAACCTGCCTCTCTGCACATGATCTCTCTTCTCCCTTTGCTCTACTGCTCGCCACGGCACATGAGTGGTGCCGCCGTGATTGCCAGAACAGGGAGCTGGAGCAGGAAGGCATCCATCATCCCTCAATCATCATCCATCATCCTATCATCCTTTGAGTGATCCTCCCTCAGCCAGGTGCTCTCGCCACCTGGCTCTGTGTGTGTGTTGTTGGGCTACGCAACAGCTGCAGCTTAGCCTAATGAATACAGAGGAAACTATAGTGCCCCATCTAGCTTCATAGTAGATTGCATACAAACGATATATACAATCTACTATAAAGCTAGATGGGGCACTATAGTTTCCTCTGCTAGGAGGTTATATTCCTCTAGCTAGGAGTTTATATTCTCCTTCCTGTTCTTGTTTGTTCCTGTTCCTTTTGTAAGAGTCAGCGGGTTCAGTACTAATCCCTTAGTGCCTTTGTCTCTCAAGTAAAGTTCTCTTAAAAACCTTTCTCTGGTGTTTGCTCTGTAATCCATGCAGACACAACACACTCTGCAACACGTGTGGGCTGTCTGCAGCCTGCACAGACACACAACCCTAAACCTGAGGTTAAGGGCACACTTGTGTCCTTAAACCCAGGCTAAGGCCTGTGGTAGATTCCTGGGCTTGGGGCTGAGGCAGCACAGTGCTTGGGCTTGGCTTCTCATGTGAACAGCCTCTCTGGCTCACATACAGTGCAGTGCACCACCCATGGTACATGCGGGTCGTGCATGCCACATCTCTGTGAGTCAAAACTGCATTCTCGTTTCTCCCAACGCTGGAGAGGCTCTGTCACTATTAAGGATTGTATTGTTGCTGCAGCAAGGAGCCTCCCATTATTCCCAATGGGAGGCTTGTCCCTGCAGCCATTTCACAATTCTTAGTAGTGACGAAGCCTCTCCAAGCTCAGGAGAAACTAGAACACAGTTTTGACTCACATGGAGACAGCACATGCCCACTCTCCTATGGGTGGTTGCCTGCACTCTATGCAAACCAGTAGACCTACTGGCACTCTATGTAAGCCAGTAGGCCAGTATGCTCCATGTACACATACAAGATGTGCACAGTGTACACATGTATAGATCTGCATGTCCACAGAAACCTGCACAGTTATCCATATGTTAGGCTGATTTGGATGATAGCGTCCCTACCCATGTAATTAGGTAGGGAATATTCTGAGAACATGCCTGTCAGGATGGCCTCTGCAGAAGTCCCAACACTCTCCTTGCACATTTGTTAATTGCATGAAGTGCTGTTCTTCTGAATGGCACCTCAACATGTGCTCAAAATATTTATTTAAACATGCTGGGAGGTCCTCTGCAAATGTCCCAACTGTTGGAAGTGAAGGACTTTGCGCTGTCTCTTGTCTCAATGACAGTGGAGGGCAGACTAGTGAGTCAGAGGGCTAGAGGGTCAAAACACTGGTCATCCCTTCTCTACTGCTCTGACACTATCCCTTTGATATGTAGATTGATAATCTTAGGCAGTTCCTTCCTTCCAGCTACTTCCTTCCTCTCCCTTTCCCTTCCTTCCTTCTACCTTGCAACATGCAAGCTCCTCTCCCCTACACCATATGCGCAGAGATGCAGAATCTATTTGCATCCAGCTAGCTAGCTAGATTAGAGATCCTAACTCCTCACTTTCTTATCTAGAATGGAGTTCTCTAATAAATATCATTTATATTGATTTGAAACTATGAACTGGCTCCAAGTTACTTTACTCTTTGCATACACGCATGCCTAACTAAATTCCGCTGTGTTGTGCCTCTGTGCACTCTGCTATAATGGAAAAGGGTTTCTCCTACCAGAGAGAATTCCCAACACCAACAGGGGCACATTCTCAGCATGTCCCCTTCCTAACTGTATGGACAGAGATGGTATGTCTACCAGCCCATTGTGCTCATCACACACATATAGTAGTGCTTTTTCTATCTGTACTCTGCATCTGAGGGCACCTGTACTCCAGTATGCTTTTAAAATGAAATGAACACATGTACATTCACACAAATCCATATATACAACACCTTGCATGTAATGTATGTGGCTGATACTTTCAGGTATGCAAATTACAATGTGGACATACTGGGAGGCTTATTTCACTGAAATCTGCAGAATATGCTCACAAGCAAATATGCTTAACAAGAAGGTGGTAGGAATAACAGCAATCATTCTGCAATTATATGTCTATTATTCATGCATACATTTTATGCAAGGAGTTACAGTTAAATTATGAATTGATTTTAAAAACAACATTTGGAAAAACATGATGTTAAACATAATGTTGCAATTAAAAACCTATTAAAAACAAAACTGAATATATCTGAGAAGCTCAGCAATGGGAACCAGTTTGTTCAGCCGTTCCGTCAGAATCTCATATGTAAAATGGAAATAACTTCAATCCATCTTGTGTGGGTAAAGATAAAGACCGTAAAACATGATTAGTACTTAGTAATAATGCAGTATCTGTCAGAAATTTCACCTTGGTGCTGTTTAAAGTGCTCCCGGAAGAACATTCTTCCACTGTGTCCATAGGAAAAGTTTTACATTTATCTCGATAGTCTGCTCAGCCTCTGAAGAGGATTTCAAATTTTTCTCTGGTCCTGATGAAGGCACTGACTGAATTTCTTTCTGCAAATAGTATAACCTGACTAGACATTCCATTTGGCAGACACCAGATGGTTGGTGGGAATGTCTCGTCAGAGTCTGGCAATTGCCTAAGCCTGAAGAGGGAGGGAAACGACATCCGTTGCATAGCGTTCAATATGATCATGAACTGCTTCCATGGCTTAAGCAAATAACAGAAGATGGTGAGCCTCTGGGTCAGCTTCTTAAGACTTCCATGTCACTTTCATGTAGAGTCAAATGGTAAAAACAGACACCACAGTAATCCAAGACATGCATGAATATGACAGCAAAGTCTGTAAACACAAATGCCTGTATGTAGACAATGTGCTCCCGTTCCAAAAGGTATGGAGGCCTTTGTAAACAACAAAATCTTGGGCACACATTTCAGCACACTGAATCATAGCAGTGAAGCTCAATGAGATAGTTGCCTCCTTTATCACTTACTCTTTGTAGCTGTTCTTGGAAGTGACTGTCTCTCAACCCAGGAGCATTTAGTATGCAATATCCAGTAAACAAGGGGGAAAGCATTCTGAGCAGGAAATAAATTGTGTTCCAGATCCTCCAAATATTATAGCAGTTGACTTAGCCTTTCAGTTTACCACTTGCTTGATTTGAATAATGTGGTGTACTACTAATCCCCTAGAAATTATCTTTATGGGAATATTTGTGAAGGGTTGTTTTTCAAATTTTAAAATGTCTATAACTACCACATTTATTTATATCATTTCTGGTATCTGCTTTTCATGAAGCTGTGTTTCCTGTTTTGATTTTTATAAACATTTAATTAAAAAATACTTTTATACATGTTCTCAAAAATCTCAAATGTTTCTGTTGTAAAGAACAATGCCTTATACGAGAATAAAAATCATCTTCATTGCCTTAATCAGTAACATGTACCCTAGGAAAGGCCTGATACTTCATCGAGTGGGTCCCAAGGCAACTCTTATGCATTTTTACTTCCGTGGGACTTCTTTCTAAGTAAACATGCTTAGGATTCGCACTGCAGAACATGGGACTATTTATGTCCTGTCCAAATAAATTCCAATAGTCTTCAAAATATTAGATGTAGTTAAAGAAAAATATAAACACTATCACACAGAAGCTCTACATGATTTTGGACCTTAAAAAGGTGAGTGGGTTTCAGTATCAAGAATATCAGTTCAAAAATAATCTTGGAAACATCCCTAGCATCGAATGTTTGCCTTGAGACAGAAACAAAAAACGGAAACAGGTTCATAAACTGACTTTGATTAAATACAGTATACTAGTAATTCTAGAATAATTATGGTATTTTGCATGGAGCAGAATGCTGAGATAGACTACTACTATACACAGAGGGTGCTTCACACATTTAAAAGAATGGAAAAACATTCAGCAAACTTACAGAATCTGGATATACAGTACCTTTGATTAGGTAACAGAATATGTTAAAACAGGTTGCATTTAGGAAAGGCACCAGCTACCTTTTTCTATTGTTAGATCAAGGCATAGAGTTATAAAACAAGAGAATAACAACTCACACAAATCAGATTTGGAAGAGCAGGAATGAAATACATGGCACCGTCAAAAACTCAAACGTGTGTGCATGTGCAAGTCTGTGCACACACAAAAGCAATGAGAGCCAAAAGTAAAGAATGGTGAATGGAAGGTTCTGGAAAGGCAGTTTAACAGTTACAGAATCTTAATATGCTTGCAGAAAATGCTGCTTGAAATGTAAGTTCATGTCCTATGCATTCTTTTGTTCTTTTTTAACGACATAGGCAGAAAAGAATTCACAGCTATTATTTCTTTTTCTGTGGCATCCTGTCTATCATTGTTCATTTTCTAATGGCTCCAGTTTTCCTATATATACTTTTGAGGTAACAGGGATGAAGCGGTTCAGTAGGATCTGTCAGGATTTTAGGCCTCAGGCCAAACTTGTTTCACTTATGTCCTAAACCATAACAGGTTCAATATGTGCATGTGGATGCTCAAAATAGACAACATTATGAAAATGAGCCACATTGCACCAATTTTCATCAAAGCTGTAAGAATACTCTGTTGGCCTGTTGGCTCAAATCCCCCATGGAAGCATTGTCACATGTGCAAACCCATTTTCAGATTTCCCCAGCTCCCATTACACTAAATTGTAGTTACATTTACAGAGAGTTGGAGAGCAGTTGGCCCTGATCTCCTTTGTGTTTATGACATGTGTTACTGTAATGCAGACCAAGAAACTTAACTGAGAAGGCGCATTGTAGCCGCAATTTCTTAGGTAATAATTCTTTGATCTTTTATTGCGGCCTTGTAAACTCTGTGAACTAGTTCTTGAAATTTTCATTCTTGTGAAAGCTTTAATTCTTCATTTTTGTCCTTTGTGAGGTAAAACTACCATCACCTAAGAAAGATTTAAGCTTTAATGGGAGTAGATGTTTCATGATTTGGCTGTATTCCTTCAACAAATTAAGGCAGTGACTCATTTCCTTAATTATTTTTATCTGCAAGAATAAGATTGGCTATGACTAACTATAAGATACAGTTTCCTTGGGTTTGCAAGCAATGTCAGAGATGTCAAAAGACAATCAATAGACTGCCTGTAGGTACAAGTCCAACATGGTCTTTTGTGGCACACTATATTTTCTCCTCCACAAGTAGAGGTAGGTGGAGCAACGATTTTAAAGATTGGGGAATTCTGTGCTGAATCCCCCAACACAGAAATTGATTTCCAAAAGAAGGAATTTAATAAGCTTAAATGTCAGCCAAAAGGAGATTCTGCTCCTGTTGTCCAAGCCAAACGTTTCCTTACTATATTGCTATATTGAAAACAAATGAATTGTTACATAGGGAAGGTGGAATAAATGCAGGTCAAACTTTACTTGTCTTTTTTGCTCACTGTATAATGTTTGCTCAGTGTGCACATGTCTGTCTCATGCTTGTGCTAAGCTACAAGTTGCCATCAACAGGATTTGAACAGATTGCTTGCATTATGGCAGCAGAGAGGAGCTTGGCAACACTGATTGGTGTTATTATGATGCTGACTCCTTGCTCAAGGGCAAAGACAGGGAAGAAATATTGGTTCCAACATGGTGCTAGAACCACTATCTGTGAAGTTCAGAAGTTGGAAGCAATAGCAGTAAATAAGGCTAAAATTATTTTAGGTTTACATACTTTTAAAGTCCCTAGTGACTGAAAACACAGCCAAGAATTGCTTCAACAGTATTCCTTCATAAATCTACATAATTATCTCTCTCACAGGGGCTTTGGTGAAATTACAAATATACATTTACTAAATTGGGTTCAGTGTCCGTATCGCACATGCCACATTAATATTCAGGACTACAAATGCTTACAAACTGTGGTGAAGTTAGCACACTGCTGAAAAGTAATTCAAATTAAGAGCCCATAACTAGATTAGGGGTAGAAGGTTGTAGGCTACAGTTATCATCAACCCATTCACATTGGTAAGTGCCTATTGAATTAAGGGGATTTCCTTATGAGTACATTTAGAATCACAATAAGAATGATTATAAAATAGTTGTAGTTTCAATCCAGTGAGCTGTTTTGTATAAATTGTTCCAATTTTGATTTTCTGATATAATAAACACACTTAAAACACTAAAAAAGTAAACTGCTTTGTATGAAATGTGGCACACCATAATTCATTGGTTCATGAATTGTTAATTTACTAATTATATTCATACCCATTTTTATACCAGTTTTAATGCACTCTTCTTCGTGGGGCTGCATTGTACGTAGTCCATAAACTACAGTTGGTGCAGAATGAGGCAGCCACACTGGTCTCTGGGATAACATGAAGATCCCATATAATACTGAACTTACAAGAGCTACACTGGCTGCTGATACGTTTCTGAGCAATATACAGAGTGCTGGTTATTACCTATAAAGCACTGGATGGCTTGGCCCAGGATATTTAAGAGAGTGCCTCTTTTGTCATGAAATCTCTCACCTATTAAGATCATCTGGGGAGGTCTGGTTGCATCTACCACCAGCTCCTGGTACCAGGCCTTCTCTGTGGCTGCCCTGGGGCTCTGGAATTCACTCCCTGTTAAAATCAGGGTAAAATCAGGTAAACAAACAAATAATGTGCAAAGTAGGGGATCTTTTTCTTCAGATAGAAAACAATTTGGAAATACATTATAGTGAGTCAGTGACTAACACTTCCAATGTAGTGGGGGCTCTATTCTATTCTATTTAGCCAAGTGTTAATCAAGCCTTTGATGGGTATTGAGGCCATTCATACAATCATATGGGGATCGCTTGAGGTCAGGAAGAGCTCCTACCATGTTCCAGATAGATGAGCAGAACTCCCATTTGGTTCTGCAAACCCTTCACCCAGACAAGCACATCAGCTGGGAGCTTGAAACAAAGAAGGTCCTCCCAGGATCAGGAGAACTTTCCTGGCAGGCATTTCACTGCAGGAGAAGGGAAAAGCCAATGATGTCAGCCTCCACCAACATCCATCAGACTGGCCTATTCAGTCAGTCTCAGTCCTATTCATGCCATTTTGAGGAATGAACCATAGAGAGTGCTGTGCAGAGTGGCTCATTTACAGCTAGTAGCCCCTCTAGCAGCAGCTCTCTGTTACAAACAAGGTGGCTGGCTGCTGGGAGCTTCTGAAAAAATGAAATGCCAGCACACGAGTAAACTCCAAGACAGAAGAACTCCTCTTTTTTTCCTGCCTCAGTAAAGAACCCAGAGGCGCTCTTACCCCTGGACTTCCGGGCCTAAGTCCAGGGCCTGCACACACCCCTGGGGTCCCAGGGGTGTGGTCACAGCTGGCTCGCACTGCACCAGGCAGCCAAGTATGATTGTGACCTGTGCCAGGTGCTTTAGAGACAGAAGGGGGGAGTAGGGCAGGAAAAATGTGGGCTGCGAATATGTTAAGTTGCATATTGAAATGTTTCTGCTAATGCATATTTGCATAGATATACCAGTTTTATATTCTTACATTCTTGTGAGTTCAGTTGCTGTTTGTGTTCTCAAGATGTGTTTAAAATACTGTGTGTGTCACGGTGTGTGTGTCTGTAGGGGGATAATGCTTAATTTGCAGTGGGGTGTGTGTGTGTGTGCTCCAAAGGCCTTTGGTCCAGGCTCCAAAATTACCTAGGTTAAAAGTTTGAGTACACTGGGTGGGAGGGGTTATCAAGGTTTGAGTACATGGGGTGGGAGGGATTATCATGGGTCCACATGAGCCTGGATAACTGGTTTGCTGTTTCCAGTCCTCTTATTCATGGTCCTGTGAAAACATGGACAGAATTTGCTGAAATAAAGTGGGGCTTCTGGCCAACCCCAATTTTTGCATAATTATCAGATTGTCTTGCTGTCTCTTTCCATGCCAAAAGTGCAGTGGTCAAATATCTCCTTCCTCAATATAATAACCAAATACTACCTGTGTGCAAATGAGAAAAAACAGACAAACTACCCTTGGACAAACATTTCTGTTTGTTTGCTAGGAGAAGGTTTAGAGGTATTTGCAGTGTCCCTGGGGTTCTGTAATATATTATTGTCTAAATCTGTATCACAATTTTCTCAAGAATGTCAGTCTTTAAAGTTCACTCGGCACATTTCCGCTTCCTTCATGGCAAGCATTTACGCGTCTTCATAGTCACTTGCCTTGGCAAATGATATTGTAATCCTATCTGTGGGACAGTTTCCCATGTAACAATATTTAATACCACACTACTTAAATTTTGCTTTAACATTAGGAACAAGTTAAAATAATTTATTACATTTATATTCTGTCCTTCCAAGGAGCTCAGAACATGATGCCTAGTTCTTCCCCTCTCTCATATTATCTTCACAACAACCTTGTAAGGTAGGTGAGGTTGAGAGATCATGACTGACTGAAGGCAATACAGAGAGTTTCATCCCTGAGTGAAGCTTTAATCCAGCTCTTCCTGCTCCTAATCCAACACTCTAATCATGCTGGTTGTCAGTTGGACATATATACTTATAAAACTGCCTTTGTGTCAGACCACTGGTCCCTCTATTGTCTGCTTTAAAGCAGCACCTCTCCAAGATTTCAAGCAAAGGTATTTTTCAGCCCTGCTATTTGATATCCTTTTTACCTTAATGTAGCTGAGATTGTATCTTAAACATAAACATCATATCCTGACCCACTGAACTATTATGGTCCTTCCCCTAGCTGTGTTTGGTGAATGTGTCTCGAAAGTATCCATAGGTCAAATTCATACATGCATGTTCTTCACTTGATGTTTCATCCCTAGAGATGTGCACGAACCGGGGTTCAGACAGTTCGGCAGTGGGAGTGTGCATTTACCTTTAAGGAGCAGGAAGGGTGTCCATCCCCCCTCCATGTTTCTCCTGCCAGCACTATCACCAAAAATGCTGGTGCGGGGCTGCTATGTACCTACATGCAGCCCTGGTCAGCGTCGTACTGGAAGTGGCTGGTGCGCATGCGCACATCACACACACTGGCCACTTCTAGTACGATGTTGACTGGGACTGCAAGGAGGTATATAGCAGTCCTGTGCCAGCATTTTTGGCAACAGCAATGGTGGGGGAAACGTGGCATGGGCACCCTCCCTGCTATTTAAAGATAAACCCCCTGAATCGTCCAAACGCCAGACCTCCAGACCAGTTCAGTGGTCCGTAAAAGGTCCGCCGAAATGGTTCATGCACATTCCTATTCATCCCTTGACTCAGCTGATATTGTGAATTGCCTCCATCTGAAAGCATTGTGTTTGTATTGAGTATTGCTATATTTTAACCTGCATGCACCTATACAGTGGTCCATATTGGTAGGGTTGGTCTCAAAATAAGGCAAATAGAGGCGGCCACTTCAGGGGGTGGAGAAGACAGCAGTTGTTGTCCTGCTTCCTGCCTGCTACCATCAAGGCCACCTCACTTGCCCCTCTGCCCTGCATCACCCATGCCTGCTTCCATTTTTGCCCCACCTGTCCTCCTCTCCACTGCTGCCTGGCTCTGTGGCAGAGCACAAAGAGCAGTTCCATTCTCTTCCCTCAGTATTAAGAAGGAGTGGGGATGGAGCAGAAGAGGAAGCTGGGAGGACAGGAGAGTGGTGGGCGAGAACATCTGGGGAGATGTTGTAGCTGACAACTCTCCTTCATTCAGGTGAGGAGGGCAGATAGGTTTCCGATCGAAATACAAAGTGCTGGTCTAAAGCCCTGAATGACTTAGGTTCAGGGTATTTAAGAGACAGCCTTCTTTCTCATGAACCCTGCTGCCTATTAATATCATCTGGGGAGGTACGGTGATGGAGGTGACTTGGGGCGTGGCCTTCTCAGTGGCTGCCCCAGGGCTTTGGAATGCATTTCCTGTCAAAATAAGAGCTTCTTAAACTCTGATTGCTTTTAAAAGTCCCTGAATGTATGCCTGTTTTCTCAGGCTTATAATTAAAATTAATTTTAAACTGTTTAATTATTCTTATCCTGTTTAAAATATTTTGTTTCACTCTGTGAATTGTTTTTATTCTGTGAAAGTGCTTTAATTGTCTTTATTTTTATATTGTAATTTGGGTTGTGTACAGTGCCCAGAGATGTATATTTTATTTATTCATCAAACCCAAACTGCCCAAACTTTCATCTCTGGGTGGTTAACACAGAACAATTAAAACACATATAAAAGTTAAAAAATATCAACAGTTTAAAATCTACCATAAAATTAAAACTGACAATTTTATAAAGCTGAGAATGCTTGAGCGAAAAGATGGGTTTTCAGGTGTTTTTTGAAAATTGCAGAGATGGGGAGGATCGTATCTCAGCAGGGAGCGCATTCCACAATCTCGGGGCAGCAACCGATAAGGCCCGTCTCTGTGTAGCCACCAAACGAGTTGGCAGTAACTGGAGACGGACCTCCTCAGATGACCTCAATGGGCAGTGGGGCTCAAAGTGAAGAAGATGCTCTCTTAGATACCCAGGGCCTAAGCTGTTTTTATATATCAGACAGTTTATAAATATGATAAACAAATAAGAAAGAAGGTGAGAAGGGATAGTATTGGTACATGCCTCAGGTGCACAGAAGTCTTGGTCTGTCCCTGAATTCTGGTAGTTTCTAGCATCTTGAATTTATTTCTTATTACATTTATACCAATCCAGCATTGAAAAACAAGCTTTGAGGTTTTATAAAAGGCCCATTCACATGTTATGTGAATGATCATATAATGAGTATACACAGATACACTCCGCAGGTACAGAAATACACTTCTTATCTCTATCATGCATTTGAAGGGCCTGTATCCAGGCTCACTTTTAAAATGAACACAAGTACAAGCAGAAGGCTGCCGGTTCGAATCTCCACTGGTATGTTTCCTGGACTATGGGAAACACCTATATCAGGCAGCAGCAATATAGGAAGATGCTGAAAGGCATAATCTCATATTGCACGTGAGGAGGCAATGGTAAACCCCTCCTGTATTCTACCAAAGAAAACTACAGGGCTCTGTGGGCACCAGGAGTTGAAATTGACTTGGCAGCACACTTTACCTTTTACATTCATTCACACAAACACTTGTACAGCATAATGTCTGAATCGGGCTGAAGTTGCCCTCAGTTGTCAAGCACCCAATTCTGTGCCTGTTTACTAAGAATCAGATGGTATACGGGTGATGAGATACGCATTTCCACACTTCATAGCTTTTTTCCAATGACCTTCTTTAATGCACAATTGATTAATTAATGCTATAGCCCTTCTCCCAGTACTGTCAAGTATCTTTGCATAAGGCTGCAGCCAAAACTGGTAACAGTTTTGCTGAATTATTGATTTAATGCAACAGGGATATGACTTGAATTTTAGTCTTCCGAGATTAAATATCCGACACTGTACTCAGTTATCATGCTTCCCATTCAAGAGCTGCATTACCTGCTTTGTGAATAAACAGCTTTTATTTTTTTATTTATTTGGCAGCTACCAAGCTGCTAACTTGGCAGCTCTCTTTCTCAAGTAATAAACTCGCTCTTAAAACCCTGCCACAGGATAAATGTAATACCGTATTATTAGCTCTCAGTTTGGCACTATTTTTTTCTCTGAAGGTCTGTACATTTAACACCTGTGTGTCAGGCAGAAATTCAAAAGGTGAGGCTTTGAATGGCGTAGAGATAGCTATGAGGAAAGCTCTACCTGTTTAACTTCTGTCTGTCATACAGCTGTGAAAGGTGCAGTGACTCTGACAGGAATAAAAATGGCAATTTTATATTCAGCCTGGATACAGTCCATACGTTTATAATAAGAATGTGATGTAGTTTGTTGAGATGGCACCACTCACATTGTAAATGGGGGATTGTATGTTTGAAGGTGCCTGAACCTAAAAACAGCTTGCATTTAGGAAACTAGCACATGGGGTGGGGGGAGAGAGCTAGGATAGAATCTTTCTGTCTGATGTAACATCATGGAAAGCATATACTTTTAACCATGTCATTAGTATGTCCATCCAAAATTTGCATAGAGCTGTTTCTGGTTAAAAAAAGTACCTGGATGAAATTTTGCACAACTGATAAGCATTCTGCTGTTATCCACAGGTACTAAAATGGGATTGATTCAATGGACCTGTGAACTTGAACGTGGCTCATTACTATTAAAAGAATAGTATAGATTGCTGAAAGTCTTTCAGCATAATCATTTTTTGAGAATCAAATGTGCATTTGTTTCCTACATGTACTGCATAATCTACGCATGTTTTGTTTGAGCTGAAACCACACTTTCGTTGAGGACATCACATTTTCTGAGTAGTCAAAGTACAGTTTTTGCATCAATTAAAAAACCAAACCAAACCCTCCAAGTAGTGCTTTTATAGGCTTTGCCAATGCAATGTGTGCAGAAAAGTCAAAAGATTATTATGTCTGTTTTGGTTGAAGGTTTTCATGCACTCCCTTGTCCAAACTTACTAGTGCATCCTCAATATTAGAAAAAGTTGCAGACATAAGTATTCCAGCTTCACTCAGTGAATCCAGACACTTCCCACATGCAGGAGAATTACTGGGCTACACTGGAATGGTATGGATCATGGGTTCTCAACCTTGCGTTTCCAGGTGTTGTTGGACTTCAACTCCCATAACCCCCACCCAAAGGCCTTTGGGGCTGGGGATTATGGGAATTGAAGTCCAGTAAGATCTGGAGACCCAAGGTTGAGAATCCCTGGATTGGATGATTAGGTTACACTAATTAATGCAAGAAAATATATAATAAATATGTATACTGCTCTTCAACAAAAGTTCCCAAAGCTGTTTACAAATGAATGAATGAATGAATGAATAAATAAATAAATAAATAAGCTCCCTGTGGGCACCCAATCTAAATGATATAAGAAGTAAATAATGTAAACAGTAAAACCTATGTTCCTCTTCCCACCCCTCATCACTTGTTACTTTTTAATATCACCTTTTTATCATTACTTCTCATTTAAAGTTGATTTGGCATTGGGCAACTTCACCTCCTATGTCTAATTGTATTAACTCTAAATATATTTTTTAAAATCACATTTAGATTTTGGTGTTTCCTAATCAGACTGAGAAGGGAATAGAGATATATGTATCAAGGCAGGAATATCCTCCCAGAAATCCTTTAGAGTGAGAATCAGTGAGCTGTATTGTTAATTTCAAAGCTTTCCCTTGTAATACTGTTTTGTCGATTATAAAGTTGACGAAAATGAAATTTTTAAAAGTGGTTTTCTTCATGGCATGTTCTCCACTTAGTCATGCTTTGAAAAACCAACAGGCTCTTTTACTTTTTTCATTTGAACATCCTTCATCCAAAAGAGGCTAATTTTCTCTGTGGGTATGCTTGTCAGATCAGTGAACTGCAAACCTTGAACCTTAACAAATAGAAACCGAAAAGCTGGCTTTGAAAAGGTAGAATTGCTTACCGTAATGCCTTGCACAAGAGGCATCTTAAAAAGATAAAAAAGCAGATATCATTTGTAATGCATATGGAAGAGGCTATATTAGCTGGACCAAAAAAAAAAAAATCCATATTTTTAGAACAATAAAATATGATGAGTTGTCATTAGCCTGCCCTAAACATATCTGCCTATATACATATCCAGTGTTTCAGGTCTGATGCTTTTTAAGGGTTGGAACCACAGTGCATTAGTACAATTTATTATTGATGTTGCCTGACTGCCATATTTAATGGCTGGACTGAAAGCCCCAACATTCCATTATTATTGTTTATCTGAAATCACATATAAACTGTTATCAGCCATGCAGACCTAGGGCAAGTTTGCTCAGTCAAAAATAACTCCACAAGAAGTGGCTCATGCCAAATGTAATCATGCACATGCCTGGGATTTCATGGAGGATGTAATCTGGCATGTCTCTCAGTACAACTGCAGCTTCCCAGTGGCAATTGCTGCTGTCCTAAGAGCACTTTTTCAATTCAGTGCGCTCCCAGGAATTACTGCCAGGAAGTTGCAGCTCCATCTGGGGAGGTGCTAAGTCACACATTACATCCATGTATATTACTGCATCCTCATGTGAACCATCTCTAAAAGACAAGGCAAATAATTCAGCCTTAGGCTGAAGATTGATATAGATGGCCAGCCTAACCCAGAAATAAGTAAACAGTCAATCCAGGATATATTCCCTTTCTGCTATCAATCTTTCCAGTTCATTTATTATACATTTTGTGCACTGCAGCCTGCTCCAAAGAACTGCTGCATCAGCATCAAGTGCTTGAGGTGGGACATACCAACAATTACACCAATATAGTATCACCAAAAAGGATGTTACACCTGGATTGTTGTGGTACTATGCCAATGCTGCATGCATATGCAATAATATATCTTGTGAGGCAGGGATGCAAAATATATAAACCACTTATTATGCAAGTCCTTTATCTTCTCGTGTATCCATTTACAGGTGGAACTCGGAAAATTAGAATATCGTGCAAAAGTCCATTAATTTCAGTAATGCAAATTAAAAGGTGAAACTGATATATGAGACAGACGCATTACATGCAAAGCGAGATAAGTCAAGCCTTAATTTGTTATAATTGTGATGGTCATGGCGTACAGCTCATGAAAACCCCCAAATCCACAATCTTGGAAAATTAGAATATTACATGGAACCAAGAAGACAAGATTGAAGAATAGAACAATATCGGACCTCTGAAAAGTATAAGCATGCATATGTATTCAGTACTTGGTTTGGGCCCCTTTTGCAGCAATTACTGCCTCAATGTGGCGTGGCATGGATGCTATCAGCCTATGGCACTGATGAGGTATTATGGAAGACCAGGATGCTTCATTAGCGGCCTTCAGCAATTCTGCATTGTTTGGTCTTATGTCTCTCATCCTTCTCTTGGCAATGCCCCATAGATTCTCTATGGGGTCAGGTCAGGCGAGTTTGCTGGCCAGTCAAGCACAGTACACTGTATACTTTTCAGAGGTCTGATATTGTTCTATTCTTCAATCCTTGTCTTCTTGGTTCCATGTAATATTCTAATTTTCTGAGATTGTGGATTTGGGGTTTTTCATGAGCTGTACGCCAAGATCATCACAATTATAACAAATTAAGGCTTGACTTATCTCGCTTTGCATGTAATGCATCTGTCTCATATATCAGTTTCACCTTTTAATTTGCATTACTGAAATTAATGGACTTTTGCACGATATTCTAATTTTCCGAGTTTCACCTGTTTCTATGAAACTCAATGCAAACAGGACTTTCACTTACTCAGGTACTTGACACATTAGGAGATGGGGCATCGCTCAGTGGTATGCTTTGCATGCGTGTTCTAGATTCCATCTTCAGCATCCCCAATTAAAAGGACCAAGTAGCACGTGATGGGAAAGACCTCTATCAGAGACCCCAAAGAGATGCTGCCAGTCAGTACAGACCAGGGCTGTACAACTTCAGCCCTCCAGTTGCTGTTGGACTACAGTTCCCATCATCTCTAACTAATGGCCACTGTGGCTGGGTCAGGGGCGTAGCTAGGGGAGAAGGGGCCCATGTTCACCCCTCTCTCTGACAGCCCCCCAGAGTGAGGGAGATAATGAAGAAAAGAGGGAGTGGTGGAACTGGAGGGCCTTCAGGAGCTGGGGCCTGGGTTCTTTGAACCCTTCCGCTCAATTATAGCTACATCCCTGGGCTGGAGATGATGGGAGTTCTAGCTGAAGAACAGCTGGAGGGCAGAAGCTGTGCAGCCATGTTATAGACCATAGTGAGCTATATGGACCAATGGTCTGACTCCCTATAAAGCAACCTCATCTGTTAATCTCCCTCCTGATCCTGCTATATGAATACTGAACTGAATTATGCAGATTACTGTACAAGCACATTGTGGAATGGTACTGTAAAGCTATACTGTATCTTTATTGCTTTCCGTTAAAAAAGAAAGAAATATACATGGCATTATGACCAGTTCTATAATTACTGTAATATTGCTCTGCTGTTTAATGAGTATACTGATTATGCTTAGCAAAAGTTTGTGGAACAGCTTTCTTTAGTCTCAAATTCACGACAGTTCCCCCTTCTATTTGGCAGTACATTAATGGAAATGGAAAATTGCCTCATTCTAAATGTCAGAATAATAGAGCACCAAAAACAGTTCAGTCATGTCTTTCAAACCACGCACATATGGTTCAGCACCAAATGTCACAATTCTTCCCCACTTCCTTTCCATTTGTCTCTTGTCTCTTATCACTGTCTGAGTCAAAACTTTCTCAAAAGCTCAGTCTGTAACCTGCCTCCCTTGACAGTATATTTTTCTAGCCAGGAAAGCATAAAGGTCTGTGCTCAGTACCCTAAATTAGGTATGCCAAATGAGTTAGGCAAGTTTAGAGGCCACATGGTAGCAAATGCCAGCCTTAAAAGTCAAATTCTCTTAAGTTACAGTTTTTTAAATTATTCAAAATCTTATGTCAATCACTTCATTGGTTTCTTAGAGCCAAGGAAGACTGGGATACAATGAAGTTGTGCTGAATGCATTTATATTGCCATAAAGCACTTAACAGTTTCTAGCAGTGCACCATATTCTGCCCTTTCTGTCTTTCATGACCAGGCTCAGCAGGTGAGTAGCCACAGGAACTATCTGTGGTGTAGTAGTTCAAATTCTCTGCCCACAATATTTCACAGGACTGTACTCCTCATGTTAAGTATTGTGTCCTGATTTGGCCTTAAATTAGGATAATATTTCTGTCTCTTAAGAAACTGTTCACAAGTAGAAGACAACTTTTGTTTCATTTCTTAAACTGTGTTCTATTTCTTTCTTTTTCATTGCAGCTAAAATACTCTTCCCTCTGGCTTCAAAATACTGTAAATCCTCAAACAAACATTGCTTTCTAGACTGAAGAAAAACTCTTTAGATGAATACTTGAAGCTCAGGGTTGCTGAAACACTGAACTCCATAACCATCAATGACACCTATTCCAAAAGTATTTTTGGTTCTAGAACTGAAACAAGTGTTTTTGTTGCATACAAGAGATTTGACCAAATTCACAGGCATACACATGGGAATTAGAGCATGACACTAGTTTGATGTGTCATGCAGTATTTATGCTTTCAGCACTGTGAAGGGCGTTATTATACTTGCTCTGTTCTTTTCAACAACTGTTCTTTTTGATGGGGTCTTATATAGTTCTTTGAAGATGCAGGTCACTCTTGCAACACCCACAATCATGCATGTTGCACTTTTCTTAGCAATATCAAATAACTAAATACTGACACTTTAATCCTGCAAAGAATCTCTGTTATGGCTTGTACATGCACTATTTTGTTTGTCACATCTACTTCCAAGCTTCTACATTTGGGTTTTTCATTAGCTCTAGATATAGCAGGAAATATAGCAAAATATTCCAACCCATTCTTATTTAGGAGGGGAGCTATAGCTGACTGGTAGAGCACACACTTTGCATGTAGAAAGTCTCACCAGCCTCAGTCCTGGGCATCATCATTTAAAAGGATCTCAGAGATGGGAAAGACTCTTGCCTGAGACCTTGGAGAGGCCCTGCCAATTGGAGTAAACAGTATGAGACAAAAGCCATAATTCTGTGCACTGTTACCTCGGCGTAATCCCCACTGGGCTCAGTGAGACTTATTTCTGAAGAAACATGCTGGGTGGCTTCACATTTAATACTGCAAATAAGTACGGAAGAGCTGTCAGTTCCCACCAAGCACACTACTGTCCCTCTACTGCCACTTCTGTGACATCTGACCCAGCCAATGTTGGGTGGAGAAAGTCAGTAACTCACCTCAGCTCAACTCTGTCAAGCTAACTGCAAAGGTGTGGTTCTGAATGATGGGCTGAGGTGGGTTACCAACATTCTCCACCCAACATTGGCAGGTTCAGACATCACAGAAATGATTTCAATAGTGGGAGCATGCACATGGTGAGAACCAGCAGGTCTTTCATAATTAACATGCTGCCATTGTGTGTGAAACTGCCCACTTAATATTGCCTTGCATGTGCAGCAATGGAAATAACTCAGTATAAAGCAGCTTCATATGTTCACATGTTATTATCTGGATCCACCATGCAAATTTAAAACTAGTTTTTGAAACCTAGACTCTTCATATTTTAAATCAGAATCTTGCTCCTTTAACTTGTACAGCTCTGAATGGAGTTGTGTTTCAACTAAGACTGTATTTTGGATGGTAGCTACATAATCATTGGTGTTGGGAATAAAGCACAGACGTATATTGTAATGCCCCCCCCCCCCCCGCCCACACCAACTAGACACCTAGACAGGAATAAGAAAATGGTTGTTTTCTGTATCAAAAAGCAATTGGTAAAACAGACATGAAATACAATTGCATGGCTTTGTGACAGAAAGTTCTGTACTTTGAAAAGAAAGTAGGGATTAATATTAAGTTAAAAGTAAAGTTAAATTAGAGGACTCAGTATTATTGGAACATACTCATCTGCTTAAAAAGAGGATCAGGTTGGTGGAGATACATGTACACCTGAGATAGACAAGAAATAGGTACTGGACAATAAATGTACTTGTGGAAGTTTTTTTTAAAAAAATACAATGTAAGATATGCAGGATGTGCATATCAATTGACTTCTAAGTAACATGTGATAATTCCATTATGTTTGCTGAAAGATGAATGTATATGCGTGAGCTCAAATGTGTATAATGCCTAATCTCACAACATATCCAGGGTGAGTAAAGAAATGAATTAGGACCATAATGGCAGGTCCTGATTCCAGTCTGTGTAAATTCAGTTGAATGTCTGTATGGGGTGTCTGCATATACAACTGTATGTGTGTAAGAGTTTCTCCTCATATTCAGGAACAATGGGGAAAATTAGAATTCTCAGTCACAGCGACACCTACTTATGTACTGTTGAGATATAGATAGATAGATTATCTATCTATCTATCTATCTATCTATCTATCTATCTATCTATCTATCTATCATACATTTAACATCACTCACAAGTCCACCTTCTATGTATGTTTATACAGCCTGGATCTGTTGTAACTTGTAAGAAGAGGGCTATAGAGTGATGATTTTCAATTTCATATGTTCATAGTAGCTGTATTCACATATTAGATTCCTAATAGCCTCATTCATATAACCCTAATCAGGGTCGGAGGGACATGCAGCCAGCCAGGGTAGGAAAGCCATATGCGCTCTCTGTCAGCAGTCATATGAACCCAAACAAAAAAGTAGAAGGAAGGGAGAGTGATTGTGTGGGAGGCAGGAGCTGGGTAGGGTGAAGTTATGTCCACCCTCAATAAAATGATGGGGATAGAATGTGGGTAGGGGGCACCTGTCCTATATCTGGTTGTCTCTAGCTCTTATATATTGAGGCTATTCACACTCGTGGAAGAAACCAGGCTAAGGGAGCCCAGCCTGTTTCCTCTCGTGCATGTGAACCACTGGGAGCCACATAACTCCCATTCAGCCTGCTTAATTGCCTCTCCTTAAACGAGGTTAGTGGAGTGAGCGCTCCGCTAACCCTGTTTAGTTCATCGTGAGTTGCTGCGGTGCAGCTGCGCACCACGGCAACCTGCGAGTATACCCCTGACCAGGAGCCAACAGCAAGCCTCTTGTCTTCAGGGGTCTCCCCAGAATGCCCCCCACACTCACGTGGGGCATCCTGGGACCTCCGAGAGCCAGACAGCTCCCGATCCCCACCGCCTCGGAGCCAGTAGCTGTGTGGGCAGCCAATCCAGCTGCCCAGGGCTAGCCTGATGATCGTCTGTGGGGAGAGTGGGCTTGACCCACTCTCCCTGCAGAACCCTATTAAGCTCTACACACTGATCATGTGTATAGCCTCAATAAGTAAGTTTAACCATCAGAGCTATATCATGAAAAACCAGTGAGATAATGGTGGCTTTGTGTTCTTTTTCCAGTTTGCTGCTAGAGAGATCTTTGTAGTAGCTAATTTTGGTAATCATTTAAATAGCATCCTTATTCATATATTGATTGATTAATTGATTGATTTCAATTTAGATACCACCTTTCATAAAACTCATCTCAAGGTGGTTTATAAAACTTAATACAATAAAATCCCATATAATCACATTAAAATATCAATTAAATTAAATCCATAAAAAAACACATAGAAGATATGTTATTCACAATACCTGTAAGAATTCAACAGAATTCTTACAGGATCCTCAGGTAAATGATAACATGCTATTTGGTTAACACAGCATTGCTTGATTTTAGAACACATCCATTAAATGTGTATAATCTGCATATGGTTCTCCAGCCCACCAACAGCTCTCATGAGGTAAATTATATATTATTTTCAATTTATATTGTATTAAGAATGCTTGATGTAACATTTTCAAACAATTCCCTTAAATTCATAGAAATCCGGTTCTTACTAGGGATGTGCACGAATTGAAAATTGTGAGTCATTTTGTGTTCAAATCAAAACCTGCTGTTTTGATTCAAACATGAATGCATTCTGCTTGAAACAAGGTCAATTCGATTTGGACTTTATTAGATTCTAATCAAAGCTGAATCGATTCGACCTGTACTGGGGGAGGGAGAGTCTCATTTTAGCACTTTAAAACATAAACAAAGAGGCACCAGGGGCGCCCTGAAATTATCTATAATGAACATAGCCCACAGTAGAGAGGGGATGCGGTGACCCCCAACCCACCATCCCCCTTTGCCAAAGAAGAGGCGCAAAAGCACTTTGCAGAGCTGGCAGTGGCGCCAGCAGGGAAGCAGCAATGACCTAACTGCCTGGTGCCCTCTATTCCTCTGAGGCCGCTGGCTGCTTCTTTTAGGACGAAGAGGTGCAGATGCTCCTTTGAACCGCTCCTGGTGGGAGCAGTTAAGATTGCAGTGCTGGCAGCAGTGGGGAAATGCAACCGAAAATGCCATCCCTCTCCATGGCTGGCCTGGCCGGCCACTCACAACAGACTAACACACACCAGGCTATCTCTAAGCCTTTAAATGGCCTCTGCGCAAACGCAGGGTGTTCTCGCAAAAATAAATAAATTGGGCTACCCCTTTAAATGGCCTCCCTGTGCCTGCACCTGGGCCAGCTCTATAAGAATTGGCCTCGGTCCAGTTTGACTTAGATCCGGCTCTAATTTTAAAGTTTGGGCACTATCTAGAACTGTTGAGCCACGATGGTTCTATCTAGAACCAGCTCACACATCTCTATGGTATATTACAAATAATAGTTCAGATTTAGTTAGACTATCTGAGTACGGTGGCCCTCGTAATTCATGGGGGTTCCATTCCCACCAATTCACGTAAATATGGAAACTGCAAATAAAGAAAATTTACCCCATGGGAATCCAGGGATTAGGTTTCTTCTCTGAAAAAAACACTAAAAAATTGGGGGAGGGCAGAAATAAGGGTAGAAAGCATAGCACCTTGTTCTGCAATTCTCTAGGTTTCTAGGAATGCCAACCCCCACAATACTCTTATTTTTCTTTTTTTAAAATTTAAACAAAAAAGAACCACAAAATGGCTTTGTCCTTCAAAATGGCAGCCAGAAATGACATCAGAAGACATTTCCGGCAACTCAGGAAGTGCAGATAGACAAAAATTGCCTTTATATCATGCCACCGATACAGAATGACCCATCCGCAGAAACATGAAATTGCGATTCATGAAACCATGGATAACGAGGGTCTCCTGCAGTGTTCTCGCTCTTTTAAAAATCTGTGTGTGGAATTAGATTTGTTCTGGGCAGCAGTATCAAGGCAGTGTGTGCGCATATGCATTCAGCGTGGGGCCTTCCTGATTCAACTTGAGCGGGATCTAAAACTGAGCGGACATCAAAAAATGTGTGAGCATGTGCACATGCATACGCCTTAGAGTGAGCACTGGTCTCTAAGAGTACAGTCCATATTTCCTGATGAAGGCTACTATTGCATGTCTTATTTGTGGGGGAAAGGTGCATTCTTGGGGTATAGCATCTTATCTGTTCCTTAACTTGATCAAATGAAACAACACAATATTTAGTGAGATCTTTTAAAATTGCCATATCCTTTTCCTCAGATTTGGACAGATCACTTAGAATAGCTCTATTGTTAATCTACTCATTATATTGATATGAAGTATGTGGGGAAAGACCAGGTGCCAACTTAGATTTCTGTTTCCTCCAAACTTGAAATATTGTTTTAACAGATGGACGTGCTGAGTTAAAATCAAGATAAATTTTAGTACAATACCACCAAGCATTTTTAATAGATGGATATATACAGCTCTTAAACATGTACATGTTTTGTACACATCCATGTACAAAATATGTACGTATTTTTGTGTGAATGATTGTATATGTGTTCATTTTAGAAGTGAGTACAAGCTCTCGTAAATGCATGGTACAGATAAGAAGTTTATTACTGTATATGTGTTGAACCTAATGTGTGAATGTATACACTTACAGATCTGTATGTGCGTACACTATACATAGATTGTACTTGAAATGAACATACATGATTAGGGCTTAAGTATATTCTGCTTGTCTAATTATAGTTTTTGTCATGACCTGTGGGTTTATAAGTACAGTTTTTGGGATTTTATTTGTATTTTTCTTTTGTTATGGATGACTGACAAAACAAATAAAACTTACTGACTTGCTTAATATGTTCATTGATCAAACACTACAGAATTTATATATCACATCACCTCAAATACAATCTTTTACAGTGGAAGCAGTTCATCATTCACTTATGCATTAGACACTTACTAATGCATAAATGAGAGCTCTACATGCATGTGTGATACATCCCTAAATGGTGTATATAGAGGGAACAATCCAAATCTATAAATACTAATGGAAACCAGAGAAACTGTCATTTCCCAGGTTTTGTTGGCCAAAAGGTAATAAATAATCATGGACTGGGAAGTAGAATAAGGCAACAGGGAAATAACTTAAATACTTACATATGCATTTGAAAAATCTCAATAACAGACCAGAGGGATTAGAATTACTAACACAGGATGTGAAACTAGATATTATAGGAATCATTAACACTGAGTGGAAGGAGTCATGACTGCAAAATAGATGAAGCATATTTGTTATTCAGGAAATCTGAGCATAATTGAAGAGTTGTGCTGAATATATTCACAATGCAACTGATAAATAATGAAAACATAAGGCAACACAGAGCTGAAATCAGGACTCACTATTGTTGGGCAGCTACTGAGGCCTCAGGGCCCCCAGAAGAGCTCACTGAAACAACCTCTATGTCCACAGGTTTCATGTGGTCGTGGTGGAGGGATTCTGTTGTGAGTATCTCAGGAACCACCCAGGTAGGAGGCAACCCAAGGGGGCAACTTGTCAATGGGCCCCTGAAGCCTGGAGCTGGTCATGTGGTGGCAGTATGGCCCAAGAGGCTAATGTTCAGATTTTGCTATATGAGTGACGATTATTCAGTTCTGCTGTATTGTAGCCAGCTGCTATTTTGGTTTACTTGTTCATTTCAAACCATGATGTTTTCTTATATTTCATTAAAGTCCAGTTCTATCCGTGTTGTAGGCTGTAAACTGAGGACTAGATGGACCTATGGTCTGCTCTAGCAGGGACCTTCTTATGTTCTTGGCATGTACTTTTGCACTGAAATGTGATCATACCATGGAAGCTTAGTGTAGGGTATCTCTATATGGTATGGCCTACAGCACCAATAAGACTTCTGGAGTTACCAGAAAGATTCTGATGTATTCAGCAGTGAACTTGGGGTCTCCACAATCTGAAAGAATTCCAAAATGCATTTCTAAAAGTTTCACCCATTCCTATATCTCTATTATATCCTATTAACGAAATGCAAAATGTAGTTTCACCCATTTCTTTATCTTGCCTTCCTAATTTTATTTTGAGGCAGACTTCAAGAAGAGGGGCCACTTCCAGACCAGGGTTGCACTAACATAATACCATTGTACCAGCACAAAGATATAGCATGGCATTGAGAGCTGGTCTTGTGGTAGCAAGCATGACTTGTTCCCTTAGTTAAGCAGGGTCTGCCCTGGTTGCATATGAATGGGAGACTAGAAGTGTGAGCTATGTAAGATATTCCCTTCAGGGGATGGAGCTGCTCTGGGAAGAGCAGAAGGTTTCAAGTTCCCTCCCTGGCTTCTCCAAAATAGGTTTGAGAGAGATTCCTGCCTGCAACCTTGGAAAAGCTGCTGCCAGTCTGTGAAGACAATACTGAGCTAGATAAACCAATGGACTGACACAGTATATGGCAGCTTCCTATGTACTGTGAAAAGAAAGGAACATCTGTTCCATACTAGTTCTTGCACTAGTGAAAGATATTGACTAGTTGCACCATTCATGGCATAACATGTAGCACCTCCACTAGTTGTTGTGCAAAATCATGGGGTACTCAACTTCATAGAGCTGTGCAAGCTTTTTAAGTGTGTGCAGGGGCCTAGCTACAATTGAGCAAGGGGGAACAACTGTCCCCAGGCCCCAAGGGTCTGGTGGCCCCCCAAGGCTCTCCTCAGCCAGGTCACCTCATTGCCCCCTCCCACCCCCAGCAGGTGAGCACTTCACTGGGTGGGGCCAGTGCTGAGAATGGGGCTGTCAAAGCCGCGGCAGAGTTTCATTTCCCCTGTCAGCAGTTGGTGGAATTACTGAAAAGGAGTTCTTTCCAGGGAAAGGAGCTCATTTTCAGCTATTCCACAAACTGCTGACAGGGGATATTAAACTCTGCTGGGGCTGTAACAGCCCCGTTCTTGGCAACAGCCCCACTCCCTTGCATCAGATGCCAGATGGAGGAGGCATGGCTTGGGGCGCGCATGCAAAGGAACAGGTCAGAGGAGAGCTGGTCTTGTGGTAGCAAGCATAACTTGTCCCCTTAGCTAAGCAGGGTCGACCCTGGTTGCATATGAAAGGGAGACTAGAAGTGTGAGCACTGTCAGATATTCCCCTCAGGGGATGGAGCCATTCTGGGAAGAACAGAAGGCTTCAAGTTCCCTCCCTGGCTGTGCTGTGTACAGCCCAGAGGATGTGATTTTGATAGGCCTGCTCCAGTCCATCGGCACTGTGATTTATTGACCATCAATATCACAAGCTATCTACTTTCTAAATGGTTGGTTTATGCTATGGATAAAGTGTTTTAACATTATTTGTCAGGACCTGAACAACTGAGGACTCTTTTGTCAGTTCTGTACAGCCTTTCCAAATGGATGTGAACCTGGCTAGGCTGGATGCTGTGGCAGCACTGAGGAAAGGGTGGGGATGACCCAACTCAGGCCTGAGCCCCATATAAGCCGCTGCCATGGGTTGGTTGGCAGTTGTTAAGAAAGTGCTCCAAAAGAACAACCAAGAGGAGAAAGAAAATAAGCCCAGGCTCCAAGAAAGGGTCTAAAAGTCCCCAACAGCCAGGCAACCACTTTTGACCAGTGCTGCAACAGCAACAGACCTAGGCATGACCTCCCCGAAGGCAATCTAGTGTACATAGACAAGCAGTAGCACCATCTTAAAGGGACAGATGATACTGAAATGATACTTGAATAACATTAATCCAAACTTGACTGATGATAAGGTGAATGTCCCTTTGGCGCTTGTAAGCAACCTCACCATCTAAGGTCTCTCCTTCTGAGGCCACGACCTATCGGACCCTGACATATTGGTTTTATATTTTTAAATGATGTGCGTGTTCTCAGAGGACTTCTGGGGGCGGGGGGAGAAATGAATCAATAATCATCCTCATGTTGGTTATAAAACATTATTGTTCATTGCCCCTAGGCTATACCTTCTAGCGTATAATGCACATTTACAAGTTTAGCCAGTTGATGTAAAGGTGCACTGGAACAAATGAAAATGGATAAAGTTCCATACATTTGTGCAGCTGTTTTGAAGATTTCTATGATTCGACAAAGAAAATGGGAATTAATAAGCAAGTGTCAATAGACCACTCTCTGTTTTGAAACAGTACTTTTCTTTTTTTTCATGAGAAGTCAGTATAATATGTTGTTAAACAGAGGTGCTTTGAATAACAATAAAACATCTAGATCTTCCTTTATGAATTGAAAAAGCCAATATTGGTAGAAGCGCAGCATGGATACAGTAGTGAAAAGCCGTAATTAAGACCTCTTGCCTGCTGTGGTACACTCTAATAAGTCTCCTAAGAATGGATTTAATGTGCGAATTAGCTTAATCACCAAGGAATTAAAGAGAATACACTAATTCATATGAAAATGGTGCTCTAAATGCAGAGAGGCAAGAGAGAAAAAGGTCTTGGAGTAATTTCTGCATCTGATCAGCTGGCTTGTCAAATCCATTTTACTGTAGATAGTTGGCATGACATGACTTCAGATTTGGGTTGCTGGGTCCAAATGGTGAAAAAAGTCAAAATCCATCACCAAAAAAAAGTGGAAATAGAGGATGTTATTCACGAAACAAGTCTCCAAAAACTCTCCACTTTGCCTAACATTTGCATATGTTAATTGGTATTATATATGTGTATTTTGATGAGAATAAATACAGCTCACCACGGTGAAGTTGATGACCAGGTGAGCTGTATGTCTGCTCAGTATGCTGTCTAGGTGCAGAGTTCTCAAGGCCCCAGCTTCTTGACTGTAAATTCAACTCCTGGTTAGGTTAGCCACACACACTGTCTTCCACACCCATGGGTCACCCAGCCAGCTCTACCCAGCCAGGCCAGCAGCTTCACCTCTTGGCTCGAGGCAGGGCAGTCAGCTAGCTACTGAGCCAGCCTCTTTGCATGCTGGTGCAGTGGTGCATGCACGGACTCCCACTCTACAACTACAAACATTTCTCTACAACTTTTCAACAGAAGGTTTCACAGTGGTTTTCAAAGAAAATTAAATAAAAAGATGCTCCCGTTCCCAAAGGGCTCACAATCCAAAAAGAAACGCAAAGTAACAGCAGCATCAGCCATTGAAGGAATGCTGCGCTGGGGTAGGATAATGCCAGTTGCTCCCACCGCTCTCTATGAGAGGAGAGCAGGTCTTGTGGTAGCAAGCATGACTTGTCCCCTTAGCTAAGCAGGGTGCCCCCTGGTTGCATATGAAAGGGAGACTGGATGTGTGAGCACTGTAAGATATTCCCCTTGGGATGGAGCCACTCTGGGAAGAGCAGAAGGTTTCGAATTCCCTCCCTGGCTTCTCCAAGTTAGGGCTGAGAGAAATTCCTGCCTGCAACCTTGAAGAAGCTGCTGCCAGTCTGTGAAGATAATACTGAACTAGATAGACCAATGGTCTGACTCAGTATATGGCAGCTTCCTATGTTCCTATGTTCTCCTCATGATAAATAGAATAAATTCACCACTTTAAAAGGTGCTCTTTTACTCAGTTAGCAGGGGTAGCTTCTAATTGAGTTAGTTAGCTAACTGCTAACTGAGTAAAGTTAGCTAAATGCTAACTGCATAAATTTAACTAACGGCTAACTTCTCATTGCCGCCGCCGCCGCCGCCACCACATGAAGGAAGCAAACTGTACCTGCCAGGCCCACCAATCCGTGTCCCTGCATCACGTGGCTCTGCAACCTGCCACTGAAGCAGAACGTCCCCTCTGGCTTCCCCATTGGATGGATGGTTAGTAGGAAGGGGAAAGAGACAGAGGAAGAGACGCTGCTCATGAGAGCAAAGTGTCCTGTGCAAACAAAATGTTCCTGGGGCTCCCCAGAACGTCGGACAGCTCAACACATACCATTTAAGGGAACATTTTTTTAAAAGCTGTTTGGTCCCCAAAATAGTTGAATGTCCTCAGTAAAAATCCCTAGTTGGCAACCCTACCTCAGATTAGTTTAATAGGGATTAAAATGGCATGATGTGTCTATAAATGTATGAACCTGCAAGTACAAACATGCTTAGGAATTCCTTTATTTGAGAGGAGGCTGGTGAGCATGGAAGTTCAAAGTAAAATCTAGATACATTTAGAAACAGGGATCGTTGTTTGGGAAAGTGCAAAAAGAATAGCCCATTATGCCATTCCAGAGTTTAAAACATTCTGTGCCTCCCCCTCTTCCCACCATGCAAGCAGCCACTGAAGCAAAGGACTGCAAACTGTGCTTGGCCCTACTTAAAACCCAAATTCTTTTTGTCAGAGCCGGCAAGTAAAGCAGGCTCCTACCATTTCACTTCGTCAACTGGCACAGCCTTTGCATAACGTCTTTGGAGCAACAGCTGCCAAGAAGAACAGGTCAAAGACAGCCAAATTATGATATCACACCAATAAAACCCTGTCGGTGTGACATACATAAAACACTCTGCAAATTGCTTTTGTTCATTTTAATTTATTAAGAGCTTTTGAACTCTGTTTTTATTCTGTGACATGTTTTCATTTACCTCTCCTACCCTTCATTATCTTGTTTTTTGGTCTGTTTGTGGGTTGTTGTTTTTTAAGACAACATTGTTGCTTGTTTGAAAGAGCTGAAAAGATCTCTTGCATTTTACATGGAATAGCTTGTCAGAGAACAAGACTCCCAGAGAAACTCTGAATGCTAGGCCAGGGGTGGGCAAATTTAAGGAGCGGCTTTTTTCTTTTTCTTTTTTGAGCTACCAGCATAAAATACCACCTTGCGGGGGGCAAAGGCAGTCACAAATGGCAGATTGTACAAAAATACACATTGATATGGGCTTAATATCAACTGCCCAGAGATGTGAGTTTTGGGTGGTATAAAAATACGTTAAATAAAGAATAAATAAACATCAGAACCCTTGAATTTTGCTGCAGGACAGGAGTGGAGCAAGAGAGGCTGCTTTATGGGAGAAGAAACTGGAGAGAAATAAATGGGAGAGACAGTAAGAGTACAGTAGGTAAGAGGTAAGAGTAGGCACTGTAAGAGTTACAGTAGGTAAGAGATTCCCTAACGCCTAGCTAGTCTTCCAGGTCACTCTGGGCTTGCTCATTTGAACAGTTGAAGTCTTGTTTTACACCATCAGGAGCACAGAAAGTTACCTGCTCTGGTCTTGATAGCTGGAAAACATTGAGGCACTTTACAGACATACCCCTCCACGTTTCTTCTCTATTTTGTAAGGCTTGAAATGCTAATCTCTTAGATGAGAAGAGGTTGCGTATTCATGCATCCTGGAAAATGTACTAAGATACTGAGATGGCTGCATATCAAAGAGATAAAAAGAAGGCTAATTTTCATCATTGAGTTGATAAAAGATCCAGAAGATGCTGTGAAAAGGGTTATCACTTATTCCACTCCTCCTCACTTTTGATGGAGACAAAAAGCCCTTTTGGTGGGTCAGTTAAGCTTCTCAAAGGTTGAACTATGTGCTGATGCAAGCCTTTGAGTTGGTCCCAGCACGCAGTGACTCAGGATAAGAGCATTAAAATCAGATGCTTTGGTTTACAAATGGACTGTGGATTTAATAGTAACTTAAAAAAAAAGATTAATATCATAAACAATAATACCTATTCAGCTTTTTTAAAAGGTCCTAGTTCTTGAAATAGTTTCTATACATTAAAGAAACAAAGTTAAAAAAATTACTCTAAAACTTAGATATTCTTGTCAAATAGGCAAACTAGGATTCTTTTGAAGATGGCCTTTTAGTTGTGGTGAGTTTGCGGCCATTAGCTACCTCACAAACACTTTTGTTAGGCATTTCTTTATTCATTCATTCATTCAGTTTCTATACTGCCCTTCCAAAAATGGCTCAGGGCAGTTTACACAGAGAAATAATAAATAATATGGATCCCTGTCTCCAAAGGGCTCAGAATCTAAAGATTCTGGCTAATAATTCTGGAGGCCAACCGGATGGTTGGGAGATTATCATGGAGGGGAGAATCTTGAGAGACTGGCAGGTAATCACATCCACCTGATGAGGAGCTGATGCAAGAGTGAAAGGTGACTTGCCTATCTCCTTCCTATTAGCCCTCTCCCCCTCCCCCTCCCTAAGGTATCAGTTGCAGGTTAGGTGTGAGACAGAAAGGAACAACACTTGCAGGCTAGGTGTGAGATAACAGAGACAAGATTTGTAGATCCTGGAATGGAATTTTGGAACAGGAAAGCTGAAGCAATTTGGGATTAGGTTGGTTCTCTGGGGATCTGATGTAATATATGGCTGCTTGTAGCAGTGCTCTGATATTCTGAACTCCAATTTAGAAATAAATGAAATATATCAAAGATATTATAAAGCACCAGTGATCTCTCCTCCAAGGAAGGCCCAAGTATCTCTGCACTCCTGGTATTTGGAAAAATTGCATTGAGGGTGCATAACAATACCACCACCTGCTGCTACTACTACTACTACTACTACTACTATACTTATACACATATGTGAGGGCCAGAGTACTATATTTACTTATTTGTTTAGGACACTCCTCACCTACCTTTCAGAAAATTCTCCCAGGACAGTGTACAACAATAAAAATGCAATATAAAAATATACAATATCACTGCACAAGGCAGACTGTTACAACAGAGATGTGAGTTTTGGACTGTTACAAGCTCTTACAACTAAAAGAGTCCTCCTAATATCCAGTCTAAATCTGCTGCTTTACAATTTCAGTAAAATGATTTAATTTTGAACAATTGACATATCACCAAACTAAATTATTTTGCCTGAGCTCATTCTGAATGGAACCAGAGGACACATTTCACTATTTCTGTCATAACGGCAAGCCTTCATGAATCACTTTTGTACAGGAGTGTAGGGAGGAGGCAATGGTAAACCCCTCCTGTATTCTACCAAGACAACCACAGGGCTCTGGGGCGCCAGGAGTTGACATCGACTCGATGGCATATTTTACTTTACTAAACATCTCAGAAGTTTCCCCCTCAATTTAATGAACACCCCCCCCCACACACACACACTAAACCCAATAACCCATAACTTCCCAAAAGTGTCTTTCCTCTCCCCCCACCAAATATTGTTAGGAGTTGCTCCTCATGCTTCCTCTCTGTCTGCACCTGTTTTTGAACTGCTTTACTACCAGGCATTTTCAACCTTCAACCTTACTATATTGCTCCTTTAGATAGTGGGTTGGATCTAAAGGTTTCCTTTGGATCTAACCCAGTGTCTTTTGGATTAAGCCTTTTATCCTTTTTATTAGGATAAAAGATAATTAACCCAGCATACTTCCTGTATTTTGACACACTTTTATTTTTGCAATTTAATTGAATGGCTGTAGTATCCATTGCATTAAACTAAGATGCAATCAGATATTTTGACACATGTGAAACATGATACATTTTAAAATGCAGCCCCATTGTACTGCATTCTATATATGAAAAATGAATTGTCAAAATAGATTACAAAAACACTTGCCTTTTACACTTTCTGTTACTTTGAATGATTTGAAGGATGTTACAGTCATTCCAAGAAATGTCAGATTGATTGTGAAGAGAAAGGCTGAGAGATGTTTTTATATGTATGGCATGTAGTATTAGAATACCCTGGCTTTGTTGTTCAAAGTAACTTAGGGAAATGGCATATTTTTTCCTTTGCTCTTTGTATGAATTCACAGTCCACTATGTTGATTTTAGTGACAAAAATAATGTGTACTTGTCTTCAACTCTAATAGCTTTAAAGAGCCAATCTAGTTTAGATCTGGATTAACTCCTCTACATGATTAACAAAATCAATGTGTTGTGTTTGTGTTAGTAAGCCAACTTAATTTAACTCAGCCAAATTCAGGTACTGCAGACAGACTGAGTAAACCACTATTTAGAGCAGACTAGTAAGGAGGTCTCACAGGGGCATAACTACCATTAGGCAAGGGGAGACAGTTGTCTTGGGGCCCCAGTGCCTCAAGGGTCCCCCAGACGCACATCACATGACTCTCCACCCACCCGTGTTGCACCCCCTGGATCTTTTAAGTACCTAGCAACACCTTTGTAAGGGAGAGAGGAAGAGTGATAGGATTTTACATGCAAAAAGCTGGTATTAGCAGGTATGTTCCGAATTTCTTCTAAAAAAAATTAAAAATCAATCTTTCCCTGAGTGTATTTTAGTATAAACAGTAGTGAATTCAGCTAATTTAAAGTGGGGGGGGGGTGAGAGAAAGAGCAGAGAGGAGGAGGAAGATAGGTGGTGTGAGATGGGCACAGGGCTATGTGTGGCTCACCAGAGGTGCATCAGAATCTAGTCTGGTTCACCACCAAATTTTAGTTTGACACCCCCTGGAATAGTGCACTTGCAAGAGAGAGAAAATCCAAGCCCCAATATTTATATGCAGGTGGAATCTTTTATGGGGGAAAATTCTTGTTGCACCCCCTGTAATTTCCTGCTGGATTTCCCTGTGAACTAGATAATCACCCTATTCATAATGGGGATGTGAGTGTGAGTGCCTTATATATTGTGAAGTGTGTTTGTGTGTGTATATAAGCGAGGGGCCCATTTCAAAATCTTGTCTCTGGGCCCACTCCAACCTTGCTATGCCCCTGAGGTCTCAAGCTAAACTGAGCTGCCTTTTGTGGTATAATTTGTGGGAGCTTCCCAGTGAGGAAAGGGTATATATCTTTGTCTGTGTATTAGATATACAAATATTTATATACCGCTTTTCAACAAGTCTACAAAGCATAGGGGATTTATATCTATTTTTACATAGATATAAACAGATAAATAAAATGGCTCCCTGTTCCCAAAGATATCACAATCTAAAAAAGAGACATAAGACAGACACCAGCAACAGCCAATGGAGAGATGTTGTGCCGGGGATGGATAGGGCCAGTTGCTCTTTCCCTGCCAAATAAAGAGAATCACCACTTTTAAAAGGTTTCTCTTTGCTTATTTAGGGTGTGTTACAATATGTTAAAATGCATTCTACACCCACCCCCCACCCCCGCCGGCCCCCGGTAGATGGTCTATGCTCTTGACAGCTGCAAAACTGATATTTGCCCACAGGGCCGGAAGTAAAGAGTCAGGACACAGTGATGGTGTTGGAAATTCTCTGTGGTGAGAGAATCCCTTTCTCATTATAGCAGAGTGCACAGAGGCACAACACAGCGGAAATTTAGTTAGGCATGCGTGTATGCTGAGCGTAAAGTAACTTGGAGCCAATTCATAGTTTCAAATCAATATAAAAGGCATTTATTAAGGAACTCCATTCTAGATAGGAAAGTAAGGAGCTAGGATCTCTAATCTATCTATCTAGCTGGATGCAGATGGATTCTGCATCTTCTCTGCACATATGGTGCAGGGAGAGAGACTTGCCATGTTGCAAGGTAGAAGGGCAGGTAGGAAGAGAGAGAAGAAGGAAGCTGAATCCCTAAGAGTAGCAATCTACATTTCAAAGGGATAGCATCAGAGCAGTGGAGAAGGGATGACCAATGTCTTGACTCTCTAGCCCTCTGACTTACTAGTCTGTCCTCCACTGTCTGCGGCAAAGAGACAGCACAAAGTCCTTTAACTTCCAACAGATGGAGCAATAAAGAGTGACAACTTTCTAACTTACAAATTAGGATCTGCAACAGATAACTTACCTACTTAATGGTAACCCAGCCCTGGTAAGGTTTATGATAGGACAGACTACTATATCACCAGCTTTATTTCAAGGCTTAGGGCAAGTCTTACCCTGGCTCTGTACCTGCCCTGATCCTGGGCCCTCCTAGCCAGACTTCCTAAGGTGTCTTGAGGGAGTTCTGCACTCTTCACTCCCCACCCCCTGAACCCTTTGGCTAGGGTTGGCAACTCCCAAGGATTGCCCTGGAGTCTCCAGGAGTTTATGGAAAATTTTCCAGAGACGACTGCAAGCAATCCTAGAGAGTTTAGTAGCTTGATGTTGTGGAAAATATTGGGATGTTGTGAAAAATGGGTATAATAGCTGACATCCAGACTAGCACTGTGCTAGTACAGCAGTGCTGAATTCCAGACTAAGGCTGCACTGTGTTGAGAGCAGGAGGAGGGGTGATTTCCAGCAATCTCTCCTTCCCTCCAAAGTTCACTGTGTAACATGAAAATATGTCCCCAAGGGTTGCACAGTGGGTGTCCCTTTTCTGCTCATGCGGCAGTGCAATCTTAGTCAGGAACTCTGGATGCCAGTTAATATTGAGGAGGAATTCAGGAATAGCTTCAGTTAGAGTTAACAACTCTACCTTTGGCCCTGAGCAGGTCAGTTGGACAGTCCACAAGGGATTCCAGCCCCATACATCCACCCCCCCCCCAAGCCTAATGGCTTCAGGAGACTAGTCTAGGGAAATGCCTTCACAAAACAAGTGAAGCACCATTGTGCTTATTCCCTCTTTACCAACACTGACCTCTCACTCTTTTTTTGAGTTCCCAGGCTCTTCTTCCATTGTTTTAAATATCATAATAGTCTGAGAAAGCAAGGGGAAGAGACTGGAGCCAGCGAAATCTGTGGTATTGGTGCAAGCACTACACATTTCATGGTTTTGGCAGGCTTGACTAATAGCCTCTCTTCCTAGATCAAATATTATACACTTAAAATTTGGTCACTTTAAAAAAAAATCCCATACAGAGGTCATTTATTCAAGTGAAAACTGTGTTCTACCCAGGTTTGAGAGCTGAGTGTGGTCCCAATATTCAGTTGTGTGGGTGCAAATGACTAGATAGGAGAAGGGAGAAGTGATTGTATGGAATCAACGCAGGAGGGAAAGCTATCAGCTATCAGCTTTGAGCAGCAGTCCTCTCGCCATCTTCCCAGGGCCTATTATCTGAGGAGCTGATATTAGTTCCTCTGGCCTTGGCTCTTCTTCCTCTTTTAATACAGTTGTGGCATGTGTTAATGATTATTAGTGTCTGTCTCTTTGCCTTCTGTCTAGAAAGTAGTATATTTTAAAAGTTCTACACAAGTGACTTCGCCTCTGAGCACTGACGTGGCAGATTTTTCCCTTTAAGTCTCAGGTCTCCACTTAATGGTTAATGGCTGATAGGATAATGGGTCCTTTTTTGTATCTTCCTTTTTTGTACCTTCCTAGAATGGGGTCCTAGGTCCCAGTCTTATACTTTTTTACTCAGAGGCAAATTGGGACCAAAGAAATAGATGGGATTCCCCCCTCAGGAGGGTTCCCTCTGTCTCTGCTTTGAAATCTCTGTTTAGGAGTTAAAAACCTAATTTGCTGTATCTCAGCCATTTTGCAATGGATTTGCAACAAATGTGCAAGAGTAGTGTCTCTTTTCCTTTAGTTGATGTGTGCATGATTTCAGAGGGATTGGGTGGATATCTTTGATTTTATAAGCAATAGAATGTTCAGGGCTTATAATGGTGGAATGTTGAAAACACTCCACCTCTTAACTATACTGGCACAACTGTGTCAGTATAATAAACAAGACAAGTTAGACACAACTAACTTAAATTGTATTAATTTCAATGGGACTCAGTCAGGACTAACTTAGTCTGAATACTGCCCCAAGAACTAGCTTTAAGAATCCTGTGTTCCAAATAAACCTTCTGATGATATTTAGCAAAGACACAGTAGTGCTATTCACACGGTATGTTCAAAGCATGTACAAATGGTGTGAAGTACATGCACATGCAGATCTGTATGCATGTACAATATCTATACACATGTACAGATATTCAAATATTAAGGCTGTTCTTATGTTGATTATTAGGGTAGGAGAAGCCTCCTACCTTAGTTTGGGAGCTGCGCATGTTCCTGATTGGCAATCATGAAAATTCTGCAAGCAAGGTAGGAGGAGGGGAAATGCTTGTCTGTGAGCTGCATACAGGAGGCAGGAGAAATGGGTAGTGGTTTCCCTCCACTCTCATTTTGAAGCTGGGTACAATTTCTGGACTCTCCACTCCCCATGTCTCTCTCCTGCCTTAGTAATCATGGGCTTCTCCAATCCTAGTAATCATCATGAGAACAGCCTGTCATTTCCTTGGTCTCACCAGCCACTTTCCTTCCTCCTGAAGTGTTGACAAGGGCTTAGAATCATTTGGCCAGGAGAGCATTTCTTGCCATGGGCAGGTCTTGTTACTTGCATCAACCCTGCCCCTGTGCTGCTGCCCCATGGCTCCGTCGGAGTCCAAGAGCTCTTACCAGGGTGAGGCGTCCTCCTAGCCTGGCCTCTCATCACTGGCCATTCCTGATATAGCCCCTGACAGCCAAGTCAAGTCTTGCAAGATCCCTCCAGCCAGCGAGATCTCGCACTGAAATCTCACGAGAGCTTCCCCTGGTCTCATGGGATTTCACCAAAGTGTGTTGGCAAGACTGGGATTCCCTGCCGGGGCTAGTGCTGATGTTTCCAGGTGGGCGGTTGTTTGTCTTCTACTTCCCCCAACCAATCGAACAGTCCCTGCAGGACTTGGGTGGGGGAAGCCTCAACACGGAGTGGGTTGCATTTCTCCACGGCCAGCAGCTCTGTGTCAGGGATTCCCTGACACAGCCCTATTATGTTCAGTGCACATACAGTAGTACAGTTCCCGAATTTGAGGGAGCCTGCATCTAGAATGCATGTACATACTTTAACACAAAAACCTGTAGATGCGTACAATGTAATGTCTGAATAGGCTCCACAGAATCTTCATACTGCATTCTTGATTCTCTAACTGTGATAATGTGTTACTGGGAGGCCTCGGTTCCATTGTACAAAAGCAGGTTCATTGATGTCACGGTTAAGGGGAAAGGTCCAAATACTCCAGTGTAAAAACCAATGTGTGCACATCCTTCTTGTGTGTGAGAGACCGTCATTATTCATTTCTGCTGAAGAGCCAAATCCCCTTGAGAATATAGATAGGATCTTGCTGAAGTAAATATTAAAACTGTTGTGGATGTAAGACAGGCTGGAACTCTAGCACATGTAAGTCTTTATGGATTAGGACAACAATTTCCCACTAAACAGAGGAACTGGAAATAGAGTTGGCTCTTCTCTGTATCCCTGTACTGCCTGGAGATGCACTAGAATAACTATTTTCTTTCCATCACACATTTATTTGCCAGTTCATACACAACGCTAATCCAGGATTTGGCACTATGTGAATGAACCAAAGGTTACCACCACTTTGTGAGCTCTTCCCTACCACCTCTTGTGTGTTAGAGAAGCTTCTGTTCTCACTTTAAGAACAAATTGCGTCCCCATTATGTAAGCACTTTAGGAACTATGGTTAGCTAAGATTTAGAAGCAAACCAGGATACTGTGGTGTGGTATCTTGGCTTGTTCTAACACTAGTTCATTAACAAACTACGGTTCCACAAGCGTATAGTTAATGTGGAACTACAGTTTGTTCCAAACTTTCTCTAAACGATGGCTTAGCATCATGTCTAAATCCAGCCAGTGCACAATTTCTTGTAGTTACAGAATTTGGGACATTAGTAGGAAATGTATCTAATTTTAACATAAAATAAGTTTTAAGGAGTTGTTTATCACAAAGAGAAAGCTCTTACGAGAAAAGGCCTGATTTTGATAATCTGTTTCATATCCAAACCATCCTTTCACTGACAATTTTAGATGTCTGATTTGCGGAGAGTCTCAGAGTCTCGGGGTATATCTCTGAAGACCAGGCTTTTACCCTCAAAGTAATTACAGCACCATCCATTTCAAATGATGAATTTTCTAAAGTAAGATAAGCCTTTGCAAAGCTGAACAGCTCTTCTACAATTTGCAGAGGTAAATGATTAAAGTTAATAACCCAGAAGTATTTAGTACATTTTCAAGCTTGCCTTTAATTGGCAACAAAATCCATTATAGTCCACAAATCCTCCCTAGAATTATTTCTCATTATGTACCCAAAATGCACTGAATTTTTTTCTGCTTCTCTTCTCATTCTTTTGTTCTGGATCTTTGTTAGTAGAATATAATAGTGGTTCTTATGGGACATACAAGACTCTGTGTTATAAATAGCTTAATTAATCACTGTTTGGAAAATGCTGTGAATGTAAAAAGGCTATGGCTGTTTTTTGTATTCTTTCTTAACTTGGGATAGTATTATTATGCCACATAATACATATGAAGATGCAAACAGGGTATGTATAATCTATTAGATATGGACATTTAGAAAAAAATGTCAAAAACTGGTTTCCAATAAGAGTGATATTAGTAATACTAGCAAATTAAGAAAAAAGAAAGGTTTTCATTCAGTCCTTCAATGCATTGCTCAATTACAGTTGGATTGTAGTTTTAGAAGTGCATCTCAAGCAACATTCATAGAAAGCCTTGCCTTGATTCAAGAAACATGTGATGAAGTAGTTGAATCAGACTCCTTCTACTCTTAACATTAATAGACTTTGAATGACATATATAGCATTTGTTGCAGCTGCTGAGAATCACTTTTAGTTTTAGAATTTACTTTTAGAATTCTTCAAGAGCGCTGCAGTAGATTTTTATGCAGGCAGAAGACTGTGTATCATGTCACCCATTATTATTTAGATACCACTTCTCAACAACAACAAAAAGTGTTTTCAAGTTTACATAGAAAGAGAATGATAAGGAGAAGGTGGGTAGCTTTCTCCAAATAGTTCACAGTCTAAAAAAGAACACACTAGGAACAGCCCCTGGGACGATGCTGTGCTGGGATTGAACAGGGCCATTTGATCTTCCCCTGCCTAATGTAAAGAGAATTGCCACTTTTATAGGTGCCTCTTTGCCCAGTTTGCAGGGGTAAAGTAAAAGTAAAACAAATAGAAGCCATTCACAAAACCAAAAACTGGGTAGCACAAGTGTCCTACGCAGGTTTGGGACTTGTGTGTGCTCCCAATTTTCAGTTATGTGGGAGCTAACAAGTAGGAAGGAGGAGGGAGAAGTGATTGCATGGAAGCAAAGTAGGAAGAGAAGCTGGGTAGGACAGCTTTTCCTCCTACCTTGGTCAAATGCTGGGTATGAACACTGGGTAGGACAGTGATATCCTACTCAGCTTTTCCTCCTACCTTGATTCCACACAATCACTTCTCCCTCCTGCTTTGTTCACACCCACACAACCAGTAGGTGGGTTCCTCTGAGCATAAAAATAGTTATATTTGGATGTTATAGTGTTAAGATATTATAACTCAAAATCATGTACAGATTTATTTTTAAAAAGGCAATGTATTTGTCACCCTTCAGTAGTAGCAGCTGTAGGAGTAGGAGTAGTAACAGTGGCTTACATACAGAGCAAGGTTGGACTGGTGTACCAAGAGAGCAGTCTAACAGAATTTCCCAACTAATTGCACTGGTGGAGGTTTCCCAACTAATTGCACTCTGAGGTTTGCACATATTTTGGTTCTTGTTGCGTGTGTGTGTGTGTGTGTGTGTGTGTGTGTGTGTGTGTGTGTATGCACAGACATACACACAGCTGTTTTTAGTGTATTTTTATTTTGCTGTTGTGTTATATTTTATGTTTTAAATAGGATTTTGTTTAAATTTTGTAAGCTGTTAAGGCCTAAGGTGGGGTTTTTTTGTTTTTGTTTTTTTAAAAAAACAGTATAAACAAACAAATGAATAATATTCACATTCTGCCTCATGCACAGGCTTTAATAAGGCTGTGCGTGTATTTGTAAAGGAATTCCTGTCAGCAGCATCTTTATCCTAGTTTTCTGGGTCAAGGAATCTTCATGTCTGCAGCTGAGGAATTTGGCCTTTAGAGTTTGTTGTTATGAAATGCAAAGGGTGGTATCATCTGTGTAAAGATGGATATTTACACATTTAGCTCAATAACAGGGACCTATAAGGAGTGTTTGCGTAGCTCAAAGGAGATCTGCAAAATTAGATTCAGGCTGCTATAATTGGCTTTATGATCTTACCAATTGTAGTGGTATATTTAACATGTAATATTACTATCTACTATTTTGTAAATTATCTTTATAATCCACTCAAAAGGTTTTCTTTATGCATTATTATGGAATCCTTCTTAGAGTGCAAGCAACATTGTATACAGATTAATCTCTTACATCTAAGTCTATGACAACTTTCTAGAAATGATAGCAGGGACCCAAGTGTTCCATGAATGAGTACATGGAGGGAAGCAGTTCTGATGACCATGAGTGTTCAGTTTAAAAATTGGGCAGAAGCCATTTTAAGTTCAGTTTTTTTGAAAGATATATCATGTTAAGTAACATTTGTTTCACACTCTGGGTTTTTTTTGGGGGGGGGGGAGTTGTATGTATGGCATCGTTCTACAAAATTTGCAACATTTGTTTTATATAAGGAATATATAATATTATATACGTATACAATTCCAAGATGTAATTGTAAAGTTTGTGGACCATGCACAAAGCCAAAACAAATTGTCCTTCTTGATCTCACTCTGTAGGGATTCTGCCAGTACTGCTAAAAAAAGAAAGAGGAAGAAGATAGGACAACCATCTGCTTGCTTCTGAAGTGTATTTGGGCAGCTCTTCTGGACAGAAGGAATCTTTAGGAGATACAATCATTAACGTTTCATTGTAAAAGCCACTAATTTGAAAACACTGCTCCCTATCACACATAAAGCTGGTCTCTTCCCTTAAGGGCAAGATGGAGTTTTTACACTGAATTATTGCTTGAAATGAAAGGAAAGTACAAATTAATTAATTCAGCTATTGTAATCACATTTTATATATCTATTTGCCTTCTTTAATACTAATTGGTGCAATTACTGTTTTCTGCCTCTTGTTTCCTTATAAAATGGTTGCTTCTACTGCTAATTTAGTGTACACTTTGTTTAATGTTGCCATCCATTCAAACTTACTTGGATATTAGGCCCATTGAACCAGGGCGGGAGCTACTGGTATGCCTATGTGTGCAAAGAACATGGGCCAGTTGTTGGGTGAGGCTGCCAAGGGCCCCTCCACTGAGTCTCCATACCCGCTCCCACCCTTCCCCCAATTGCCACCATGGTACCTGCCGACCCTCTCTGGCTCCTCGCCACCTCTTGCCACTGCTCCCTGCCAGCTGCCGCCCTAATTGCTGCCTCCTCCTGCTGCTATCCACTACTGAAATGAAATGGTGCCTCCCTGCTTCTCAGTGATCGATATCACCGCTGCTGCTCCTGCAGGCTGCTGGCCACTGCCATGGATCTCTACTGCGGAGTAGTGGGGAGGCCCCCATTCTTTTCCTCTCTGGAAAGAGGAATGGATTGGGGCCTGCTTCCCAGTGGTCGAGCCAGATGGGAATGGAGTGTGCATGCGCACTCTTCATTTCCATCCTGTTTGGGGGCTGCTGGGAAGCAAGGAAGCAGGACCTGATCTGTTCCTCTCTCCAGAGCGGAATGGAATGGGGGCCTACCTGCTTCGCAGCAGTAGAGATTGGCACCCATGGCTGCCACCGTTAAGGAGAGAAAGCGTATATCACTGGTGGGGATGGGGCTATGCACTACTAGAGGGCTCTGGGGGCCCCCAAACATAGGCCTACTCTGCCCAAGCTGTGCCAATGCATTGAACTCAGTGGAACTTAATTCCAAGCAAACATACATAGGCTTGCACTGCACATTCAGGTTCTCTGTTTCATAGAATACTAGTATGAATAATGAGAATTTGTTATGAGAGATCCATTCATTGGCTTTTATAAGATGCTTTAAGTTTTACAGTTGATGACCATGAAGCTGGCTAGAAAGGGATTAGGAAATCTTTGAAAGCAAGTACTGAAATAGAAAAATAGAAAATTGTTATATATTTGGTTACAGGCACTAAATTGAAACATTCACTGCAGCATGTTTTAATCTGCATAATTTCCCAACAAATTTCTTTCCTATAGCGGGCTGATAGAAAGCCCAAACGAAGCAGAAACACAGGCTGGCATGAATATAGTTGTGTGATGCCCATTATTTCCAATGAGCATATAGAGATGTGCACGAAACAGATTTTGCATTTTGTTTTGAGCTTGAAACTAAATGCAGATGGCTGAAACACTTTGTTGAAACAGTGGTTGAATCGGTTGTTTCGACAAAACAAAATTTGAAACATTTCAAGTGTTTCTGCCACAGGGAACAATGGGGATACTCAAAACACCTCATTGTTCCTCATGGGTAGCTCCTAGCTCCTATATCCACCAAAGTGGGTTGTGTGTAGGGTATGATGGGTGCTACCTACCACCCAACCCACAAAAGAAATGGGCAAACAGGTGATTTTTAAACAATTTTTTTAACCTTTCCCCTAAACTCCCATAGGAGCCTATGGGAGTTTGGGGAAAAGATTAAAAAAAAAAAAATCTTTAAAATTGGAAGGAGTGGGGCTGAATAACTTCACCTTAGCAGCAGACTATAAAACCCGGGAGTCTTCTAAGAGTTGTCACTGTAGCAGCATTCCCTTTATTGCAGGACTCAGCATTTGCATGTCCTGGTTAACTCTGGCTTTGTTTCTGACAAGTTGTCTGGGAGCTATCCTGGGTCCTTGCCAATGAGGAGACTGTGGTGCAACCCAGAGCTGGACAGATTCCTAGTAACTCTGTAGCTAATCCTTGTACATGCAAGGAGTATATAAGCAAGAGAAAAAAGTTCATATTTGCTCTATCTATCTATCTATCTATCTATCTATCTATCTATCTACTGTATTAATATACCACCCTATATAGTGTCTCCCAGACTATGGGAAACACCTATATTGGGTAGCAGTGATATAGGAAGATGCTGAAAGGCATAATCTCATATTGCGCATGAGGAGGCAATGGTACACCCCTCCTGTATTCTACCAAAGAAAACCACAGGGCTCTGTGGGTGCCAGGAGTCGGAATCGACTTGACAGCACACTTTACCTTTATATAGAATCTCAGGTTGCTTTACAAAAAAAAACATAAACTAAAACCTAAAAATCATGTAAAACAAATTAAAATCACCATAAATAAAACTTTAAAAATTTTAAAACATCATAAACTAAAAGCCCAACAAAACAGGTATGTTTTCAAAAGTCGTATAAAATCAACCAGGGGTGGGGAGGTTCTGATCTCATTTGGGAGTGTTTCAGAGCCCCAAGGCAAGCGTAGAAAAGGCCTGGTTTTGGGTCACCACCAATTGAGTTGGTAGCAACAGCAACTGGACCTCCCCCTATGATCTCAATTGGCAGCGGGGTTCATGAAGAAGAACGTGCTCAGTTAGTTAGTTAGTTAATACATTTATATACTGCCTCATATTTTAAAAGTCCCTGGGTGATTCACAATATAAAACCTCATCCAGAAAAGGCAGAACAAACCACTTCCTAAGTTCCAGCCTTCCACAACAAGTGCCTCCATCTTGTTTGAATTCAGCTTCAGTTTGTTCTCCTTCATCTAGCCATTACTGATTTCAGGCAGGCAGTTAGATAGGTTAAGCCATCTCCTGACAAAGTTGATATGGAGAAACATATGTGGGTGTCAACAGCATATTAATAACCCCCTGCACCTGATCTCCTGATTCCAGATGAGATCCCCTGGTTACAAAGCACTGGGGATAGAATGGCGTCCTGTGGGACTCCATATAGTAGCTCTTACTTTGAAGAGCAACAATCTCCAAGTGACACCATCTGGAATCTACCTGAGAGGTAGATGTGCACAAGCCAGTTTGTCACCTCCTCTGGGAAGTGCTGAATCGGCTCTGGCACCAGTGTTCGAACCAGTTCGGCAGGGCAGGAAGCGGTTCCTTTAAAAAGCTGGCATGTAAGGAACAGCTTCGCAGCTGTGAATGGCCTTTTAGAGAGCGGGTGCCACCACCTCAGAAATACTGGGGCAGCAGGCAAGCAGGTAAGGAGCTGCTTACCTGCTTTTTAAGGGAACCGTTCCTCGCCCTGTGGTGGCTGTCTGATCCATTTGTGCACATACCTAAAGAGAGGTAGGAGCAGAATCACTGCAAAGCAGTGCCTCCCACCCACAAACCCCTCAGGCCTTCTGGAAGAATACTATGGTCGATGGTATCAAAAGCCTTAAGCCACTGAGAGATCCAAAGGACCAACAGAGTCACACTTCCCCTGTTGATTCCTACTTGGAGATTATCCATCAGACTGACCAAGACAGTCTCCACCCCATAGCCTCCTGAAAACTGGTTTGAAATGGGTCCAGATAGTCTTCTTCTTCCAAGACTATCTGGAGATGAGAAGCCACCACCCGCTCAAACACCTTGCCCAACCATGGAAAATTGGAGACCTATAATTAGCCTAGCTCTGAGGGAACCAATGCAGGTTTCTTCAAAAGTAGTCTAACAATTGCCTCCTTGAGAGAAGGAGGAATCCTGCCCTCCCTCAGAAAGGCACTTATGATAGTAACAGGACCCTCTGCTAGGCTGTATAAGTCATGTAGGGCAAGGGTCAAGATAACAGGTGGTAAGGTGAACTTCTTCAAGCAGCTTGTCCATGTCCTTGGGATTCACAAACTGTAATGGATCCAACCTAACCATTCAAGAGATGTTGCTGGACACCTCCATAATAGACTCTGCAGTAACAGTGTAATCCAGTTCAGCTCAAATCTGAGAGATTTTATCCACAAAAAACTCATTAAATGTGTCAAAGCAAGTTACCAATGGTTCTGCTGGATATGAGCTTGCAGATGCAATTTGCGCAGAAGAGAACTGTTTCTTTGCTGCACACATTGCCTGAGCATTAATCTTTATATGTGCTCTGTGCTGTTATCTGTGGGATTTGAGTCACGTCTTTCTCCAACTGTGTTCTAACCGCCTGCCTTGCCACTTCAGTCCCTGTAGTTCTCCCATAAACCAAGGAGTTAATTTAGAAGTGGATTGGGAGGGACACTTAGAAGCAAGCAATTGTGTCTACCACTCCAGTTTGTTCATTATTCCAAGTCTGAACCTGGATGGGGTTCAGACTTGGCACAGGCACCATTTTCATGGTCAGCATGGTGACCACAACAAACCGGTAACCGAACCATGGTTTGTGCACACCTCTACAGCTAAGCCAGGTATGAAGACTTTCCAGGGAAAGTGAGAGCATACTTAGGTATGATTCTATTTCTCCACTCCTAAGCTGCCCAAGAAAAGACTTGAAAGCATAGCCAACCTTTCTTATGGTTGCCATATGGAAAGGAGCAGAGGTCTTCTAGATCAGGGATTCTCAATGTTGGGTCTCCAGATATTATTGGACTTCAACTCCCATTATCCCCAACCATAGGCCACTGGGGCTAGGGATTCTGGGAGGTAAAGTCTACTAACATCAGGGGACCCAACATTGAGAATTCCTGTTCTAGAATTTAAAAAATGCACAGAATAGGGAATTTAAGCAGGTACTGCTAGTCTTTGCCCAGCATGATAAGTGGCACCTGCTGAAATTCCCTCTTCTGTGCATCTGTTAAAGGTACAAGAGACCAGTGTTCCCTCTAACAGGGATTCCTAGATGTTTCTGACTACAACTGCCAGAACCCCCAAGCAAAAACCATTGCAGCTGGGGATTCTGGGAGTTGTAGTCAACAACATCTGGGAATCCCTGTTAGAGGGAACAATGCAGGAGACCTGTTCTCTATTCTATATGCAACCCTATGCTTACTGGTGAACACCAAACATTCTGCTCTGTGTTGGAATTTACTGTATAAGTGTTGTCTTGTTTGTCTTGTCAAGGGGTATGCTTGTCTGTATTTGTTTGTGTCAATGGGTTTGGGGGTGGAGACAAAGCTCCTCCCTCCTTCTAGCTTCTTACTTGCTGTACTGAATTCAAACTGAGGGGTTCTCCCTCTCATTGCATAAGCGACTGTTAGTCAATCAATTTTTTTTTAATTTACAGCCGTTGGCCAGCCAAGACTGTTAGTCTATTTATTGTTTCCTTATCCTATGTTTCAGTTAGTAATAAATATCAAGCTCTTGCTTCCTGTACAATTACTTATAAAGATAAGAATTTTTTTCTGAAACATTCTGCCCATGGCCACTGCTGGTCAAACACTCATTTCTTTGCTGGATATGAACCAAGGAACAAAGAGAACAAACAGAAAATAAAAACAGAGTGCTAATGCTAGTTCCTGGAGTGGATGGATGACTATTGTCACAATGATTAATTGTCTCTCCCAACAGGTGAAGCTCCAAATGTAGATGTCAGAAAACAGCTAGTGGTAGAACGTGGAGTTCGGCTGAGGCATGCAGAATGCCAGGATACTCAGGTGATAGCAAACTTTCACGATCTCACCAATCTGAAGTATAGGATCAAGAAACTGCTCTCAAGTCTGATGTCAACTCGTATTACTCCCCTGTTACATTGTGCAAGTTCCAACACTTGAACAAGTGTATGCAAAAAGATTCTGGCTTTCGTCCAGGCTAGGGTTGTGCTAGTGTAATGTGAAGCTCTAAGTGGTCTGTGGTACTCTGCAATGTTGCACCATCTCTAGCAGAAAAGCTTCTCTAAAAAATAAACAAAATTATGCAACATCTTCCACTATCACAAGAACTCACTGGGAACAGAGGTTCCTTTGCTCAGTGTTGCTGCACTACATCCTTACATCAGCACAATATTATGCTAGAGCAGCACTAATCTTGACACAGGCCAAGAATCATTGTAGTATGGGTTCCACATAAATATTTTCCAAACCAAATTTTTATATAGATAGCATGAGATCAAAATCCTTACTAAATCCCAAGCATATTATATCAGCTTTGCTGTCTATTAAACCCATTACTTTCTCAAAAAAAGTACTATATTTGATTTATGATTTCCTCCCATTAAAACCATGCTTACAGCTACTAGACCTGTGCATGTTCAAAATTTGGATTTGGATTCGACCCAATTTGAATGTGACAATGTTGGATTCGGATTCTATGGGCTCTGGTGATGTCGGTTCAGATTCATTATTCAAATGTGAATTCCAACTTAAGTACTTTATGTTTCTGTTGTTGTGGTTAGAAAGAATTTCTCACTTTCCCTTCTAGCCATTAAAGGATTAAAAGGTGTGAAGTCCTTTTAACCCCTTTTAAAAGGTCTGCCTGTTCCTGCAAAGGAGAAGAAAAAATATAATATAAAATCAAAGGAATGTCTTTATCCTCCCCCACATGGGCGAGGAATTATAGTCCAAGCAGGTCCTTCAGTTTCAGGGTTTTTTGTAAAGTTCTGGCTTGAAAGAAGCCAGATTTCACAATTTTTAGCTATTTTAAATGGGGGGAAATAACCAAAAGTCAGTGGATTGACCCATAGCTTTGAAAAAAATTGGAGTCCTGCCAATGTGGACTTCATGTGTGCCATATTTCATAACTGCCCATCCTTTCTAGAAATATAAAAGCGGGGCGGATGCTTTCTAGAAATATAAAAGCGGGAGGGGCATGTTGTTACTTATTTTCATGAGGGCAGATTTCTCCACATGGAGGTAAAATGATGACCCAAGAGGGATCTTCTGGGGTTTTTTTTGTAAAGTTCTGGCTTGAAACAAACCAGATTTCACAATTTTTACAAAAATTTCAAAAACTCACCAAAAGAACAGGGGATTGAACAATTCTCTTCACTTTTATGTTACAGTTTCAGCTTAGTCCTGAATCTAGTGATACTTCATAGAGTAGCAGAAACCAGCTAAAAATGCACCACCACTCCGCAGTAGATTTTGAGGCCTGCTGGTCATATTTAATTCAGAAATGATGCACACAACCATGATATCTATCAATGAGAGGCAACGTTATCACTTATTAATGACAACCAACAGGTGGGGCAAACAGGCTCTCAGTTTTGTATGGATTCAATTTATATGCTTGTTTGGTATTCATCCCCCCAATGTGGTTTGCACTAGGACAACAGGACCAAGCATAGATAATAAGGATTTATAGAAGTGGGTGGTATCCCTATTGTAATGGCATCTGATTCCATATCTCTGTTCAGTCTCACACAGATTGATCTGTTTATTGAACATGTTGGTCAGAAGCCACAGAAATATCTTCAAAATATATTCCTTTTGTTCACTGTAATCTCAGAAGTTTTTGATTTTTCTAGTCCCGATCCCCTTGCTCCTCACAGGGATTTTAATCTAAAATTAAAATCCCTAATCTAATTAATCTGAAATTCCTCTAGATTCCTGTGGTTCAGAGCCTGATTCTTATGTTGTCTCTGGGAATATAATCAAACTAGAGAGGGACCAGTGTGTGTGTGTGTGTGTGTGTGTGTGTGTGTGTGTACATGGATGATATGTTCAAAGCAACCATAAGTAAATGAAAGTGGGTGAGATGAAGTCATTGGTTTTAGTTCCTCCTTTTCTGGTGTGGGTTAAAATACTGTTTGGGGGGGAATTGTTTTGAATGTAGAAATTGCAAAGATGATTATGCTTCTGATAAGGCTGTAGCGATTAGCTGTTGAAAAATAAGTAAAATGGTTTAAAAATACTTTTCGTTTAAAAATACTTTTCTTCTCACTTTCTGTGAGGGAAATTAATTGAGTCTGAATCACAGCTGAAAAGAATTTGGAGAAAACTTATGAATGTTAGGTAAAGTTTGGAAAGAGCTCACCAAAACAAATACAACCTGGTTCAATTCAGTGTGTATACATGTATAAACTTGCACACGTGTCGATCTGTACACATCCATACCGCAGTGCAGAAGGAGAAAGAACACTTGCTCCAGACCTTTGGTCATTAAGCAATGTTTGCTTGTGTTGAAACATGTAGAGGCCAAGGGTTGTACCATCTTGCCTCACAAAGTCTTAACTTGATCTTTATCAAGGTAATTAGCCAGACTATCAGCTGTAACAGAGAGCCAATGAAGAGGGGTAAGTAGACACATGGATTTGAGAAACAAAATTTTGGAATGGCAAAAAGCTCAAAAGGTCATCTGCACTTTGATAAAGAGGATTAATACCCTGAAGGAATCACTGCCATAATCTAAGAACATGGTTAAAACCCCATCAATGTAATGCTGAAGAACACATTAGACATGTCCATTAATGGCTTGTAGATTCCCATGCTTGAGATACCCCAAGTTCTTTTCTTTACCTAAAGCAGCTAAGTGGGTCCTTGATCCAGCTTTGGACCAGGGCATTGGAGGAGTGTGCATAACCCTTTGTTCATGTTATTTCCTGACTCAAGAAATCCCACTCAGAACCAGCTATTTACCTCCAAAGCTGCTGTTTTCTGCACACAGCAGCTTTAGGATCAAATAGCAGCTTTGGGAAGGATTATTAATAGGAAATCATCATAGAAGTAAAGGGTTACCCCTCACGCTATGGCCCTAGGCTGGATCAAGGTCCTTCATGGCTGTTGAAGAAGAAGAAGAAGAAGAAGAAGAAGAAGAAGAAGAAGAAGAAGAAGAAGAAGAAGAAGAAGAAGAAGAAGAAGAAGAAGAATGCAAAGAGTTCCACGCTCACTGAAAGTAATACTTAGTTTGGCCCTCAGACAGCTGGAACTCCACTGAGAGCATAGACTAGTTGAACTATAGGTAGTTCAACTAATGCTTCCACAGTGCATCTTTTCTACCTACTTGTCCTTTCCACATATCATACTAATTGTAACAGTACATCCTAATTGTAATTCTCTTCCATTCTTTCTCTGCCTCCGAAGATGCTCTGTTTGATGAATTGCATCATTTCTAGAGCTGCCAATATTCCGTCCCATTGCTGCTCTAAGTAGCTTTATAGTTTTCATCAGAAAGGGATGTAAGAATACAATCTTGCAATAATATCATCTAGGCCTTCTTTCTGAATCTGTTCTAAATAGCCTCAGAAATTGCATCTCCTAGATTCCTCCTCCTATTGTGATAGGCAGTAGAGAAACCCACAAGTTTAGAGAAGGAATCTGAGAATATCTCAACATAAAATAAGAAGGAACAAGCTGAACCCGCACAGAGCATCTATGCAGTAGTTTACTTACTTTTTGGAGTTTTATTTTTTGGTCGGCAGGTCAACTGCTGGGGAATAACACAGTACTCCCCCCCCCGCCCCATTGTCTCCCCTTCACCCCCTCTCTCTTGCCCCATTGTTTCACCTTCCACCCCTCTCTCTTGCCCCATTGTTTCACCTTCCACTCCCCCCTCTTGCCCCAGTGTCTTACCTTCCATTCCCCCCACCTCTTGCCCCAGTGTTGTCCTTTAAAGCCCCAAGGATTTGGTTTTTTTGGGGGGGTATTTTTTGGTGGGCAAATAAGCTGCTGGGGAATGACACAGTACTTCCCCCCACCTCTTGCCCCATTGTCTTGCCTTCCACCTCTCTCTCTTGCCCCAGTGTCTCCCCTTCCATCCCCCCACCTCTTGCCCCAGTGTTGTCATTTAAAGCCCCCAGGATTTGGGTTTTTTTGGAGGGGGGTATTTTTTGGTGGGCAGGTCAGCTGCTGGGGAATGACACAGTACTTCCCCCCACCTCTTGCCCCATTGTCTCGCCTTCCACCTCTCTCTCTTGCCCCAGTGTCTCCCCTTCCATCCCCCCACCTCTTGCCCCATTGTTGTCCTTTAAAGCCCCCAGGATTTGTTTTTTTTTGGGGGGGGTGTTATTTTTTGGTGGGCAGATCAGCTGCTGGGGAATGACACAGTATCTCCCCCCCACCTCTTGCCCCAGTGTCTCCCCTTCCATCCCCCCCACCTCTTGCCCCAGTGTTGTCCTTTAAAGCCCCCAGGATTTGGTTTTTTTTGGGGGGGGTTATTTTTTGGTGGGCAGGTCAGCTGCTGGGGAATGGCACAGTACTTTTGCCCCCCTACCTCTTGCCCCATTGTCTTGTCTTCCACCCCTCCCTCTTGCCCCAGTGTCTCCCCTTCCATCCTCCCCACCTCTTGCCCCAGTGTTTGCCGTAGAAGTCCCTGTTGAGTGTTGAGTGTGGCTACTGTTGGCCCCTTCCCCCCCACCCTCAGTACTTTTTTGGGGGTAGGGGGAAGTCGTGATTGTTTTTCCTTACAGTCTGGCTCTCTGTAGCTTTGTCCCCCCCCCCCCCCCAGCCAGCCCTTCAGTCCCTCTCCCCACCTGTTACTCTACCATGGTCCTTTTTTCTTTGTCAATCTTTACATCAAGTCCCTCAGTCTCCATCTCTACTGTGCAGGTACTGTGGCAGATACAGTGAGCAGCCAACTGTTGTTTAACTGCTCCCTTTTGCCCAGCTCCTGCCAAGTGTTTCCAGTGTCACGTGTCCCCCTACTGGCTCCCTCTCGCGACCCCCCTCCCACTCTCTCTGCACTCTTCCCATGGGCTCTTCCTCGGGCCAGCCCAGGGCCAGCGTCTCCTTGCTACGGCCGTAGCACGGCCTCTCCGCCGCCTCAGCACTGCTGGGTCCAGCGGCTTGCGTCCAGCAGCTCTGGCTGGTGGGTCCATTTTGCCCAGCCCTGCTGCCTCTGGCCTCCAGGGCCCGGCCTGCTGCCATCGCTTGCCTGGGTGCACCTTAGCCAATCAGGCACCTCCACCGCTCAGCCAATCAGCTGGGTGCCAGGATACACATTCTAAGGTACACCCAGGAGAATTAATATAATAGATTGTCAGCCTGCCGTATCCAGATCTTGTTGTACCACATGTGCCAAACTAAGGGAAGGAAGCCACATGAATCAAGAGGAAGGCAACAAATCCTGCGGTCTCTTTTTAATTTCATTTAAATTGCTGCCAAGACAAAATTCTTCCATATAGCCGGGGATACACACAGCTGTTGTAACAGATAAAAGGGGCTCACCACCATGTGAAATAGCACTACTACATTGTTAAAAAGTTCTCAGTGGGATTCAATAGGGAAAATTATAATAATAATAAAGTCCCCATGCTAGTACTACATTTTTCTGGGATTATTGGCTGACATCAAGAATAATGTGTGTCCCGAAAAACATTTTGTGTGCATCAGGGACATATTTTTGGGAGGCATAGAGGGCTGTAGAAAGAAAGGATTGGCAAAAATTGAGCCTTCTCCATTACACACATGAAACCCTTTTGGCACAGATAATGCAGGATATCCGTCACTGTTGCTAGCATGGAGTCTTTCCACATGGTGGGACCAAACTATGTAGCAGCCCCTTAAAGCAGTTGCTTGGAGCCCTTAACACACTAAAGCAGTTTTGATGGTATGCATTTATTATTTATTTATTTATTTATTTATTTACACAGTCAGACAGGTGTTATTGACTAGTTTGTTTTATCCAGACATCGAGTCCTTCCCAAGGACCTGGGATGGCTGAATTTTATTGTCAATGTTGTTGCTGTTGTTATAGATATCGTCGCAGAATATAAGCTGTTCCCAGTAAAGTTGCTTTTTGTAATTGGCTGATGGTGATTTCTGTGACCCCTATGGTGTTGAGGCGCTCTTCAAGGTCTTTTGGAACTGCACCCAGGGCGCCAATTACCACTGGGATTATTTTGGTCTTCTTCTGCCACAGACTTTCAATTTCAGTTTGTAGATCTTTGTATTTGGTGATTTTTTCTATTTCTTTTTCTTCTATTCTGCTATCCCCTGGTATTGCTAAGTCGATTATTTTAACTTGTTTTTCTTTCTTCTCAACTACAGTTATATCTGGTTATTGTGTGGCAGATGTTTGTCTGTTTGTAGTCAGAAGTCCCATCATATTTTTGCGTCTTCATTTTCTACCACTTTTTCATTTTTATGGTCCCACCAATTTTGGCTACAGGTAGCTTGTATTTTTTGCAGATGTTCCAGTGTATCATCCCTGCTACCTTGTCATGCCTTTGTTTGTAGTCAGTCTGTGCGATCTTTTTACAACAGCTGATTAGGTGGTCCACTGTTTCATCTGCTTATTTACAAAGGCGGCACTTGCTGTTTGTGGTTGATTTTTCGACTTTTGCTCTTATTGCATTTGTTCTTAGTGCCTGTTCTTGCGCAGCCAGTATTAAACCCTCTGTTTCTTTCATCAAGTTGCCATTCTTAAGCCATTGCTGGGTCTTGGTGATGTCTGATTTTCCACTTATATTGTGCAAATATTGACCATGCAGTGGCTTATTTCTCCATTTTTCTGCTCGGTTCTTGACTTGTTCTTTCTTCTAGGCCTGCTTTGTTTCATTGGTGTTCAATAGTTTCGCGTTATTGACCATTTGAAGTGCATCTTCTTCCCTGTCCTTAATATATTCTTCAAGGCCTCTTTTCTCCTCCTCTACTGTTTGATGGACTTGCAGCATTCCTCTTCCACCTGAGCTGCGAGGGAGGTATAGCCTATCGACATCACTGTGGGGGTGCAGAGCATGATTGATGGTCATGATTTTCCTGGTCTTACGATCGAGCGTCTCTAGCTCTGCCTGGGTCCAGTCTATTATTCCTGCAGTGTATCTAATAACAGGTATAGCCCAGGTGTTTATGGCGTGTATGGTGTTCCCACCACTGAGTTTGGACTTTAGGATTTTTCTAACTCTCCTGATGTATTCACTTCCAATTTTTCTTTTAACTTCAGCATGTGCAATGTTATCAGCCAGGAAAATGCCCAAGTATTTGTAATGTTCTTTCTCTTCCAGGTTCTTGATGTTGCTTCCATTGGGCAGCTCTATTCCTTTTTCTTCTTATTATTTTTCCTCTGTTCATTATTAATGCAGCACACTTGTCTAGTCCAAACTCCATTGCTATATCACTACTGAATATACGGACAGTGTTTAGCAGTGATTCAATTTCTGACTGGGACTTTCCATACAACTTCAGATCATCCATGTACAGCAGATGGTTGATTTTACTTGATGTTTTAGATGTTTGGTATCCGAGGCCTGTTTTGTTTAGTATTTGTGAAAGTGGGGTCATGGCGATTACAAACAATAGAGGGGATAGTGAGTCTCCTTTGAAAATGCCTCTTCTAATGCTAACCTGTCCAAATGTCTTGCCATTGATTGTTAACTGTGTATTCCACATGCTCATTGCTTTTTAAATAAATATCTGAACATTTTTGCGGACACCTGTTGTTTCTCATCATTTTAGTATCCATGTGTGAGGCAATGAGTCGAAGGCTTTCTTGTAGTCAATCCATGCAACACTTAGATTTGTTTTTCTTCTCTTGAAATTTTCTAAAATCATTTTGTCAATCAGCAGCTGGTCTTCTGTGCCTCTGGTGTTGGGGCAATTTCCTTTCTGTTCAGCTGGAAGCTGCTTATTAGTTAATAAGTGTTGCATCACTTCATCTGCTATTATTCCAGTTAATAATTTGAACATGGTTGGCAGGCAGGTTATTGGTCTATAATTACTTGGAACTGCACCTTTTACTGGGTCTTTCATGATGAGATGAGTTTTCCCAGTTGTTAGCCATTGTTCAATATCACTTCCTTGCAAAATGTGATTGAACTGTTTTGATAGTTGTTTATGAAGGCTTGTTAGGTGTTTAAGCCAAAAGCCATGCAGTTCATCATCGCCTGGAGCAGTCCAATTTTTAATTTTCTTTGCTCTTTCACTTATTAATTCTGGTGTTATTATTAGAACTTGCATTTGTTGGTTAGATTTTTTGACCTCTTTCATCCAGCCTGCTTCTTTATTATAATCTATTGGATTGTCCCATAATTTCCAACAGAATTGCACTGTTTCTTCTTTATTTGGTGTTTCTACATTTCTTGCAGTTTCTCCTTCTATGCTTTGGTAGAAACGTCTCTGATTCGACTGGAATTGGAGGTTCTGCCTGTGTTGTGTAATTCTGGCTTCATATCTCTAATCTTCTTTGACACTGCTGTTATTTGCTGCGTTATTATTTCCAGGACTTCTCTAATTTTCCTTGAATCTAGGTGGTATTTTTGGATCAGATACTGTTTGGTGTTTTCATTCTTCAGCTTCTTGTCTTTCATATCTTTCAATTTATTAGTGTCTATTCTAAGCCTGGCAATTTTATTTTCTAATCTAATCTTCCATTTAGGTGATGTACTATTTTCTTTTTTTACGGGTCCATTGATCTTATATCCAAGCTCTTGTGTTGTTATTGTTGCTGCACTTTTGTTGATTTGTTTCTTGCAAATTATTGGTTGTTATTTCTGCAAGTGCAGCATTGACATCTTTTAATGCCTGAGCAAGTTCTTTTTTGGAAACTGTTTTTAGAGCTGGATGTCGAACCCTGGTGGTTGTTTGGTTCATGTGCTCAGTTACTTTTTGCTTTAGTTCTTGTTGCTTTTCTGTTAAATAGCATTCAGGTTTTTGAGGTGAAGGCAAAGGGGAGGTTGCCTGGTTTTGATTTTGAAACCGTTCAGCAACAGTGGCATCCTCTGTTTCCAACACCTCCTCCATCTGCGCCTGAGCAACTTCTTCAGTTGGTGGTAATTCTTCTTCCATATCTTGAGCCTGTGTTGCTCTTTGCAGTTCTTCCAGCTCAACTTCTGTGAATACTTTATTTCTTATTATGAATCTTCTCTGGTCTGTTAGCCTTTGTTTTGTTATTTCTGTATCTGGATGCTTCTCTTTCCAAATTTGGTACATTCTTTTGAAATAACCTCTTCTAGTTGGACTAGACTTGTAATAGCAAATCATTATTCCCTTGTTGGCATTTCTCTTATTTTTTTTCGGTTATGCGATGTTTCTTCCAGTAACCTTGCAGTCTCCAGCCCTGGTTGCTCAACTGAAGATCCTGAGTCCTGTTGCCCACTTGCCACCAGATGTCCAGGGACTCCAGCACCTGGCGCAGTCCTTGTTGGCGCAGGCGATGACTGATCCGGTATAGATTTATTAAAGTTACATCTCACCATATTGTTGATGGGAGAGGCACTCTTTGTCTGGCTCCTCTGGTGAGACCTGTCTAGTATGGTTGGACCTCTGGCATAGCTCTCACCTTCCTCAGAGCACGCAAGCCCCACAACCTCGCCAAGGTAGTGCCTCACTGGGGGATGATGATGATGATGATTACATTTTATATCCCGCTCTTCCTCCAAGGAGCCCAGAATGGTGTACTACATACTTAAGTTTCTCCTCACAACAACCCTGTGAAGTAGGTTAGGCTGAGAGAGAAGTGACTGGCCCAGAGTCACCCAGCAAGTCTCATGGCTGAATGGGGATTTGAACTCGGGTCTCCCCGGTCCTAGTCCAGCACTCGAACTACTTAATAATGCATTTAATAATGTACAAAGGAGTGCTGAATCTTCCAAAGGGAAATGTGTTGAGAGACTGAGATAAATTCTCATCCTGGTTCTAGATTCAGCATTCCATGATGTTCCAGAGGAAGGGTTCCCAATCTTTTATTACAGATCCCATCAATACCAGTCAATAAGCTGGGGATGATGGGAGTTGTAGTACAACATCATCAGGAATCCCAAGACTGGGAAGCCCTATCCAAGAGGAAAGAGGATAACCTCTTTTGTTTTTGACATAGCAACATAGGAACATAGGAAGCTGTCATATACCAAGTCAGACCATTGGTCTATCTAGCTCAGTATTGTCTTCACAGACTGGCAGTGGCTTCTCCAAGGTTGCAGGCAGGAATCTCTCTCAGCCCTATCTTGGGGAAGCCAGGGAGGGAACCTAGATGCTCTTCCCGGAGCGGCTCCATCCCCTGAGGGAATATCTTGCAATGCTCACACATCAAGTGTGAGGGAATGCCCCTCCCCTTGGCCTCGTGCAGAGGGGAGGGCGATTTGTCCCAGCCACCCTTCATGAGGCCAGAAAAGCAGCCTCATTGGTTGGGATCAGGTAAGGGGCGTGGCTTGGACCATTGATCAGCCTGTCTCCGCCCCAAACTCTCAATCCGCGCTGGGCATTCAGCGTGGAAGGAGCTCCCATTTGGTGCTCCTCCACGGCCCTGGGCAAGCGGGGGCTGTTTCTCCCCTGACTAATGAGCGGGGCGGCGGCATCGGGGGGCATCGGTGGCTTCTGCCTGGCGGCCTGCATGCAGCTTTGGCCTTTGGTTTGGGCCTGGTCCCGGCCCGCAGCCGTGAATCGTGGCATCTCTTCTGGCGGCTCCTGGCAGTGTTTGTTTTTGGCCTCTGGTTTGGGCCCGGCCCCAGCCCACAGCCGTGACTACGGCATTTCAACTGCGGAGATTTAGGGTGGGAGGTGGCCATAGTTGGGCTGCGGTTGGCGAGCGGAGGGCCTCAGCGGCCCGTATGTCACTCCTGGTTGGGCCTGCCAGTAGCTGGGTGGTGGTTGGTCTTTGCACTGTGGCTCTCTGGGGTTCTTTGTTCTGCCTTCTGTTGATGGGCAGCAGCAGCTAGTTTTCTGGATTCTCTCCTCAGTGCTCGGTGTTGTGGTTGAGGGGCTTAGGGTGTACCCACGTTCATTCTCCCTTGCTGACTTTTGGGGTTTTGCTGCTTCTACTGCCAGAAAAAATGCCTAGGAAGGCAAAAGGGAAGTCTGGGGGGAAGCCAATCAAGCAGCCTAAGCGGCCTGTGCCCCCTCCCTCCTCTTCGGATGAGGACAATGAGGAGCTGGTGTTAATATGCGGGCTGGTTCAAAGAATGGAGGCCCTGGAGAAGGCCAAGGTGATACCTTCTGACAAAGGGGCGGGGCCATCCTGGGTGCCCAGGAAGGTGCCCAGGTGGACCAGGGGGACTGTCAAGACACAGTTATTGAGGTCTCTTTCTGACAGGTTGCGTGTGCTGGAGCGCGGAGATCTCCCAGCTGATCCAGCTGTCCTGGCTGATCCACCTGATTCTGTGCCTGCTCCTGGATTGCCTGTACTTGCTGCTCCTGGTAACCCAGTTCCGGATCCTGTGCTGCCTGCTGACCCAGCCCCAGCGGGCCCCTCCATACCTGTCTTTCCGGGTGAGCCCACTGCACCTACACCCCCTGGCGGTACCGGCCAGTGGCCTGTGTTTCCCTGGCTGATACCTGCTATGGGTGGATGGGGGGGATCGTGCTGGGCACCTTATACACACCCTTGGGGCATGGGTTACGTGCCGGGGATCCCGAGTGTCTCCGCAAGTTCTCAAGGGGCAGCTGAACAGGTGTGGTTGGGACAGAGGCCATCCTTGGGGTTGCAGGTGGCAAGCCCACCGGGTGTGGTCGGTGCAGCTGCTGGCCGACTAGCGGCACGGGCTACTATCCTATGGGCATTTTGCCGTCTCTACAACATGCCCCTTATGGTGCAGTAGGGCTTCCCCTCATGGACCATTTGCTGCCAGCTACTCAGGAAAAGATCATTAAGGGCGAATATGTAGACACCTTTAGCCCGCTTTTCAGAGAACCAGAGGTGAAACATAAAGAGGGAGAGTCATGCAAAGAACACGAGGCTACAAAGAGGAAGCCAGTTGATAAGACATGGAACAACTGGCTCTCGGGTTTTACTATCTATATGGGTGTCATCATGCAGTCCCAGCTGGCTTAGGGGCCCAGCCCTTCTCAAATATATGGACATCATCCATAGGGCTGTATCTGACTTTGCTGACACGGCATGGGTACGCTACAACGAAAGTTTTAGAATGTGCGCCACGTTAGACCCTTCCCTCCTGTGGGACACGCCCTTACAGGAGTTTTGGCTCGTCATTATGTCCCCGTCCCGGCCTGTGGAGGGGGATAGGTCAGATAGCAGGCATCTACTCTCCAAACCTCATAGTACTTCTTCAGCTGTAGGGGCAAGCCAGCAGTGGGTTCAACCCCACATGGTTTGCTGGGAATTCAACAATGGTGGACGCTGCGCGCGCCCAGCATACAAGTTTAAGCATGTGTGTGGACTCTGTGGTGCCAAGCACCCGAGTTTCACTTGTCCCAGGGCCTGGGCTCCAGGATCAGGGAACAGGTTTAAGCCGGGTGGCAGCAAGAAAGGGGGACCCCCTCCACCCCCTGCGGGAAAGGGGGCCCAGCCCAATCAGGCTTGTGGTACTTGGGCGAATGTTGCTGGGGTACCCTGACGAAGCTGCTGCTACTTATTTGTTTACGGGTTTCAGGGATGGTTTTAGGATCCCTTCTAGGTCCTGCAGGGTGCTCACCATGTCCAACAACCTTAAGTCGGTGTCTGGAATGGAGGCGGTTGTTCTGAAAAAGATGAAAAAGGAAGTTGCGGCTGGTAGGGTCGCTGGCCCATTTGATCACCCCCCTCTTCCCTGAACTTAGGGTTTCTCCTTTGGGAGTGGTGCCTAAAAAGGCTCCTGGTGAATTTCACCTCATACACCATTTGTCACATCCCAGGGGGTCCTCAGTTAATGATGGGATTCCCGAGGTGCTATGTTCAGTTCGCTATACCTCCTTTGATGAAGTTAGGGAAAGGGGGTTAGGGAAAGGGGGGTTGGTGCCCTTTTGGCAAAATCTGATATCGAGTCCACCTTCCGCCTGCTGCCGGTTCACCCGGTAGACTTTGACTTACTGGGTTTTGCTTATGCAGGCAAGTTCTACTTGGACCGTGCCTTGCCAATGGGATGTTCTATCTCTTGTGTGGCCCTTGAGGCTTTCAGCACATTCCTTGAATGGGCTTTGAGGCGGGAGGCGGGCTTGAATTTTACGGCTCATTTCTAGATGATTTCCTTTTTGCAGGGCGGGCTAATTCTACTGAATGCCAGCATCTCCTTTTTTGCTTTGAGGAGCTGTCCTGAGAGTTTGGTGTCCCCTTAGCTCAGGACAAAACAGAGGGGCCGGTCACTCGGCTCTCCTTTTTGGGAATTGAACTTGATACCCTAGCAGGCTGCTCTTGTTTGCCCTTGGGTAATCTGGGTGTTCTCCTGGATTTGGTTAGGGTTTTAGGTCATGCCCGCAAGGCTACTTTGCGCGAGCTTCAGGTAGTGGCTGGACATCTCAACTTTGCCTGCAGAGTGGTGGCTCCGGGCAGGGCTTTTCTTAGGTGCCTATGCGATCTTATGTCTGGCTTACGGGCCCCGCACCACCAGGTTAGGATCACTGAGGGTGTTAGGGCCGATATGGCCGTTTGGGAAGCATTTCTGCTAGATTTTAATGGTGTGTCTCTTTCGAGGAATGAACAGCTTCCGGAGGCTGAGCTGCAAGTTTATTCTGACACAGTTGGGGGTGTGGGATTCGGAGTCTATTTTCGGGGCCGCTGGTGTGCAGCCCGCTGGCTTCCTCAATGGGTGTTGCAGGGGGTCACGAGCGACTTGACTTTCCTGGAATTTTTCCCCATCGTGGTGGCTGTGCACCTATGAGCTGAGGAGTTTTCTAACTCCACGGTCCATTTTTGGTGTGACAACCAGGCGGTGGTCCAGGTTGTTAACTCCCAGACTTCTCTTTCCAAGCGGGTTATGGGTCTACTTCGGGCTTTCATGTTACAATGCCTCAAGGCTAACATCTTGTTTTTGGCACGTCATGTCCCCGGCCTCCAGAATGATATAGCCGATGCCCTGTCTCACTTTCAGGTGGACAGGTTCATGGAATTAGCGCCCGAAGCTTCACTTCACCCGGAACCTATGCCTGTCTCCTTATGGCACCTTGGCAAGTAGAAGCACAGCGGGCTATAGTGGCTTCTCTGGCACCCAGTACCCGGGCAAGCTATGCATCCAAGATCTCTGCTTTTGCTGATTTTAGAAGGGCTTTTGGGTTAGCTGAGGTTTGGCCAGTGCTGGGGACCATTTATTGCAGTTTTTGGTTCACTTACTGTACATGGGGATGGGCGTGCTGTGGCTACTTTACACGGTTACGTTGCAGCACTATCCTTTGAGGCCCAGGCCCAGGGTGTCAGTATCTGGCCACCTGGCAGGGAGGTTCATGGTCTCCAACGAAGTTGCAGAAACAGGATACAGCTCGGACACAGTTCTTCTTATCGGGCTTGGCTTCAAGCTGTCGACAAGGAAGTTAACAAACGTTGCTTTCCAGCAGTGAATAGAAAGTTGGTGACGCAATTTATAGCATAAGCCGAGAGCTCCCAGCTGGCAGGAATTCAAGGCTTATCAGCCCTCTGCAAGAGGCGTTTACTCCTCCTAATATTCTCTAGCTGTGTCCTTCGTCTTGTAATTCTCCTCTGTTATGGAGTCAGTGGGGGTTGCTTGCATAGCTCCTCTTCTGATTGGTCCGTCACGGTTTCTGCTGTCTCAGGTTGTTGTGCCTGCTCTAAATCATCTGCCTCAGCCGTTTCTTGGAAACTGACAGCTGGGCTCTGCCCCCAGGCACCCCGGCATCGGCTGGAATGTTGGCAGCTTCCCCTTCCTCCTTGCTGTCTGAGATCGAGGGCGTGACACGGGGGGGGGTGCAGATTGTTCTGGGGACCCCAGGGTTCGTAGGATGTTGGAGGGTTGGACCCGTGGGTTGCCGAGAGTAAGTTATAATAGATGCCCCCTTACTCTTCAATTAGTTCAGACATTACTGGGCCAGTTGCATGCATGCTGTGGGTCCCCATGGGAGGTCCAGCTTTTCCAGTCAGCTGTGCTGGTTGCCTTCTTTGGAGCGTTCCGGCCTGGGGAGCTATTGCCTAGGAGTGGGCGGTCTCCCAGGGATTGCTGCCTGCGCTTTTCTGACCTGTCCCTCTCATTGGGGGAAGCGCAGCTACTTTTACGTTATTCGAAAACCGACCAGAGAGGGCGAGGTCAGGTCGTTCGCCTGGCTGCTGCTGGCGCTTCTGCCATTTGACCCGTGGCTGCGCTTAGGCACTACGTGGACTTGGGGCCCCGGAAGGAGGGCTGTTTATTTGTTCATGAGGGAGGGGACCCGCTAACCCAATATCAATTTTTGGTGGTCTTGCGAAGGGCTTTGGTGTTGGCAGGAGTGTCAATCACGGGCCTCACACTGCATTCTTTTTGGATGGGGGCGGCCACCACTGCCAGCCGACTCGGGTTTCAGGAAGAGGTTGTGAAGCATATTGGACGATGGAAGTCCAAAGTGGTACGGCACTACGTGCGCTAGGGGGTGCCTGTTGTGTGCTGTTTCACATGTTTGGTTTTCTTGGCAGGTGCTGGCGGAGCAACGGCTCCTGTTCGCGTCCTAGTTTGCGGCCATTCGTTGGTCTTCTGGGCATTCAAGAGGGCCAGCACCTCCCAGTGGGGCACCCAGCTTGGTCTGGGGAAGCGTGCGGCTGTTTATTGGAAGGGTATGCGGGGCATGCTGTGGCGCCAGTTGCTCCCAGCAGTTTGGGATCACTTAGCTAGTTTTCCTAGGCCTGACATTATTATTATTCACTTGGGCGAAAATGACCTGGGCAAACAGACTGGCATTTCTCTGGTACAGCAAGCCTCCTCCGATTTAGCGACTTTGAAGGAGTGGCTCCCTCAGGTTCACATTTTGTGGGTTAATTGGATACAACGCCGGGCATGGCAGGGGGTGCAGAACATCAGGGGTATTGAACGGGGCAGGTGTAAGGCCTCTGCTGCCATTGGCAAGCTAGTGGTGGCTGGCGGGGGGGTTATGCTGCCCCAACCTGGGCTCTCCGCGTGGTTCCCACAACTTTATCGCCCAGATGGGGTTCACCTCTCTGAGGCTGGGTGTGATCTATATATTCAAAATATTAGGAGTGGGCTTGCTAGTTTTCTAGAGGAGTGTGGGGCAGGGAGGTCAAGCTAGGCTAACCTCCCTGTGTGGCAGGAACAGTGCGGGCTGGGGGGTAATTTGAGGAATAAAGCATCGGTGAGCACCTTTGGCTATTTAACTGGTGGATTGGTCAATCGCTCCCTTGTGGTTTGTGTGGCCCAGGAAGATTGATTCACCATGACACCGGCTTCGGGAACTCACCAACCCTTGGGCTGCGTCATCCGGGGTGGGCGAAGGCCTCGATGTATTCAGGCTCCTTTAAAAAGGGGGTTGGCCTTGAAGGTAAGGGGCAGGTTGTACCTGCCTCTTTCCTGAGCCAAGGTGTGTCGCCCTTTAAGGCTTGGGGAGGGAGGATGGAGTCCCGACCCAGCCTTGTTAGGCCCGCACTGTTACTTGAGGGTGATTAATCGCCCTTTGATGTCAGTCCGCTTTGCCCTGTAATTGGTTAAATAAAAGTTGTGGCCCTTTACCCAAAGAATTCCTGTCTCAGTGTCTTTTTTGGACTGGGGTCTGGGGACAATATCTTGTAGTGCTCACACATCAAATCTCCCATTCAAATGCAACCAGAGCAGACCCTGCTTAGCTAAGGAGGCAAGTCATGCTTGCTACCACAAGACCATCTTTCCTATGCGCTGCAACTAAAGCAGCAGAATAGTAATAAAATGTCCTTCAAAAATATGTTCAGGTTTGGCTTGAAGCCAAGATGGTGCATTGCTCATGACAGGCAGGCCAACAATCTCACAAGCAATTCTGGAGCTGCAGATTCTCATGTGAATTAACCACCTCTTTTCTTCATGTATGCCATCAGAGGTATGTTTTCAGTGCAGTTGAGGCAAGTTTTCAGGAGGCTGCAGTTTGATAGCAAGCAGAGATCATTCTGACATTGTTGGAAGAGATTAAAATGGGGAAAAGAAGCACTCTGTCACACTATTCACTGACTATATTTATGTCGCAGAGCCAGTCTTACAACTTTCCCAAGGACAGGCAGGAGTTGACTCGGGGTGCCAGTCTGTTGACAAAGCATCAGAAGGTAGTTTACCCGGAAGGAGGCACCTTGTATTTCTGCACGCATTTGCGCAAATGGATATAATTGTGACTCTGGAAAACAATTGCCACATTTCTCCACAAATACTCATATTTTCAATATAACACCAATTGTGTCTGTTTGAAAACCTTTGTTTTCACTTTATACTGGTAACATAATAAAATCACTAAAATACCTGGAATTTTGAAGTAAAGATTGATTATTTCAAATGTGAATGCATTTTGTGCAAATATTTGAAAGATCAGTTCATAGCCTGCCCACTACCCATGAAATCCTACTAAACAGCACTTTATCATATAGTCTAATAAGTATCCATGTAGATAAGGTAAGAAGTAATAACAGCATTCTACTAGGGAAGTGCACAGAATTGATTTGTCCAGTTTGGTTCAAATACTGCTGTGCACTGAGGGCTGAAACAGCCCTGAAATTGGTTGAAGCAGCCTGTGGGAGACTGTAGGAGAGGCTGGCAGGGGGAGAGGGAGCTGCTGGAGACCCTGCATAGCCGCAGCAGCACCCCCACAAGGCCATCAAAGCCCTTGGCGGTGGTAGGTCCACCTCTTAAAAATATAAAATTTAATGTCGCTGACACCCCAAAATGGGCCTGAACTGGCCCGGGGGGTTCGGCTCAACCTCGAACCGGTTCGAGGTTGAGCCGGTTCGCACATTCCTACATTCTATCCTTGCAAGCCCTGTACATCTTGGTCATAAAGTCCAAACAGTTAAATCTGCTTAAAATTTGGCATGGAATAACTAGGTGGCTTAAGTGCTATTCTGTACTTAGAATACATATAGAGGAGTGGTTTGGATAAACTGCACCCCTTTGTGATTAAAGAATGGCAAGGGCAGATTTGCATTTTTATGGTGTGCATACATCTATATTATGTGGGAGCCGGGCTTCTTGGGAAGTACTGTCCAAACCAAATCACAGTAAAGTTTATCCATCCTTTATTCCATAGTCCCTCTGATGAGCATTGTTAATTCCACTCTAAGCGTGTACCCATTTTACCCTCACAGGTACCCCAAGTTTCTATAATTTAAACACACATAAGCCTTCTTCAGATGTAGCAAAACCAGAACATGTACAGTGTCCCAACTCCCAAGCACTCCTGGAAGTCCCACTTCCAGTGTGTCACTCATTGACTTTGCCCACGATGTTCATGCTCAGGGCATTAGTCTGAAGAGGTGACTGCCCAAAGCATAATGGCATGTAATTCCATGATTGGCAGCCTTGGGCGCCTGAGACTGCTGAACATGGAAATGGCTGCCATCATGCTTAGGGTGCCATCCTGCTCTTCAGACAAATGCCCTAAGTGTGAGTATCATGGGTAGAGGCAACGAGTGACACATTGGGGGCAAGACTTCCAGGAGTGCTCAGGATGCCATACACAATTATGTGTCCTGGTTTCGCAGTGTCTGAATGAGGCTATACTATCATAGAAAACTGACACGATTTAGTGCATTTTTCAAAATGCAAGAAACCTAATATATAAACATTAGTTTGAGATGAGACTGAAGGTGCATACAATTAACACTCATGTTCCCAAAAGCATGGAAATTGCAAGTTAAAGTTTCCACCTAAACTTCTGAGCCATGTAAGCAATATAGAATTTTTACAGTCTTACATACTATCCTGGCTATATAAATTAGGCTCCATGCACACACACTTTAGCTTGGTCTTTAAGCTCATCATTTGACTAGGGAGGGATCCTCAACAAATTCAACAGGTGCAGCTTTCCAAATCACTTGCTACAGATGCACCTGATGAATTTCTGTCTGAGTCATCTATACAAAGCACAGTGTTTATCAAAAATGCCACCTAGTATACTGGCAAGCACATTAATAGAGATTATCTTATTTTCCATACCAGTATACGGTTTTACTGGAAGCGTAATCACGTTATAGTGTTATTTAGCCAATCTGATACCACAAAGCTATTTCAGAGCAAGGGCAGTGCTTCCTGACCTGAATGAGCAAAACCCTCTCCATGGAACACCTTTCCATTAAAACATTGGCAATAGGGGATGCTTTTTGCAAAAGCTGTGCAAAAGCTTTCATTTTTGCAGCTGATGAAAGCTTTTGCAAAAAGCTCTCCCCTTTCTTACCAATCTTAGATTGTCTAGCTAGTTCTACAATCTAATTTCCACCGATTTTATAGATAGACTGTAACAACAATAATCAGCCCATTTATTCATTTCTACCTAGTCTTTCAGTCCCTTTTGAATATGGCTATCATAGCTTCTATATCTGGTATCAATATAAATATATGCCCTGGCTTCAGGGTACATCCTGAAGGCCCCCATGCAGCAGCTGCTGTAAAGGTAAGAAGATCTCTGTCTGGAAAAGGGGCCTGGAGGGGAAACTTTATTTGTGCACTGCCTTGCATTCCATAATGGAAGGAAGGCAGGAAATAAATAATTATTTCCATCAGGCAGTTTAACAAACATTTGAAGAGAAAAATTGAGATACAAACAAGCCTCTAAACCTTTCTGAATGAAACAAATATAGGAAGGGTGGGAAAATAATTTAAAGGCAGTGTTATGGTAGTTGGCTGTGAGCGAAAGGCCTCCTTGGCTTAGTCTCTTGAATTTTGATTGTGGCGGGAACCAGAATTCCAGAAATATAAAAGGGAGGCAGAGAGGTCTACTAGTCGGGTGACTATAGGTCATCAAGATGCCGCTAAATACCTGTTGCAGGGGAGCAACAGCAGGAGAGAGGGCAAGCCCTCACCCCCTGCCTGTGGGCTTCTCGGAGGTATCTGGTGGGCCACTGTGAGACACAGGATGCTGGGCCTGATCCAGCAGGGCTGTTCTTGTGTAAGGGGGTGGTGTTTATACCTTTTCATGAAGGCAAAGGGCAGATTCCTCCATGTGGGTGTGGAATGATGATGTGGCGGGGGGCGGGCTTCTGTTCCAGAAGCTTGGGTACCTTTCTGTCATGAAGCAAGCCAGTTATAGAAAGTTTTGGACAATTTTCTTTTTAAAAATCAAAAATTCATTACTATCGACAGATGGACTGACTGGCTTCAAATTCAGCACACAGAGTCCCGACATCCTGTGCTACAACTGTGCCAATTTTTAGAGCTCTATGAGCAGCTGTTCCATACTTATGAATTTTCCTCTAATTTTCCATGACCTCTATGGTTTTTTTAAAAAAAAACTGTAACTGGCTATAGAGACATGAGGCAGCCTTGTACAAGACTGACAGCAAATTAATTTGTTTAAAGAATGAGTCAGACCTTTTGGAAGTTTAAAAATATATATATAGTGAAGTTTTATTTAAAAGACAGGCATCTACCACACATGCGCAAACACGTACTGCTTCCCCACCGACACCCAAGTAAATCCATGAATAGGGAGGAGGAGGTGGGGCTGCTGGCCAGAAATGGGCAAGAAAGATGTGGGGAGAACATGCCATATGAACAGCCCTATAGTAAAGTTGTGCTGTCGAGTCGGTGTCGACTCCTGGTGACCACAGAACTCCGTGGTTGTCTTTGGTAGAATACAGGAGGGGTTTACCATTGCTTCCTCCCGCGGAGTATGAGATGATGTCTTTTAGCATCTTACTATATTGCTGCTGCCCGATATAGATGTTTCCCATAGTCTGGGAAACATACCAGTGGGGATTTGAAGCAGCAGCCTCTTGCTCCCTAGGCAAGTTACTTCCCCGCTGTGCCCTTAGGTGGCTCATGAACAGTCCTAGGTTGGTGGTGGGGTCGCGGTCAGATAAGGAACCAACCCTAACCATAATAAAAAATACCAATGTGAATGCCTTGTGTATGCTTATTTATGCGCAAACATGCTTTATCTGCTCTCATCCCTAACTTAAGCCACTTTCTCCCACAGTAAATCTCGCAGTCTGTAAAACCTGCTATCGCAGAAACGTTCTGGGCTGATTTGAATGTTAAGCTCTTTTAATGAAGACATGTTTCATGTGGGAGCCATAACACTTGGAATTTGTTTACTGTCAGTCAGTCAGTCATGTTTATTTACGGTCATAGACCAAAATTTACATACAATTTGTTTACTGTGTGGGTGGTCCTCAGGGCCAACTCGATTTCAGGGATCCTTGGCAAATTGTCCTCCATAGGCCCTCTCCTGTCTCAGTACACCCTAAAAGATTCTTCTGCTACTGGTGTGCAGGAGTGCAGTCATGGAAAAAGTGAGGACCGACGCCTCGCTTTTTGAGGGATATGTGACATGTTTGGTCGGGGAAAGTTGAGTAAAATGAAGAGGGGGCTCCTCAAATGCTGAGGTTGGGTGGGTGGGTGGTGCTTCTGCACTCCTACCACCACATGAAGGCTATTAGCATAGAGGTGCTTTCACCAAGCAACAATGGGGTCTTAGGGCCCTAGGCTCTCAGCAGCTAATCCTGATCCTTGATGGTGGCCCTGAGGGTCCTGTCAATGCCTTTTCGTGACTGCTGATACTGGCATAGAGACACTGCACACGGTCAGAGGAATCCTTGTAGTTAAAGGATTTCAAATGATATGGTACCCAAATGGGACACTGGCAGTTAGAAGGAGTTGTTGGCAGCCTCCATGGCTAGGATGTAATGTCCAAACTGGCCTTAAGACTAGCATTAGCAAGTCCCAGTGCTCCTGTTAAGGAGATGGATATTAATGTTGTATTGTAATGCAGCCTTAAAATTTGTGTTGAATTTCAGTGGTATTTGTATTATATTATTTAGTGAATTGATAAGCTGAGCTTCTCAAGGCAGTGGTATATTTGTCAACATGACAGTTTGAAATAGAACATCTCTTCTGTTATATTTTTTAAGTTACTGTCTTGAAGAAGAGCCTCAAGCATACAATGTGTCAAGATTTTTGAGATCTTCTAATAAATACTGATTTGCACCATGTTAATGTTCTGTTTTCCATTGTGCTGGATCCCCCCCCCCCCGTTGAAATGGGCTGTCAATATTCATTCATTCATTCATTCATTCATACATACATACATACATACATATATACATTTACATCCCACACTTCCTTCAAGGAGCCCAGAGTGGTGTACAGGGCTATGTTTATCCTCACAAAAACCCCATGAGATAGGTTAGACTGAGGGATATGACTGGCTCAGAGTCATCCAATGAGTTTCTTGGCTGAATGGGGATTTGAACTTTGGTAACTTCTGGGCTTGATTACTTTACTTCCTATGGGGTAGCCTTTCAAAGGTCATAGGAAACTTCAGTGGATTCAAAACAAGACAGTAAGTCTGCTTAGGACAGGTGCTTGCTGGTGTGAGAGAATATTTCACCTATACTTAGGAATCTTCTTTAGTTCCAGCTTGTTTCTTGGCATAGAAACTTCAAATCCCTAAATAGTATGGGAAGTGCTGCATGATTCCATACCAACCTACTGGGCAGCTGACATCATCACCAGAGGCCCTCCTCTTTGTGCCCTTGCCCATAGAGAAGTTACATGAGTTACATGAAGAAAGAAGAGCTTCTGAGATTGTGCTTCACTGTGGAACTCCTTCCCAAGGAAGGTCCACCTGGAACTCTCTTTGCTCTCCTTTTGGCACCAGCCAAAGTCTATCCTGGCTTTTGGTGGTCTTGTACCATTTTAGTTCCACTGTGCTTGACTGTTTGGCTTGGCTTATGAGCTGCAGGAATGATTTAATGGCTGCATTAGGTATGCAATGGAATAGCTTGATGTTTTATCTGCTGTTTTATGCCTGTATTATGATTGTGCCTGATATTTTTAATGAATTAGTAAGTTGGTAGGGATGCTATTTATAGAACAAAGGCAGTAGGCCATGTTTTAAAAAACATTATTACATGATGTAGAAGATCCCTCTTATGGTGGCCTGTGCATTCAAGTCATGGCAGAGTGTGCCATCACTATTCCCAAACAGGAATAATAAAGAGAGATGTGGATTAATCAACCTGAAATTTTGCTTTTTGAAATGTTGGTTAATTGCCCCACGCATGCACTTGAATGATGTGAACTGCCATCACAGCAGCATTAGTTAATCAATCTAGACTGCCATTTGTGATATACAGTATTATTTTACAGATACAAAGTGGAAGCAAAAGTTACCGGGATAAGAAATTGGAGAACACCATAAATGAAATGGCAACGCAGAACTCAGTGCCAGGGTCCACCCTCTGTCTGTAATATGGCGCAATAAATGATTTACAGCTGATATGACTTTGGCTGCTTTGAAACAGATATATGTAAACAAAAAAATCACCCAAAATCTTTTCCATCGGTCTCTTTATGTGAATAGGTCAGGTATTTATATAAAGGTAGTTTCCTCTTGGCAATATTTCTTTAGTAAACACAGTAATGCTTATCTATTATCCTTTTGTTGTCGAATGAGTTCATTTCAAAGAAAGAAAGGTAGCCCCACCAGTTCTACCATGTCTTCTTAACACACCTCAAGGACTGATTCACATGACTGTCTTTTTCCAGTACAAGGGCTATGGATTCACTTTGTGTCTTACTCCTCCAGAACCATGTACCCCGCAAGGTCTGTGGTACAAAAATACTCATAAGAACTGGACCAAAAAGACCTTACATCCTGTTGCGGCCCCCAAGACTTATTGAGCACCACCACTTTAGAAAGCCAGCCGTGCATGGAGAGTGAATAAGATATTCTCTTGGTAAATCTTCGTAATTATGGTATCCCCTTTAGCCAGGCACAGCAATAAAACACCAGGGCTTCGAAGGCATAGAAGGGTAGTGTTCCTTAGTTGTATGTAATGCCAGACTGACCTTGAAAATACAAGAAGAGATGAGTAACCATGCATTCAAGCTTAGATTCAAGCTATCAGAAATGGCACATGAGCAAGAAACAAACTGTAACTTACCTGAAGTAATTATAAGCACTAACGTTTAGCTTTCTTTCAATTCTCCATGAATGCACATGCTCACAGATGTATTTTAGACATTTGCACTTTTAATGCAGTTATTTTCCATTTACTCTATAGTCATCTTAAAGCAAGTGGCATCTCAGAGTCAAAGATCCACAACTATAAACAAGTTATATTTGTATAAAGTGTAGAGGATCAGGATGTAAACATCAGAGATATTCAGAGGATCAGATTAGGCTTTGAGCTGTGATGTGGTGCATGCAAATCCAGAGTAGCTCCACTGCAGTGGTGATTTGATTGTGCTGCTTTAACCTCCAGTAAGATAAGTGCTGCTTATGTTATCAGTTAGAGCAATGTTTGGCTTTTTTATGGTAAGTATTGTGTGTGTGTGCCTTTTTACTATTTAGGTTATCTGCAGGTGGTGCTTATTTATTTTTAGCATTCTTAATGGTATGCAGCTTACTTATACCATCACAGCCCTGCCTCTTCTATAAGGTGAATGACTCACCGATGACTCCCGATACATTTGGCTACTCACATAAAACAAAGGTGCATAATGAGGGGGAATTAGAGGACACAGAATTCATTAATCCATGAGGTTGCTGTGATGCCAAGTAGAGAATCATATATTTTCTTCTATGTGCTCAGTGGAGAAGCAATTCTTAAATGGGCTGTGAATTCAGAACACTGTATTCACTAATATGGTTATGTCCTATATTACCGAACACTGAATTACTAATATGAGTATGTCCCCTGCCTCACTGGTGGAAAAAGTGATCTATGGACTAGAGCAATCAAATAGATTTATAGAGGGAAAACATCATATCACTTTTGCCTTGGGACCGGAGTAACCTTTGGCCTGCATATACCCATGTGAATCTGCAAGGGCCCTCAGATAATCCAGTCAATTCCCTCGGCCCTGCCATTGTCACAAAATGGGTTGGCAGGGACCACTGATAGGACTTTTTCAGTAGTGGCCCCCCATCTTTGGAATGCCCTCCCAGAAGGGCTTTGCCAGTCTCTCTCTTTGCTTAGTTTTCTATTCTCATGAGCTTTTATTCTGACCAGTAGTCCTTTCATTCCCTATTACAATAATAATGGGGCTACTGCACTTCTTGTCTATACAGATGTCCATTATGATTTACTGAAAATGTTATTAGACAAGAAAAAGCCCTATTCAGACATCATGAACACTCATACATGAGTGCACAGTGTACACAGGTACTGATCAGTACATAAGTACAGTTATTCACTTGTTATCTTGAACACAGATACAGCAGTACACTTCCTGAATGGACCATGCATTTGAGAAGTCTATATCCAGTTTCACTTTTAAAATGAATGAAGTTATAGTCATTCACACAAAAACATATGCAGGTATACAGACATTTGTACACTCATAAACTATAATGTCTGAATAGGACTAAAGTCTAATTATAATTCACATTATTTTACAGCACATCTGGATTATAATGCCTGTTAGACAACACTCTGGCCCCACCTACCCCCTTTTCAGTTTTTGTACCACTAATAATCTGAGCAAGAATTCCATGTATTCATTTGTTCAGAACCTGAAGGGGATTGAAAATAGGGGATTGGAAATAAAACCGCTAATATTCTAATGCCCTTATACAATACTATGGTACGGCCACTCCTGGAGTACTGTATACAATTCTGGTCACCACATCTAAAAAAGGACATTGTAGAGGAGGAGAGGTTTATCAGTGGCTACTAGTTTAGGGGCTATAGGCCACCTCCAGCCTCAGAGGCAGGTTGCTTCTGAGTACCAGTTGCAGGGGAGTAACAGCAGAAGGGAGGGCATGCCCTCAACTCCTGCCTGTAGGCTTCCAGCAGCATCTGGTGGGCCACTGTGCGAAACAGTATGCTGGGCTAGATGGACCTTGGGCCTGATACAGCAGGGCTGTTCTTATGTTCTTAACCTGCAGGATGTCACCCATGTGGTATATTTTTCAGTGGGATGCTCATCGAGCTACATCTCATAGTAATTTCAGATAACTAGGTCATTGCTCCCTGTCCCACCAAACTTTTTGGGAAAGTTATTGATAATGTTTCTGGCCAACTGAGTAAGCTGGAATCCTGCTAGTTGGGATGTTTAGAGTTTGTTTTTATGGGATTAGTTATTCTGAATTGTTCCTTTCTGTAATTGTTTACTTCACACTGCTTTTATTATTTTAATAGTAAATTGGTGTAAATATTTTATAAATATGCAAGGAAGTAAAAGTAACATTTTATTATTAAGGGTTCCCACTATTCTTTTCCTTCTAGGCTCAGTCACAGTGGGAGAGCACTATCTTCTTCCTGGAAACCTAGTTGCAATTATACATCATACTGAATACCATCATTAAACCATTCTATCCAAATTAAATTTTTATTCCCAGCAGAAAATGTTGCTATTTTACAAGCTAGTTTAGCTGTTAGATTTCTTATATCCTCCAGTATCTCTGACAATATGCTAGGCTTGGTTTATTTTTAGTGTGAAAATAAGTAATAATTTGCATGTTAATAGCACTTTTTCAGGCAATGGTTTCAAGAAGATATGTTACAAATGTTAATTGACAACACAGCACAGTCCCTATCTAGGAAAAAATGGACGCTTGCATCTCTGCTGGGTCTCTGAAGACTAGTGCTTACTTTTAGCATTTCTCATCACCTTCATTTCTAAATTTGTACTGTTATACAAAGTGACAGAAGTCATTAACAGAGCTGGGATAAAAGAAGTCACTGACAGAACTGAGATAAGAGATGGGGAGAGAAGCTGCATGTGATTCCTGAAAAATTCAAACACTCAGTCATTCATCCTTTCATATTTCATTTACTTACTTACTTACTTTTTTATTTTAAAATATCTTGTTCCTATTTTTCTATCCCAGAGCAATACTCAACTTGACCAAGAAGAGAAACAAGCCATCACATTAAATTACTGGAAACTGAGAAAGAGGGCAATAGGACTTCTAAAATCCTTGGAAAACATCTCTCCTAACTTGTTTTAACCTCTCCTCTTAAGCTTTTAGATTTTACATTTTTGAAAACATAACTCAGTTTGTGAATAAACCATATAGCAGGATCACACGTGAAACACTGACAATATGACAACTTCCTAAGAGCCAGTTCAAACAACCATTTTGGCATGAACAATCTGATTTGAAAGTTAACTTGCTAAAATTTGTCTCACTGTAACTAGATAGCCAAGTAATTTACCACACTTGCATGATGGCAAACTCATGTTTGGCATTGGAGAGGAGAGCTGGTCTTGTGTTAGTAAGCATGACTTGTCCCCTTAGCTAAGCAGGGTCTGCCCTGGTTGCATATGAAAGGGAGACTAGAAGTGTGAGCACTGTTAAGATATTCCCCTCAGGGGATGGAACTGCTCTGGGAAGAGCATCTAGGTTCCAAGTTCCCTCTCTGGTTTCTCCAAGATAGGGTTGAGAGAGATTCCTGCCTGCAACCTTAGAGAAGCTGCTGTCAGTCTGTGAAGACAATACTGAGCTAGATAGACCAATGGTCTGACTCAGTATATGGCAGCTTCCTGTGTTCCTATGTTCCATGTTTAACCAAGTAGACGTTTTACACAAAATTAACACAGACTTGCTACTGTATTTACCTAAATCCAAGACTAGTACCCCCCCTCAGTTCTTTGATGTTATAAATTGGGAGGGGGGTGGGATGTCCATCTTAAATTCAGAAGTCTCTTCCTTTTGGGTAAATACAGGTATAATAACCTGTATTTAACTTGCATTGTTTAAGGGGATCATCTTACATTCAGAGTCATCTTCTGTTTAGGTAAATATGGGTAATAATAGTTTTACTTGTGGGTGGCCACTTAGACAGCCAGTTCAACATAATTGTTGTGAGGTGGCTGGGACTCAGGCTTACAAGCACAGGTGGGAATTGGATAGCAAGCTTCTGAAATAGTAACAGTGGAGTTATCGATCTCTGAGGCTCTGCCAATGATGCTTTTTCGCAGGTAATAGTGGCCTTTGCCAATTGAATCACTTCTCTAAATACATTAGAAAACCCTGTTACATGGCGTTTTGTAGCATGTGTAGAGAGGTGATTCGAAAGATCACCCCCCCACACACACACACACGTAGGTGATTAAAGGATGTGCCAAGATCATGTTGGTGTGTCTACATGGATGTTGTCATCACCACCGTGACATAAGCATGTGCAGGGGCAACATTGTTCATCTGAACCAGCTCAGTATGGAGAATATATGGGAGAGGAAATTACATTTCAGTAAACCACTTCACTAAGTCCTAGTGGCATAGAAAGGGTCCCCATAACATCTTGATGTCAGGACATGGAAGTGTAATGAGCATATAAATGTGTTCTTCTCAGTACCAGATCTTGGTTCTGAACCACTGGCTTACTTCCAGCTTACTGCAAAAGCAAGTTAGATAACACCAGAATTAATCAAGGGGCTAGTCTCATCAATTTCTCCTGACTGCTTAATCTTATTGAAAATCTGACATTCGTTCTTGCTGCCAACACCATTTCCTTGCTGTTTATATTTTAGCATCTCACGAATGGAGTCTGGCCATGCATCAAGGCCAAAAATAGACAATTGAAGCCATGAGGTATTACAGCCTTGCTGCCTCACCCACAAATTGTAGAGCTATTCTTCAGGGCTGATCTTTCAACATGGATGTTTGTGGTAAGGATTAGAATGATAGTCTTCTTGAAAAGAAGTTCAAGACATGAAATTTCAAAGACCAACAAGTCTTTCTTCTAATATCTGAAGAAAAGGGCCTTATATTTCTTGTAGCTGCTTCACCTATGAATGAGCTAATCTCCCTCACACCTCTTCATATTTTCTGAAATGATAGGAAGTCAATGTTTTCTTAACATAGCATTTGGAAACAATGTTTTTCAGGGTGTATGATAAAAGAATTCACATTAGCCAGAGTGTGATCATACTGGGGATGGAGCTGTGCCTTCAGTGGCCAACATCCAGATTAATGCTGCATGTGTCAAATAATGTTTTGCATATGCAATAATTAGGGATGTGCAAACAAGTTCAACAGTTTGGGGTTGAACTGAACCACCCCCTGTTCGGTCTGACCCTGGACCAACCCCCCTGGCCATTCTGGGTGTGTATGCATGTTTGCAAGTCAATTTTTTAAAAAACATTTGTTTAGTATTTATTTAGCCCCTCTGGGGGGATTCTCCAAGGCCACGGGGGGGGCGTGGAGGTTCCGCCTCCTCTGCCAGCCTTCCTCATGGCAAAAATCACCCAGTTTGCGTGTTCTTTGGCCCTTTCCATTTTTTCCCCATTGTGGTAGCCATTTTGGAGGCCACCGCACATGCCCAGTGGGCCCCTGTGTGGCTGGGCATGACCCAGGCCATGTAGAGGCCCATTGCGCATGTGCATCAGCATCCAAAATGGCCACTGCAAGGGAGGAAGGCCTGGAAACAGCCCAAGAATGCACGAACCAGGTGATTTTTGCCACAAGGAAGGTCAGCGGGAGAAGGGAGAATCTCCATGGACCCCCTGTGGCTTTGGATAAGCCCCCCCCCGGAGGGTATAAGAATGTAAATTGACTCATGAATCTCCCAGACTGAACCAAACCCAGGGAGGGTTCAATGGGGGACAAACCTGAACTGAGCTGGTCTTATTGGGTCTGGTTCGGACTCAAACCGAACCGGGCCACCCGGTTTTGAGTACAACGCTAGCAGTAATGTTTTGAATATTATTTTTGTTGATCTCCCCTTCCCTCTGCAGTCCTCTGGGCCTCCCCGCAAATAGGCACAAATAGCATTCATCAAACAGAACACTTTTTATGTAATTCTGTATGTAACAAGCATGGCTCTCTGCATGTAGAGTTGATGTTTTTAATCAAGTTAACACTTTTAAAAGTTACTAGAAGATTAGCAGCAATTCTGACAGCAGTGTTATTCCCCACCTGTCAACCTGGCAGAGAAACAGCACTTTGCATTTCTTCCTTAAAGAAAATAATAGTGAAAAAGAGATCCGAAAGTGAAGATGAATACAAATAGAGTCAAACAGCAGAGATTCAAATCTATTGAGAATATTTATGTTGAAACACTATTGTTATATGGATCTTTGTCTTATTTGGGCTGAACTTCAGTTTATATGCCAACATCCAATGGTTTCAGATTGCACAAAAATGAGAGGGAGAACACTGATCACACAATAAAGCTATGACCATCCGAATACTGATGGCATCTCTCTGAATTTCTGTCAACCCTACCTAGAGACAATGTTGAAGAAGAATGTAGACAAGATGGATCGGTACTCTACTATAGAATCTCCAAGGAAGATGCCAGACCCCATTCTCTGGTATCTCCTTTTCAGAAATGAGCAGAACTGCTAAAGAGCAGTCCTATAGACCAGGTATATCTTCAGAAATAACCTCTTACTACTGAAATCTTCTAATAAAACCTAATAAAACCAACAGGGTGCAATTACCCCTGACGACTCTGGGAACAGAGTATTGATCAAAATGTTCTTAGTACCATGGTTCTCAGTACCAAAAGCTGGAGTGCAGCAGTCTAGGAATCCATTATCATACAAGTGCACTCAAATTTTCAATGTGTACACTACTATATCCCCCAAAAAGACACTGGGTGTAATGGTTTAAATAGCACAATGTATGCTTGTGGGGAAAGCTTCCTCCTACATTTTTTTAAAAAAATCTTGATGGCTGTTTTTTCTAGAATTAATATTTTGATTTACTAAATTCAGAGTGAGTCCAAAACAATATTTTAATTTACATTGGGAAATGATGATAGAAGATGTTAAAACATTTCTATTTATGAGAGAAGGAAATGTGGTGTAATTTAACGTCATGTTTTAGTGCTTCTGCAGCAACAGTTCATTAATCCTGTCGCTCATTGGTTTTCTCAGGAATATGCCTGCAGTCAGCACTGTCAAAGTCACATTGCCTGAATGTCAGGGACAGAACAACATGTCTTGAATAGACATACAGGTATGAAGCACACTACTGTATAATACTTGAGAGCATAATAAAGTGTGCCAATTTTATAAAACATTCTGATATGGAAAGTGTGGACCAGATTTTTTCAGGCCATCAAGTTATTTCACATAGTGCAACAATGTCCTTCACATTTTAGCCTTAGTTTTAATAGAGTTAAATCTATGGGAGATACAGAAAAAGAAGCAAACAAACAAGCAAAATGTTAGGAATGAATTGCACCTAACAATCTAGAATCTCATGGTGGTAACCCCTGACAATTTATCTAGCTTTTAAGTGCTATTCAGACATTGTGTTCAACACATGTAAAATCTGTGTATTGTGTACAATTATTGAACTGTTATGTTGAATGCAGGTACAACAGTACACTCCCAGTCTATATCCTCCATTTCAGAGGGCCTGTACACTTTTAAAATGAATGAGGATACAGTCATTCACACAAAGACATATATGTATGAAAATATATCTGAATACAGGTTCAACATAATGTCAGGATAGGATTTTACTGCTACCTCATTTGATCTGTTCTAAAAGGTTCCATGGAAGATACCTATTTCCTAGGTCACAGTGCATGCCCCTGTATCTTTAGTGCAACCTTGGGATAGCATATCCCCAGATTGCTGGTAAAGTGTGCCATCGAGTTGGTGTCGACTCCTGGCGACCACAGAGCCCTGTGGTTTTCTTTGGTAGAATACAGGAGGGGTTTACCATTGCCATCTCCCGTGCAGTATGAGATGATGCCTTTCAGTAGGGGTGTGCAAACCAGCTCGACATTCAAAAGGTTCAGAGTCAAGCTGGTTCATTTTGATGGTCTGGGGTCGAACCGAACCACCCTCTGTTCAGTCCGACCCCTGACCAAACACCCCCACCTGTTTGGGGGTTCATGATATTTTTAATTGTAATTTTTTAAGGTACTTACCCCCTCTGGGGGAGTTGTTGGAGGCAGCGGGGGGGGGTGTTCCGCGGAGGCTCCCTGCCCCCGCCAGCCTTAATGCAGACCGAACCGGCCCATTCAGGCCTTCCAACTTGGTGCGGTTGCCATTTTGGAGGCCGCCACTCCTGCGCAATTGGCTTCTGAGAGGCCTGGCATGACCCAGGCCTCTCAGAGGCCAATTGTGCAGTTGCAGCAGCCTCCACAATGGTCACCGTGCTGAGGGGGAAGAGCAGGCCAAATGGGCCAGTTTGGACTGCATTGAAGCCAGTGGGGAGAGGGGGGACCACCACGGACACACACACCCTGCCACCTCCAACAACTTCCCGGAGGGGGTAAGTGCCTTAAATTTTGTTTTTATATAGTTTTTTTTAAAAAGTCTGCGAACCCCCCCCCCCGTGGACCGGACTAAACCCGGGGGGTTTGAGGGGGTGCCAAACTGAACTAGCCTCATCTGGTTTGAGTCCAGTCTGGACTCAAACCAAATCAGGCCAGCCGGTTCCGCGCACATCCCTACCTTTCAACATCTTCCTATACTGTTGCTGCCTGATACAGGTGTTTCCCATAGTCTGGGAAACATAGTCTGGGAAACATACCAGCGGGGATTCAAACCAGCAACACTTCAAGATTTGAAGATTCTCTTATCCAGGGGTTTCTGATCTCTCTCTGTTCAGTTGTACGCAGATCCAAGTTTGACATTGATAACTCATCTTCAGTTGGGTTACTGTCTCTAACATTTGGATTCTGCATTTTGCCAGTGGAGATTAGGGATGTGCATGAAATACTTTGGGCACATCCCAGGGGGCAGGTAGGGGTTCCCTTAAGAGGAAGCAGGCAGGTCCTACCTGTGAGCCTCTGCCACCCTGCACCGCCCAATCAGCAGCTTTCACGGAGATGTTTCATTTATAACAGCACCATGATGTGCAGGGCAGTGGAGGCTTGCACGAGATGCAGGGAGGACCTGCCTGCCTCCTTTTAAAGGAACTCGTCACCCCACGCTGAAATGTTTCAGCTTCAGGGAGCTGAACATTTCAGCACCTCTTCAAAGAGGTGTCGAAATGATTCGGGCACATCCCTAATGGTGATGCTGTGGAATGTCTCCAGATGCTAGAGGTGTGCAAAACATTTCAACATTGAATGTTTTGACTCAAAATGGACTACTTCGAGTGCTTTAGGCTTGAAACCAAATACCCTCTAAATAAAGTGCCTGTTTCAAGCTCAGAACAAAACAACCCATTTTTGATCACAATGTTTTGATGTTTCGAGTTCCATTTTGGAGTGCCTGTTTTTCCCTTGCTTATTGGTTTTCTGGCACTGGTTTCTGATTGGCTTGTGATCTCCTTGCTTCTTGGTTGGCTTGTTATCATACAAATCAAGTATTGTCGTGGGCAACTGTGCCCCAATTTGCTGGGGGGATGGAGGAAGGAGGGGAGCAGAGGAACTTTCAAAATGTATTCAAAGGGATTGGGGGGGCAGAGAGAGCCCTTATAGTGTGCCTCTGTTGAAGAGGATATATAGGAAAGGAGGAAGGTATGATTTTTTGGTTTTCTTTTTGCAGCACTGAGTATAATATGCTGTGCTATTGTTGCTATAACTATCTGGTTTTGCTGGTTCTTAGATTGACAAAGGCAGAACTTGGGTGCCTTCCTTGATTTGTGGTTTGTTTTGTTTGTGAGATAGTCTTGTGGTGAGAAATGGACACTGGCAGCTCTCTCTCTCTCTCTCTCTCTCTCTCTCTCTCTCTCCTCTCTCTCTCTCTCTCTCTCTCTCATAGCTACATGTCTGGCCTTGAGACGAAATTGTGCTTCACTCACTGCTCTGGTCTGCTCCGCAATCTGCATTTCAAGGAGTACTAAGTCAAAATGTGGCAGAAGTTGCTCTAGTTGAGCCTATGTTATGCTTGCTGCTAAGTGCGTTGCTGTGGCAGCTGTTACAATGCTAGGAAGTAACATAAGGAGTAATAATTCTGTGAGAGAGAGCAACCTGTGCCAATGATGTTACTGCAGCTCAGGCACTGTGGCTGGCAGTGGATTCTGGATCAGTGATTCTTTTTTGACCATTTTTGGACTGTGTTTGAAATGTGTGTTCTGTGTTGGGAGTTACAGATTCCCTTTTTCTTTGTGCTTCTGCAGTGTTTTTCAAGGCAGGATTGCAAAATGCATTGCAAATTACTATGCAAAACTTGTGTGCGGTGCACTCTGTGCATTCAGCTTGTTCCATAGGGAACATTGATTCTGGCCATAGGGAACAATGGAGAAACTCAGAACACCTCATTGTTCCGCATGGGTAGCTCCTTGGGACACCTAAGTGGCTTGTGTGGACATGATGGGTGCTACCTACCACCCCACCCACAGAAGACATGGGCAAGAGGGTTTTTAACCTTTAAAACCCCTTTGAAAACGTTTTTTTTTTAAAAATGTTTTTAACTTTTCCCTAAAACCTATGGTGGTTTGGGGAAAAGGTTTAAAAAATGTTAAAAATCAACTGCTTGCCCATTTCTTTTGTTGGTTGGGTGGTAGGGTAGCACCCATCATCCCCCACCACCCAACCCACTTTGGTATCCCTAGAAGTACCCATGGGGAACAATGGGATGTTTTGAGTTTCCCCATTGTTTCCTATGGCTGAAACACTCAACATGTTTTGAGTTTGTTTTAGGGATGTGCATGAAATTCGCTTGAATTCAAATTGATTCAATTTTGAACCATTGAACTGAGTGGAGATTTGTTTGAATCGATTCAGATTCAATTCAACTCAACTCAAATTTGGGCTAATTTGAATTGATTCAAATGAATCAACATTCTGTTCAATGGTTCCAAACTGAATCAATTTGAATTCTATTCTAATTTGAATTCATGCACATCCCTAGTTTGTTTTCAGGCAAACTTCATGCACATCCCTAGTTTGTTTTGTTGAAACAGCCAGTTTGACCACAGTTTTGACAAATGTTTTGGCTGTTTTCCATTTTGTTTTGAGCTTGAAAAGAAACGTAAAATCCATTTCATGCATATCCTTACCAGATGCATTACCTGACCATGTCTGCTGCCATAGAGGGCAGCCTAGTTGAAGAGCTAAGATTAATCGAAGCTGAATAGGCCTGCACAGCACCTCAAAACTGACAAACATCCAACAAGGAAGATGCCAGTGACATGATCAGCCCTCACTGTGGACTATTCACTGCTCTTCAGACATGCAGGTTTAACTGGCCATCTGCCTCCACACTGCTCTCCAGAAATTGCAAGGAGACCTTAGGTCACCACTCAATGGCAGTTGGGTGGTGTATTGAATGTCCCCCTCCCTGCATGCATCACCACTGAGGTCTCTGCCCTTGCCAAAGGAATGAATATATAGCCTTTGCTTACTGTACATCCACCTGATCCTGTAGAATTCAGACTAAAGAGTTGTGGCACACAATGACCAGGCAGTGAAGCAGAATTTAGAATATTAATAGTTTAATGAAATAAGTATTATTTACAGAAAAGCAGGTGCAAACCTCTTGCTATGTTCTTGCTTCTTGTTGTTTGCCTGCTCCACCTCCAGTCCAGGACTGGACTAAAAAGTAACTAAAGCACCTTTCAAGACCTGGCCTAGATCTGATTGATTGATTGATTGATTGATTGATTAAGTGCCATCAAGTAGGTGTCGACTCTTAGCGACCACATAGATAGCTTCTCTCCAGGATGATCTGTCCAACTTGGCCTTTAAGGTCTTTCAGTGGTGCGGCCTAGATCTAGAAATTGATTTACCAGAAACTCCGCAAATACCACCATTAACAGGAGAAAGAGAAGCCATAAAAGTGTGAAAGAACAGGATGACAAACTTGGTGAAATGTGAAACTTCAACAACGAACAACTTTCTCCTACTGCCTGCATTTATGATTTGTGAATGAGGCATCTCTTAGGAACAAGGAGAGCTTAATTCAAATGATGTAAGTTGAGAATTCCTTAGAAGTGTTGTCAATTATTTCTGTGACTGTCTAAGCAAACATCTTGCTTCCAAAAGTGCCATTGCAGTTTCTTTAGATGAGTGGTGAATGCACAATATTCAGTGCACATGTAGTTTGCTTTGCATTTGTTTCTCATGGGAAGATACCTTTTCCTCCTCACTGTTATCTCCAAAGAATGAAACAAGGCATCGAATGAGAGGTTTTCCTCTCCTATTCCCCTTGTTTGTAGGCAGTCTTTGAGAAACATGTAGTACAACTTAACCAATATGTGATGTTTGAATAGAAGGTGTAGAAGTTATACTTCATTATCATTGTCAGGTCTGTACCTAGATAAACATTTATTTAAATGGACCTGTAAAATGCTTTGAGGATTAGGACCACAGAGTACTGCTTAAGAGAGAATCTATGAAAGAACTTTGTACAATGATTCTATATTCTCCACATTCAAGAATATTCTTGTCGCAGTAGAGAACATTGATTTATATCCCGGTGACTGTCAGCATCCATGTTTTTCTTTTCATATTTTAGCATTCTATCATTCATGAGTGTACTACATTTTAGAGAAGGCCACATCTTCTTTTATATCCCTGGAAATGTTTTTAAAATAGCTGTTCTAATAGGCAGTACTGGTTCTTTATTTCTTGTGCAGCAATAAATGGTCCCCACAAGATACCCAACCTATCCTCTTGATTTTATCAAGTTTTTGCTGAGTAATGTGTGTACTCAGACAGGAAATGGAGAAAGCTTCAAGCAAAAGTGATTCTGAGCAAAGGCTATGGGATTATGTTCTGTTCTACTGGTGTCAACTGGAGTTACGATAAAGATATTCAATTTGTTTAGCTTCTTTCCAGATCTGTATTTTAGTATAGTATGAACTGATTATGAATATTAACTGGCCATCTCTTTTCATAAGCAGATCACTGTCTAATAGTTCAGGAGGGCAGAGGATGTTTCTGAATGGGGTGTTAACGGTCCTGATTGCCCTGTTGGTGGATGCCATCAGATCTTTGTAAAATGACATGTAACCTCCACCTGATGGGAGGAGTTAATGTGAAAGAGTAAGGTGACACATTCTCTCCCACCCCTCATCTGGCTGCCAAGGGATTGTGGGCATTCACTGAAAAGAAACAGCAGTTTCTGGCAGCTTCTGAGTGAGAAAGAGAGCAGATTCTCACAATCAGCAAAAAGTGAGCTAAGGGAGCCTAGCCCACTTTTTGCTGATCGTCTGCTGCCATGGGAGCCACGCAGCTCCCAGCAGCAAACTCTCCTAATTCCCCCTCCCCTTAGATGAGGTTAGTGGAGGGAGCGCTCCACTAACCCCCTCTTTTTTATTGTGTATTGTCGCGGCGCAGCTCCATGGCACAGCAACATATGAGGAGACCCCCGGTGTGAGGCTGAAACAAGCCTCTCGAACCTGGGGGGGTGTATGCAGGATGCCCTGTGCACCCACGTGGGGCATCCTGGAACTTCCGGGGGCTGTGCAGCCCCCAATCCCCACCGGCTTTGTGACAGAGCCGGCAGTCATGTGGGTGGCCACTCCTGCCGCCCTGGGCTGTCAGGGGACCGCCTGCGGGGAGAGGTTCCTGGGAAATGGACTTTCAGTGGGTTGTCTGAGAATCACAGACTTAGTTTTGGAGAACCTGGAATGAAGAAGGGTCAGGGAGCTGAAGCATCTTGGAGTGAAAGGTTTTATCTCCGGAGATCTGGTGTAACCTTTGTAGGAATGTTCTGCTATTTCCGTCTAATGCTGTATATTTGTAAATAAACTAAATATTACAAAGACTCCATGAATCTTCCGTGAGCTCTCCTCCAGAATCCAAGTAGCACTGCAGCCTGGAACATCTCACCAGTTAGGGAAGTGGGATGTGTGTGTAACAGTATTCTAGACAAAAGTAGCAATTCAATGTACAGCTACTCTTCAAGACTTTCTGATGCTGAAGCTTCAACTATATATTGCTTGAATTCATATAAGCTTTAAATTTATTTTCACTGAAAGCAGGAAAACACCAAAGAAAAATATTTTTCCCTAGCATTTTTATTAAATACAGCTCTACTGGTATACTAGTTCTCAAATTGGTCTATATTTTTCCAGTACTGCTCCAAAATCACAGCAGGTCATTGAGTGCAGTATGAAATAACTATTAATCTTAGAGAATAATACATCCCACTGCCAAGAAAAAGTGAATTTAGTAGTGGCCATTATAAAGGGAAAATCCTTGTACATTTTGGAAAAAATATCTAAGAAAATGCACAAATTCTTTCACTTTCTTGCTCTCTTTATTTAGAAGCTTTTGAATAGTTGTGACTATACCATTTATAACAGCAGAAACATAACAATGTAACTGGCAAGTTATTCATAGAAGGGTCTAGATGGTTGAATTACATTGTTATGAATTGAGTGCCTATGCATGCATATTTGCCATTCCCCATGTGAAAAAGGTGTGCATCGGTCAGATCTGATGCACAAAATTGGGTGGGGGCACCATTTAGGATACTCAATCATCAGCTTAGTTTTGCATCAATACATTCAGGATCCAGATCCAACTAATGCATTAGGTCTCATCAATGGGGTCAAGTTAGTTGTGGCTAACTTGTCCCATTGATTTCAATGGAAAATATGAATGATTAAGTAAAAAGCAGGTAGTATGCTCTTGTGTGATTGGTGTCTGAAAACTTAATTTTTTTAACAGAGATAGCATGTTCAGGGGGAGACCAAATCCAGATTTGGATCATGGTGGGAATTTAACTCTTTGTCCCACCACTTAGTCCTAATCTGGATAGCTGTCTCTGCATGTGCTATTCATGTTATAAAAATCAAGGTTGTAGGCCCCAATAGGTGTATTGTCTAGTCTGGCTCTAACATTAGTTGGATTAAGCCCAGATTCTCTTAGGATGGTATACCTGCAGTACCTTAATATTCAGCAAGGTATGCAATACTTTAAAAACTCACATGGAATCAATTTCAATTGCTTTCTGTCCACAGGAAGACAGCCCTTGAACTTCCCACTTCAAATGCAATAATCCTATGTTCCCATCTCCTTTCTCATATAGCCTCAGCTAAATTTCATCACCTTTTTCCTCATATAGCATCTCCAGGATTCCTTCTCAAGCAAGTAACACATTTTCCATTAGGTTTTATTGTTTATTTTGCAGACAACTCACAAAATTTAGGTGAATAATCACATCTCAAGTAAAATGTGACCAGGGTTGCCAGTTTTGGAACCTAAAAGAATTATTTGCTTGTACTAGCTAAGTGGCAGCGCTTGAATTCTTGCCACATGGGAATTTGATTCAAAACTATACATACTTTAAAAACCTACAAAATTGAGCACCGTTACTCATTACAAAGTATCAAGTCATACACAATCTAAATTAGAATCACCATCCTGTCAATTCTTTGCTTCAAAAATCCTCAACCCAACACAGGCAACATAACACACCAGCGATAAATGCTGGTGGCCTGTTGGGTAGCATTCTCCATCCTTACATCCTCTTCATCTTTTCCCCCGACACCTTCCACAATCCCATGTCATTGCTGAAATGGCAGTGCTATGTATCTGTACATTTTCAGGTTCAGTCACTGGTATATCTGGATAAAGGGGAACTGAAGTAGGCAGACTGGAAAGACCTCTCACAAGACCTTGGAGAGCCACTAACTGTCAGAAGAGATAGTATGAGGTGTATTAGATAGATAAATTATCTGACTTCTTATAATACACCTCCTTATGTGTCAACATATTTAGTCCAAAACTGACTGTTCTTGGTCATTTAAAAGCTTCAAAGCTTCCCTTTGTCTTTTAACAACAGCCAGGGGAGGTTCCGCCAGGAAGCCAGATGGGACAGCCTCATAGGAACATAAGATGCTGCCTTATACCGAGTCAGACCATTAGTCCAACTAGCTCAGTATTGTCTTCACAGACTGGCAGCAGATTCTCCAAGGTTGCAGGCAGGAGTCTCTCCCAGCCCAATCTTGGAGATGCCAGGGAGGGAACTTGGAACCTAGATGCTGTTCCCAGAGAGGCTCCATCCCCTAAGGGGAATATCATACAGTGCTCTCACATGTAGTCCCCCATTCAACAGCAAACCAGGGCAGACTCTGCTTAGCAATGGGTACAGTTCATGTTTGCTACCACAAGACTAGCTCTCCTCCTCCTAGAGCTTCAGCTTTTTTTCAATACCAGCAGGGCTGAAAATATCCTCCACCACCATGGAGTAGGAATATGCACAAACTGGTACTTGGCCAGCTTGGCATTGGGGGTGGGGTTACTTTTAAGGAGCAGGGAGGGTGCTCATCCCGCCCTGCCCCCCAATGCATTTCTCCTGCTGGTGCTGTCTCCAAAACCACTGGTGTGGGGCGGGGCATTATACCTCCTTGCCACCCCGGTCAATGTTGTGGAAGTGGCTGGTGCACATGCACGTGTGTGCCATGCGCATGCACACTGGCCACTTCTGGTCTGACACTGACCAGGGCAGCAAGGAGGTATGCTGCCACCCCGCACTAGCAGTTTTGGAGACAGCTCCGGTGGGGAAAACACAGCAGGGGGATGAGCACCCTCCCTGCTCTTTAAAGGTAACCCCCTCCCCGACACCAGCAAACCGGCCCAAACTCTGGACCTCCAGACCAGTTCAGTGGTCAGGAAAGGGCCGCTGAACCATTTTGTGCATATCCCTACCATGGGGGAGCATACCATGGGAGCAAAACAGAACTAAGCCAAATATAGTTACAAACCCTGAAGAATAAGTCAAGCCCTTCCTCCTCATTCAAGGGACTCCTGCAGTTTAGTACTTCTTCAGCATTCTATTGACATCTCAAGCGAAGGAGAACAAATGAACTCAGGCTCTTGAGCAAATGGTAAGGCAGCTGCTCAGACAGACAGAGCTTCCTTCAGTAGAAGTCTGCCATCTGCTTGTCCCCAGATGGGATTTCCTGGATCCGTTTGAGCCTCTGAGTACACAAAGGTCCATGATTGGGCACTCACCCAGAACTAGGGATGTGGAAAGCATCTTCCTCTGAGTCAACATCTGGGAAAGCATCTTCCTCTGTGTCTGGGTGGATGCTTTGGGTCATGACTATTACAAAACAGAAAGATGTATGCACTCCTTGCAAACACTGGCCGGCATCCAGACTAATGCTGCACTAGTGCAACAAATTAAAAAATGCACAGGTCACATAGCTGAGTGGTTGCTCAAGGTTACACAGTCACTTACAGTTTTGGTCCACTTGCACAAGTATTGCACTTGCACAAGGACGGTGGATAGTGTTTCTTCATTCCCTGCCACTAATATGGACTGAGAGAGCTATTTCACAGCGGGAGGTGTGCCAAGATGGTGCAAGTGCACCCTGTTGCATCAGTACAAGCCAGCCTGGAACACCAGTTCCTAACATAACAGAATTAGCTACTGCAACATCCTTGCATGAATGTAATGTATTTTGCAGTATTGCAGCATTCATCTGGATATCAGCCACTATACTGAGACATTATATGAACTATGTTATCTAGGTGGCAAGGATCATGGCCTTTAAAAAAGACTTTGTGTGTGTGTGTGTGTGTGTGTGTATCTATATCTATATATCTGCTATTCGAGTAGCAGTAAAACCTCCACTGTCTCCAGTGAGTTAGAATCTGTTACATAACAAATAAGCCATAACTCACTGAGTCAATTTGTGCAATTCAAAAAGGCACCATAAAACCATTCAACCTATTCAAAGCATATAGTTGCAATATTTAACTCTCTGACCACGAGCAATAATAAAACCCTCAGGCAAAATGGGGAAGTGACCATATTCTACGTACCTTCTTCCTAATTTTAGATCGAAATGTGAAATGTGAAAACAGCTCTGCTGGAGCAGACCAAAGGCATGTCTAGTTCAGCATCCTGTTTTCCACAGTGGCCAACCAATTGCCTGTGGAAAATGCACAAGCCGGAGATGAAGGCATGCTTCTTCTTCTGCTATTGTTCCCCTGCAACTGGTATTCAAAGACATACTGCCTCTGATCCTGAAGGCAGCATATAACAATAGCCATTATGACTATAGCACTGGTAGTCTTGTCCTTCATGAATATTTCTACTCCACTCATCTAACCTAGAGGCCATTGTCATGTTTTGTGGCAAATTCCATGGACCAGTTATGCATTTTGTGAAGAAGTATTTGCTTTTCTTCATCCTAAACCTCCTGCCAATCAGTTTCATCAGATGACCCCCAATTCTTGTGTTGTGAGGATAACATCACTGACTGACCTACAGAGTAAGGATACACTAGAGTAGCGAGAGAACTGCCAGGCAGAATGAACATGAATAAGACGGATATTTATATACCGCTTTTCAACAAAAGTTCCCAAAGTGGTTTACATAGCTATGAATATAAATAAATAAATAAATAAATAAATAAATAAATAAATAAATAAATAAATAAATAAATAAATAGATAGACTCCCTGTTCTAAAGGGCTCACAATATATTTAAAAAATAAACATAAGACAGCCACCAGCAACAGCCACTGGAGGGATGCTGTGCTGGGGATGGATAGGGCCAGTTCCTCTTCTCTTGCTAAATAAAGAGAATCACCACTTTAAAAAGTTGGACAGAACTTCCCAACTAACTGCAACAGGGCAACAGGAAAGTGGCCATTTTGACACCCTCCCCTTCCCTAAGAAGCCCTCTGTGCCTCTTCAAAATATGTCCCCTCAAGGAACCTCTAGAGTCCTGCTCACAGCCAATTATCATCCTTGAAATGGTGGACTCCCATATAATGAAGCACGATTTCCATGTACTTAATAGGCTTAAGGTAGACTGTTTTGTCCATACACTGTGCTGTGCAATCAGAATGATTTTCCTCTCTTTTGGTTAAGGCAACCCTGCAATAATTTATTTGAAAAGAAAGCTCATAGAGCTAGGCTTGCCAGCCTAATTCTCTTGTGGTAGACAACAACATCTAAATGGACATACAGTTTTGCTATAATTATAAACAGGAAAGCCAATTCCTGGGTTCCAACTCTGTGTGACACTCTAGTGTATATAAGAAATGGACCCCAACACAGGGCTGTGAAGGGGGGAGTTCTCAATGATTTCCATTGAATGAATCATGGACACAACTAAGGACAAAGATCTAAGCTTCTTCTTCTGTTGATACTGGATGATCCCAGTGAGCAGCACAGAGGAACATAGGAAGCTGTCTTATACTGAGTCAGAAGATTGGTCCATCTAGTGCAGTATTATCTACACCAGGGATTCTCAACGCTGGGTCCCCAGATGTTATTGGACTTCAACTCCCATAATCCCCAACCATAGGCCACTGGGGCTGGGGATTATGGGAGTTGAAGTCCAATAACATCTGAAGACCCAGCGTTGAGAATCCCTGGTCTACACTGACTAGCACCGGCTCTCCAAGGTTACAGGCAAGAGTCTCTTGCAGCCTTATCTGGAGATGCCAGGGAATCAAACCAGGACCTTCTGCATGCAACACAGATGCTCTACACTGAGTTATGACCACATCTTCTGTGGAGAATATCTTACAGCACTCATATGTAGTCTCCCATCCAAATGCAAACCTAGGCAGACCCTGCTTAGCCCCCTCTGTCTGAATCCCTAGAGAGCTGCTGCTAGCCAGTCAAGATCATACTGATCTCCATGGACGAATGATCTGATTCTGTTTAGGGCAGGTTCATATTTCACAGGCTTCATTGACAGTGATCCTCAGGGGTCACAAAGTAATACAATTTTACCTTTGGGATATCTGAATGATGCTCTCTTTTCCCCATCATAATGGCAGCTATTTCACCAGCATTAATCATGTGGTTTTGAATGCAGTATTCTACTATATTATAATGGATAAACGTATATGATTTGCACATCATACAGATTCCAGCACTGTTTCTTGACAGCAAACAGTGAATGAGAGGACAAGTGAATAAATGTTTGTCCTGCATTTTAATTTCTCACACCTCCTCCACACACCACCTCCATTCCTAGCAAACACAACTGTGTTTCCTATCTACATTCCTGTGAAGCAAAAGCAATGTATTAGTGAGCTCTTTTTAGCAGTCACTGTTATTCAACCAGACCTCCTCATCTTTGGGCACTTATAGAGTTGGCAGTATTTAACCTCTTGCTCACTCAGCAAAGAATTGAATTTAAAGGAGGGGAAGCTAAACACCAAAGGACACTCTAAAGCATTTTATACACTTTTGTCTTCCTTTCGTTAGCTATTAGGAGCAACTGAAAGCCTGACACAGTTCATTTCTGACAGCAACAATAATTTGGTAATTTGTAGTTAGGAATTTCCCCTCTTTTCGAGTACCTCATATTACATACCCATGTAGCTTCCCAGTAGGGGGTGGTTTGTATATGGAGCAGTCCTCGGAGTGCTGCTGCCATCATGGGAATGAGGGCAGCCTTTGATACACTAACCTATGTGGAGGTGCTGCTTCATAGAAATGGTGCCTCCATACAACCTTGTCCAGGTGGGAAGGTAGCAGCAACCTGCAGACTCTCAGAGCAGTTACATGGGTACTAACACATGTATGAAATGGCCACACATTACTCGCTGACATCCTAACTAATGAAGCACTGGTGTTGAAAAGGGGTTGTTTCGCCTTCTCCTTCGCCTTCCTGTGGACAAGTTCCAGACTGACAGAGCACCAGTGCTCACGAAGGGGGCAAATTCCAACAACCTCCCCTTCCTCCGGAAGTGCTGTGTGTCAGGGTCTCGACCGGACTTGGCTGCACGCTGTCGACATATAGTGACGAATGTTGTTTTTCAGCAGGGAGTAGCCGACTGACGACGTGATATATAGTACAAGCCACGAGAGCTCCCAGCTGGCAGGGATTTAAGGCTTATCAGCCCTCTGCAATAGGCGTTTGCTTTTCCTAAGAGTCTCTAATTGATCCCTGCGTCTCGTGACACGCCGCTGTTGGGGGGTCAGTGGGGGTTGGTTACATAGCTCTTCTTCCGATTGGTCTTTCACGATTTCTGTTGCCTCAGGTTGTTGTGCCTGCTCAGAGTCATTATCCACAGCTGTTTCATGAATACTGACAGCCGGGCTCTGCCCCTCAGACACTCCTGCATCGCCTGGAAAGTTGACATATTCCCCTTCCTCCTCGCTGTCGGAGATCGAGGGCGTGACACTGTGTCACCTGAAAATATGTCCCTGAGGGCTGCTCAATGCTCAGGGACATATTTTTGGGTGATACAGAGGGCTTCTAGGGGAAAGGGAGGTCATCAAAAATTGCCCCCTTCCCAGTGCACTGGTGCAGTTAATTGGGAAGTACTGTTAGCCTGCACCTCTCACTGCACTGGTGCTTCTTTGCTCTGTACTTCAGCCAGTCTATTTAAACAAAAGATATCGCTTTCAAATGTAGGTTTTCTGTTATAAGTGACAGTACTTTAATATAGACTCTATTTTTCCTAAAGCATTTCACCATGACTGATTATAGCATTGCATTTTAAAACATTTCTAAACGATTAAATATCAACTATGGCAATCAAACCTATCCTGGCATCAACACTTGTAGATAAACTTACTTGTAGTTTACTAACTAATTTGCATCACAACTGCAAATGAAGGTTAATATAGACATACCAAGTGAATTGCTGTAACCTTGACAAAGAGTGTCACCTGGGATTATACTTGGTAGAAAGATAATACGATACAGCAAGAGTCATTTCTATCATCTCTGCTGTAGCTGTTATATAAGTCTGCTTTATTGCTCTGAATTCCTAAGAGCTGTGTTGTGGGCTTGCTTTATTCCTCTTTTTCTGAACTGCAGGTTCAAATAAGGCAGGTAAACTTGAACTTAGAGAACAGTACAGAAAAGTAGCCACCACCATATCAGCAGAGTATTGTGACTGGAGTTCACACAACCATGAGGAAGATTTCTCTGTGGTTATGCCATTGTATTTCTGAAGTTGTGCTTGTTATTAAAACATATTTAATGTTTTAATGTAAATATGTTAGTGTAAATATGTTTTACACTAAAACATTTTTTTACTTCTCCATTTGAAGAAGAAAACAAGAATACAGGATTATTCTCTTCTGTACATACCCAGTGTAGAGGAAGACTTGAAAAAAAAATTATGTCTCTTCTGAAGATTTCACTTGTAGCATAGCTGAAATGATTGAATTAACATTACAATGTCTGTGGGATTTCCCAATATAATAACAATGTTTGAAGGTCACTCTGACAACTGGCACTAATTCTACAGGATTGTACCTTCTTTTGATGTAGCTTCCTCTTCATCAGTTCCCCAGGGACCTTTTCTCAAGACGCATTTCTTTAACCTCAGATTTTCTTGGCAGGAGTTCCATTTTCTGAAGTTGCATGTTAATAACTGTTCCCTTAGTAGCTATGCTTTACATCATCTATCTTTTCCACTTGCAGACTGCAGTTTTATAAGACCTGTAGGATTTGCGGAAAGCTTTTAGTTATTTATTCTGATAGGTGCCATTGAAAAAGCCCACACACAATGTTTCATAATTCTTGATACCTGAAGAATTACTGGGAGAGAGTTTTGGCCGTAGCTTTTCATTGTATACCACTAAAATTACCTTCTTATCCTTTCCCTTTCTGCCTTGAAGTATGCCAGTTCTGAAAGTTAGACATCATAACAAGTTGTTCTGGTAAGAACTAATCTGTCTACTTTCCTTTCACTATAATCTTAATTGATAATTACCATCCTCACAAGTTAGCCCAGTTCAGCCTTAAACGTTCATACATCTGCCATCTTGAATTGGAGTGGATGGCATCATCACAAACTATGCCATTGAGGTCTCCTTATGTGTCACTCCCTATAAGTGTACCAAATTTGTTTCAGATTGATTAGGCAGGCCACAAATTAGCCCACTTGTGCCTCCACTGTTCATGTGTCTGCCATCTTGAATCAGGGTGTATGACATCATTACAAACAATGTCATTCAGCCATCCCTATGGGTCCCTACAACTCTAGCAAATTTGGACCCATTCCTATGGGTCCCTACAACTGTAGCAAATTCAAATCAGTTAGGTGGTTTACAAGTTAGCCCACTTGTGCCTCAAATATTCATGCATCTGCCATCTAGAATTGGGGTGGAATTGGGGTGGAATACATCATTAGAAACTATGCCATTGAGGTGTGCCTATTTGTCACTCACTACAACTGTACCAAATTTGGTTCAAATCAGTTAGACAGTCCACAAATTAGCCCACTTGCACCTCAAATGTTCATGCATCTGCCATCTTGAACTGGGGTGGATGACATCATCATGAACTATGTCATTGGGGTATCCCTACAGCTAGGGGTGTGCACAAAACCGGTTTGCCCAGTTCATGTTCGGTTTTGCACATGTTATTTTTTTTAAGCAGTCTTTTCTAGGCCAATTTGGCCCATTTGGGGGCCTCTCTGGCCCTCTTCTGGCTCGCAGCAGCCATTTTGAAGGCCACCATGCATGCACATGGGCTATTTGCATGCACAGGTCCAAATTTTTTAGGTGGTCCTCACGTTAGCCCACTTGCATCTCAAATGTTAATGTGTCCATCATCTTGAATCAGGGTGAATTACATCATTACAAATTATGTCCTTGAGTCATCCCTAATTATCCCTACAGTTGCGGCAAATTTGATTCAAATTGGTTAGGCAGTTCATAGTTATGCCTCAAATGTTAATGTGTCTGCCATTTCGAATGGGGTGGGTGACATCATCGGAAAATACACCATTGAGGTGTCCCTATGTGTCTCTACAACTGTTCCAAATTTCAAAATCACTGTTCAAATCAGTTAGGTGATTCACAAATTAGCCCACTTGTGGCTCAAACATTCATGCATCCACCATCTTGAATGGAGTGGATGACATAATCAAAAACAATGCCATTGAGGTGTCCCTATGTGTCCCTACAACTGTTCCAAATCTGGTTCAAATCAGTTAGGTGGTTCACAAGTTAGGCCACTTGTACCTGAAACATTTACAAGTCCACCCAGTCTAGTTCGACAGCCAAACTGGTTCGAACTGGTTCAGATCTCTATTGGTGAAGGGCAATCTGGTAAGCATTCCCCTTTCCCATTAAAGGGCGGGGGCAAGGTGGCTTCCCTGAAGCTAGAGTGGGTGAGAGGGGAGTAATTTACTACTCACAACTTCCACCTGCGCCGTTGGCAGTGTTGGCCATGGGTGTGTGTGTGTGGCAGGAGCAGCAGGGTGTCCCCACCCCTGCCAGCCTCCCCCAGAGTAGCCCAGGATAGCGGCAGCCCAGTTCAGGCCTTCTTCGACCTGGTTCAGGCTTCTGCACACACACAGGAGCCATTTTAGTGACCTCAACACATGCATAAATGCCATTTGTGTTAATGGCGCCTGACCCTGGCCGAAGAAGGCCTGAACTGGGCTTCTGCCAGCCTGGGCTACTCTGGGAAGGCTGGCAGGGGTGGGGGAAGCTGCCTCCATCCCTGACGCCCCGCCGTAGATGATGCGGATGGAAGATGTGAGTAGTAAATGACTCCTTTCCCACCCACTCTACCCCCCCCATTTACTGGTAAAGGGGAATACTCACCAGATTCCCCTTTACCAGTAGAGATCCAAACGGGTTCAAGTTCAAATCAGGCTCAGTTCGGTTCATCCCTGAATCTATCGAGCCAAGTTGGTTTGACATCGAGCCTGGCTCGAACTGATCTGGCATGTGCATCTCTACTGCGGACCATAAGAATAATATCTCCCTTACCAGGATCCTTGTCAGGGAATTAGCCTGTACAGAATGTGTATACCTAAGTCTGTGGACCAGGGATAGATTGGGACTTCTGTTGATACACCACTCACCCCACTGCCCAAAAGAATTCCTGACTGACTTGGTTGTAGAGTTGGCATTGGAGTCGGCCAGACTGATGGTGGTTGGGGACTTCACTGTTCACTTTGGGACCACTTTGTCAGGAGAAGCTCAGGAGTTCACATAGGCCATGACAACTATGGGCCTGTCCCAAGTGATCTTGGGACTCACAGATATTGTTGGTCTTCTGCCTTGGTCAAGGTGGTGTTCCATGGGTGGGGACACCTGTGATTTCCCCACTGCCATGGATGGAACATGCTTGTGCAGTTCCCTCCGGGCAAGCCAGGTTAACCCTGTTGTTAACCCAAATTAAACTCCAACAAAACAGATTACAGCATAGGGTGAAAACTGGAAAAACACAAGTTCAATTATACGGCAAGTGAAGCCTTACTTAACCCTATAAGCAAGGCCTCAAAACACTATTTCACATCACCACCTGGTTATAGGGCTGTGCACAAAACCGGCTGGCTCAGTTCTATTTGAGTCCAAACTGGACCCAAACCGGACCGGGACACTTCAGTTTTGACCCCTATCAAACCCCCACCCCGATCGGGGGTGGTGGTTCATGAACATTTTTTGTAAGTAAGTAAGTAGGTAAGTAAGTAAGTAAGTAAGTAAGTAAATAAATGTATTTACCCCCTCCCAAGTGCTTCCCCTTCCTCCTGCCGGCCTTATGTCAAAAGGTGCCTGGTTCGGGAGATCTTCAGCCTGTTCTGCCCCCCCCCCATTTTGGAGGCTGCCATGCATGCACAATGGGCCTCTGCATGGCCTGGGTGATGACCTGGCCACAAAGGGGCCCATTGCACATGCGCCGCACCCTCCAAAATGGCAATTGTGACAGGGGAAAGGCCCAGAACAGGCCAAAGATTGCCCGAACTGGGTGCTTTTTGACATAAGGAAGGCCGGCGGGGGGAGGAGAAACCTCTGTGGACACCATCCCTGGGGAGAAGCACCCCAGATGGAGGAGGTAAGTACTAATCTATAGCTATATCTATATCTATATCTATATCTATATCTATCTAACATATACGGTTTAACATAACATTTTAACATAACATATAACATAACATTTTGTAAATCACCCAGAGAACTTGCGTTTTGAGCGGTATAGAATTGTATTAAATAAATAATAAATAAATAAAATAAATATACATATACATATATACAAAAAATGTCTGTGAACCCCCCCCCCCCCAACTGGGGGTGGTCAATAGGGGTCAAAACTGAAGTGGCCCGTCCATTTTGGGTCTAGTTTGGACTCGAGCCGAACCGGGCCTACCGGTTTTCTGCACACCCCTATAACCAGGTGGTGACCTGCTTCTAAATTAGCCCCTTGATATACAGAAGCACTATGAAGCAACATGGCAGGCAGTTAGAGCACAAGTGGAGAAAGACTCAACTTAAATCCAAAAGATTACAGCACAGAGCACATATGAAGATCTATGTGCAGGAAATGTGCACAGCTAAGAAGTTCAGCAAGGTTGAATGGTTAGGTTGAATCAGTTTTAGATTGTGATTCCCGAGGATTTGAACAAGCTGGTTGGAGAAGTTCACCTTACCACCTGTTATCTTGACCCTTGCCCTACATGGTTTATACATTCTAGCAGGGAAATTATTGGAGAGGATCTTGTTAGTATTATCAATGCCTCTCTGAGGGATGGCAGGATGCCTCCTTGTTTCAAGAAGGCAATTGTTAGACCACTTTTGAAGAAACTGCTTTGGTTCCCTCAGAGCTAGGCAGTTATGGTCCTGTCCTCAGTCTTCCATGGTTGGATGTGGTTGCATGGTGGCTTCTCAAATCTAGTCTTGGAAGAAGCAGATTATTTGAACCCATTTCAAACCAGCTTTATGGCGGGCTATGGGAAGGAGACTGCCTTTGACAGCCAAATAGGAATTGACAAGGGGTGTGTGACTCTGTTAGTCCTCTTGGATTTCTTGGTGGCTTTAGATACCATCAACAATGGTATCCTTCTGGATCACCTGAGGGGGTTGGGAGTGGGAGGCATTGTTTTGCAGTGACCAGATGTACTGGTCAGAGTATGTAGCCTACCTCTCAGGTAGATTCCAGATATTGTCGCTTGGAAATTGTGGCTCTTCAAAGTGATAGCTATTCTATGGAGTCCCACAGGGCTCCATTCTATCCTCAATGCTTTTTAACATCTACATGAAATGCTTTTTAACATCTACATCTCCACTGGGAGAGATCATCAGGAGATGGTTCAGGGTTCAGATTTGATTCAGAGTGCTATCAATATGCTGAAGACATCCAGATCTATTTCTTCATATCAGCTTCATCATAAGATGGCTTAAGCTCTCTAAATACTTGCTTGGAATTGGCAATGGGCTGGATGAGGGAGAACAAACTGAAATTTAATCCAAACAAAACGGAGGCACTTGTGGGAAGCCAGAACGTAGGAAGTGGTTTAGATCTGCCTGTTATGGATGAGGTTACACTCCCCCAGAAAGATCAGGTACGTATTTTGGAAATACTTCTGAACTCAAACCTTTCCTTGATATCTCAGGTTGAGGCAGTAGCCAGGAGTGTTTTTTATCAGCTTTGGCTGATATGCCAGCTACGTCCATTTCTCAAGGCAAATGATCTTAAAACAGTGGTGCATATGCTGTTAACATCCAGGCTCGACTACTGCAATGAGCTCTATGTTGGTCTGCCTTTTTATAAAAGCTCCCTCACCCCTGCAGAAGTGGATTGTGGTTGTAAGTCCATTCATAACCAGGTGGGGTTCCATCCATGGCACTGAGTAAATCACAGGTGTCCCCACCTATGGAACACCACCCTGACCAGAATACTTAGCCTTTGTACATAGCTCAGAAATTGCAACTGGTGCAGAAGGCAGCAACCAGATTGGTCTCCGAGGCCACCCGTAGAGACCACATTACTCCTATTTTAAAATAACTACACAAGCTACAAATTGGTTTCTGGGTAAAATCCAACGTGCTGGTGATTATCTATAAGGTCCTGAACAGCTTGGGCTCAGGGTATTTAAGAAAGCACTTTCTTGTTCATGAACCCACCACCTGTTAAGTTCATTGGGGAGGTCTGCTTACGGTTGTCACCGGATCACTTGCTGGGTGCCCAAAACTGGGCATTCTGTAGGGTTGCCCTGAGGCCCTGGAACACATTCTCAAATGAAATCAGAATCTCCTCGTCTCTAGTTGTTTTAAAATGACTTTTGAAAACACCTGCTATATCAGGTATGTTATATGTGCTATATGTCCTATATCAGTTGGTGATGTTTTATAGTTTTAAAGTTTTATTCATGGTAATTTTAATCTGTTCATATGACTTTTAGGTTTTGATTGTCGTTTGGATTGTAAACCTCCCTGAGACATTATATAGGGTGGTATATAAATGTGACAAACAAATAAAATGGTTCTGCACAAAAACTTGGAAGCTTAACTGTCCCTTCAGCGTCTACCCCTCTTCTTGCTGCTGTCACCATTTTAGAACCACAAGCATTCCTTCCATGCTAGAACTTGTTAGTTGCCTTATACCGAGTCAGACTATTGGCAGCAGCTGCTTCAAGGCTGCAGGCAGGAGTCTCTCTCAGTCCTATCTTGGAGAAGCTATGGAGGGAACTTAGAACCTTCTGTATAAGCTGAAATGGAACTAAAATAGATGTTTCACACAGCACTTAATATAGTGCCATATTACTTAGCAATGCCCTTTTTCCAGAGGCAAGATCGTCCTATAGTGTTTATTTTTACTTTACTTTTTACTTTACATTACTTACATAACGTTTTCTCATGAGTAAATCCTGTTCAACAAATGTCCTTTCCAACATTCATTAAACATATCCTGTTGGTGTATCTTTTGCTTTTTATTGTGTCTTACTGAGCGTGGCTGGTGAGGGTTTAAGTGATGAATTGCCCCTTGCATAGCCTTTCTTAATTGTTCCAACATCGGTTTCTTCTCCTGGAAGTTTTAATTGCTGGTTTCTTTGCATCCCCCCACCCCTGCAATTTTTATAGGGATATAGCACTTTTGCTTTTTAAAAAAGGAAAATAAAAACATAATGAGGGGGATTCAGTAATTAAGCCATTCCCCCTTTCCTGTATCTGATAGCACAAATTCTGAATTATGATACCCATTTCTCAGTTCTAAGATTTATTTTGGTAGCACTGTACCACTTGGATTGCTTTAATTTCTACCCTTTTGAAATAGTTCTGTCTCAAAAATTATAAAACCTACAACCCCAGCAGTTGATGTAACAACATAAAGGCAAGACAAGCACAACCTTCCTGCACTGAGTATTCTTTACATAATATATTAATTCTCAGTGGTTACAGTTTACTAAGGCTCACAATTTATTTACCTGTGTGACTGCTGATATATGAGGAGCAATAAAGATGTCTCTGTGTGACTTTCCACCACATTACTCTGCAGTTTTTCGATTGACCTAGTTACAAATATTCCTATCGCAAAATGGTGAACCAGAAGATTACAATTTTTTTAAAAAAAATAGTTATGAAATATACCTGTCATAGGAACATAGGAAGCTGCCATATACTGAGTCAGACCATTCCCTCATTTAGCTCAGTATTGTCTTCACAGACTGGCAATGGCTTCTCCAAGGTTGCAGGCAGGAATCTCTCTCAGACCTATCTTGGAGATGCCAGGGAGGCAACTTGGAGCCTAGATGCTTTTCCCAGAGCAGCTCCATCCCTGAAGGGGAATATCTTATAGTGCTCACACATCAAATCTCCCATTCATATGCAACCAGGGCAGACCCTGCTTAGCTAAGTGGACAAGTCATGCTTGCTACCACAAGACCAGCTCTCCTCCCTTTAAAAGCAGAGTGTGCCGCCAAGTCAATTTTGACTCCTGGCACCCACAGAGCCCTGTGGTTGTCTTTGGTAGAATACAGGAGGGGCTGACCATTGCCTCTTCCCGTGCAGTATGAGATGATGCCTTTCAGCATCTTCTGATATTGATGCTGCCCAATATAGTACCAGCAAGAATTTGAACTGGCAGCCTTCCACTTGTTAGTCAAGCATTTCCCTGCTGCGCCACTTAAGGTGACATGAATAGGAAACTGCCATATACTGAGTCAGACCATTGGTCTATCTAGGTCAGTATTGTCTTCACAGACTGGCAGCGGCTTCTCCAAGGTTGTAGGCAGGAATCTCTCTCAGCCCTATCTTGGAGAAACCAGGGAGGGAAGTTGAAACCTTCTGCTCTTCCCAAAGCGGCTTCCTCCCCTGAGGGGAATATCTTATGGTGCTCACACTTCTGGTCTCCCTTTCAAATGCAACCAGGGCAGACCCTGCTTAGCTAAGGGGACAAGTCATGCTTGCTACCACAAGACCAGCTCTGAAGAGGCCTGCCCAGCCTGGAGTGGAAAGGCCTCAGAGTTTGTGTTCATCAGGGAGGGGTGGTGGCCTCACCAGAGTCCTATTCCCTGACCACTCAGTCCTCTGAATCACCAGGCCAAAACCAGCAGCTGCCCTCCTCAGTAACTGTCCTCAGTAACTGCCCGTCATCATCAGTCGGCCCCTGCATATATAGGCCTAGGCAACCCAAGCAAGACTGTCATGATCTCAGGTCAAGATTCGATCTCATCCTGAGATTTTCCCCAAAATCCCTCAGAAAACACCTGAGAACTTGCAAACGCCCAAGAGATGGGCCTGCGCCAGCTGTGGTGTCAACTCCACCTCCAAGGAGTTTGGACTGCAGGAAAGGTACATTGTATCTATCATACATTGGCTGGGCTTTCCCCGGCTTCTGGGCGAGTAGTTCTCCTCCATTCTCCCCCCCCCCCACACACACACACCCACCTGCCTTATCCCAACAATACCCTATCTGGTTTCTTTCAGAACAAAATAAAGTTTGAGGAGATTCTCACAACTGGGCAAAAGGGAGCCTAGCCCGCTTTTGCCCGACCGTGTGCTGCCATGGGAGCCACGCAGCTCCCGGCAGCAAACCCTCCTAATTCCCCCTCCCCTTAGATAAGGTTAGCGGAGTGAACACTCCACTAACCCCATCTATTTGGTTGTGTATTGCCGCAGCGAGGCAACACAAGAGGATACCCCCCCACACCGGGAGGCTGAAACAAGCCTCCAGGCCCTGGGGGTCTCTCCAGGATGCCCTGCGCACTCACGTGGGGCATCCTGGAACTTCTGGGGGCTGCGTGGCCCCCGATCCCCGCAGCCCCCGCCAGCTCCATAACGGATCCGGCCACCCAGGGCTGCTGCCTTGGTTGTCTGCAGGGAGAGTGTGCTAACCCCACTGATTGTGAGACTCACTTCCCTGTTTGTTTTAAACCCTGGGCTCTCACACACTCAAACTGGGTGATTTCAATCAAATAAACTAAATTTCAATTAAACTGAGGGTGGTTTTTTTAGGTTTATAGAGGAATTTTTGGACACTGCATCAAGCATAACCATGCTAAGAGACCAAGACAAAATAATCAGCGGACAACATCCAGGCGAACTCTCTGCTGACACCCATTGCATAAGGGGTGTGAGTGCAATTTTCAGTGATCTCCCCTTCCCTCTGCAGTTGCTTGAGTCTTCAGAAACTATGTCTTTGAGGTTTGTGAAACCCACATGGAGATAGTTTCAGGAAGAACAAGCAAATGCTGAGGGAAGGGGGAGATCACTGAAAATCGCCCCTTCCCCTTCTGCATAAGCGGAGGGTTATTCTGGATCTCAGCCAATGTTTTTTCTATAACATTGCTGGTACTAGAGTCCAAGACAAATAGTAAGGAAATGTCATTCATGTCAAAAAGCATAACATTCAGAAGTGTATGTAAATTTGTAAATCTTTACATTGTTCACCATCTAAATAACCAAGATTAGGAACGGGGTCAGAGAACATTGCCTTATCTATTGCGGCTGTTCACACAATCATGCACACATGTGGGCAGGTGGGTCGGGGGGAAGGCAGGGTTCAACCTACCTTCCCCCAGATGCGTGCTCACAGCCTCAGTGGCAAGAAAGCTGTGCCCCCACATGACCAGTGCTGTCAAGAACAGTGTGGATGAATTTCCACACTGCTCCCAGGGCGCTGGTAAACAGAGGCTGGGACTCGTTTTTCTGGCCTCTGTGAACCCCACAATGCAGTGTGCAACCTGTGCAATGCATTGGGGGATTCCCCCAAGAGACGAGTGCTCCATGCACCCGTCTCTGTCTGTGGCCAGGCTAATAGTGCCCTGGCTTGCACACAAGCCCAAGTTAAGAGAGCACTCACTCCCTGAATCCTGGCTAACAGTCAGGCTAAGAGGAGGGCCTAGGCAGCACTGCCCCACCAGGATAGGACTTGACCCTGATGGTTCTCAAGCATAGCCTAAGCAAGGCTGGGTGTCTCTAGCCTGGATTAGGCTGCCAGTGAGAACGGCTCATTCTGTGCAGAACCTGCAATTAAGGTTGTAAGAATTTCAGCCTAGCTTTCTAAAATGTATGTTTTGTTTCCCAAGATAAAACAGCCCACTAAATGATATTTCCTTATTTGTCTCATGCTACCTGTTTTGAATAGGTAGTATGCTATCCCACATTCTATCTCTATTTTAAATAGGGACCACTGATTATTTTGACTTACTCTCTTAAGAGGAACATATTGTATATTTGCCTTTGTTCAGTTTCTCAGAAGATACCCATATTCTCTTTTACAGATTGCATCATTTTGTGTTCTTTTTCATTATGCGCATCATCTCTGATTATTACATATGCACATGCTCTTTCTCTTGAGAGTCATTTTAAATCAGCATGCTCTTTTATCCATGTTCAGCCATATTGAATTAGTCTCTCAGTCATATCACATCAGATTAATACTGAGCAGTCAGGCATTTTTGCTTCCAAACATATTCCCACTCACATTGCCTGATCTGTTTGCTTATACTTGTTTCATTGCATCTACTCTTTAAAGTAGAAATATGATATGGATCCAAGGAAATTCACATTGGTGGAATCACATTACAAAAATATTTCTCGTGATTTTTTTTTCTTTCGTCAGATTCACTAAGTGTTCTTTCTTATGTAATCTCACTGCAAATCCCAATATGTAGAACAATCTTCTTATTTTACATTGCAATAGAGAAATAAGAGTTTTTGTTGTTGAGACAACCAGTCCTTTGAAGAAAAACAGAGGGGAAAAAGTCCTAAACAATGTTTGAGAAAAAATACCTCAATAAGGCTATTCACATGAGGAGCCCTACCTGGGCTTGCACAGCCCTACCGGGTTAGGGCTGCTTGTGAGAATCTTGTGTGTCTGTGTGAAACACACACACACACACACACACACACACACACCCATTTCCCTATTGACTGCAATGGGGGAGGGATCCAAATTTAAGTTGGAATCAGACTCAAATTCCATATCTGATTTGATATCCAACAGCACCAGAGCCCATAGAATCCAAATCTTATCTTGTCAAATTCGGATCGCATCAAAACCAAATCTAAATCTGAATTTTCTGAATGCGCACATGCCTATTAGCTGCCTTGAAACTTTTGTAGTAGATGGTATACAAATGTATTAAACAAACATACAAACAAACAGACTTAAATACTTAATGTATTAAACAAACAAACAAACAAACAAACAGAAAACACTGGTTCGTTGGCACAGAATTCATCTGGATGTTGACTACTGTGTTAAAGAGGACTTACTCCTAGGAAAGTGTATATAGAATTCTATCCCGGATCGACTAAAAATATTAATTGCCCTATAGATCATTTCAAGGTAGGAAAGATCCAGAAACAAAAGTCCAGACTTCTTCTATTAGCAGAGACAAATCCAATTTGGACATTAAGTTGCATATGCATACAAGACTCTGTAGACATGTATATGTTTTATGTGAATGACTACACATGTGTTCATCTTAAAAGTGAACCTTGGCACAGGGCCTCTCCAATGAAGGGTACAGATAGAAATTTGTTGAAAATAATGTGTGAATAATTGTGTGTGCATATAGATTTCTATATGTGTACACTGTACACAGACTTATGCACATTGAACATAACATGTGAATAGAACTTTTGCAAGCTGCCAATGTGTGCTGCTTCATTTGTAGGAGGCCTTTTACAGTCAAAATATCCACCCAGCACTAACATGCTAGGCTATGTCATGACTCACTCAACGGAAGATGCTGGCCAGAAATATAGGACACAATAGCCAGTAGCTCAAGTTTCAGTTTTACTGCTAAATGGTCAGGTTTAACAGTCTTACCAAGAATATTGGAGTGAGAAGCCCAAATTCCAAAATCACAATCTCTCCAACAAAAGCTCCAAGTAGATTTGACGTGTTGTTTCTAGCAGTTTGTTCAGTTTGCTCCACCCCCACCAGCTGCCATAGATTCAATCCAGCTTCTGTCCTTGCCAGCTGATTACGCCTTCGTAATTCCCTCACCTGCTGCTGACATTTTCCCGATCTGCATTCTTGAGGAGATCGTGGCCATTCAAACTCTGGCTCAGATCCTGACCCTTCTCTCCAAAGATTACCTGTCCCTGCTGGCCCCTCCTGTGCCAAACACTCGCCCTGGCCTATCTCAATTACCTCTCCATTCATATTACCAGCCTGCTCCTCCTCAGGCACCTCCCCACATTCTAGTAAGTTGCTTGCCTCCCACTCCTCTCCAATGTCCTTGAGTGGGGGCATGACAGGCTCTAGGGATGTGCATAAAACCAGTTTGGCCTGTTTGGTTTGAATGAGAGTGGATAGGTTCAGTTATAGTTTTGCTTGAAACCCCCACCCCAAGTATAGTTTTAATTTGAACCCAACTCAAACTGGTTCTAAAAGGTTTTACATAGGGTATAATGGGGACTCAGACTGACCCATTATTACCTATGCAGAGCACCTAGGGGCACAAGACCATGGTGAGTGTTGGGCACCCAGAGGTGCCTACCACCCACCAAACCCCAAAGCAATTGGACACTCCTGCGATTTTAAATGATTTTTTGAAGATCTTTCAAATTTTTGCCTTTCCTCATAGAGTATAATGGGGATTTGAACTGGCCCATTATTCCCTGTGCAGAGCACCTAGGGGCACAAAACTGGGATGAGTGATAGGTACCCATGGGTGCCTACCACCCACCGAACCCAAAAGCAATCAGACACTCCTGCAATTTTATATTATTTTGGGGGGATTTTTCACTTTTTTAATTTTTAACATAGGGAATAATGGGGATTTGAGAATGTGCCAACTGACCCCCTGGGGGGTGGCTGGGCACCAAAGTGGGTTTGGGTGCAAGGCAAGTATGGCCACAACTCCCCAAGGGAGCCCCAAGCCAGTGGCGTTCATGTTTTATTTTATATATATTAAGATTTCAGCCAGTTTCAATGCAATGAATAGGAATCCCCCACCCTGCATTCAGAAAAAGAAGTGTGTGGCCTTAATTGCTGTGAATTCTGAGTTTACAGAGGGTTCACAGCAATTAAGGAGGTCAGCTCACACACTCTTCTTTTTCTGAATGGGGAAGTGATTCCTATTCATTGCACTGAAACAGGTAAAATCTTGGGGTGTGCATGTAACTGTTGGTTCGGTTTGAGGCCGAACCGGCCTCAAATGGAACCGGGCCAGGTCGGTCCAGCCCCCCCATTGAAACCATCCCCCCAGTCTGGTCCGGTCCTGGACCGGTCCGCGAATATTTTTTTTAAAAAAATTAAATGTCAAGCAAGTACCTGTAGCCCCTTCGGGGGGCTTTCTGAAGCCACGGGAGGAGGGGCTCCATGCAGGTTCCCTCTCCCCCAGCCAGCCTTCCTCATCATCACCGTGGCCAGGTAAGTGAAGCATTTTCGGCCCTTTCGGGCCTCCGTAAGAGCGAGCGGCCACCATTTTGGTGGCCGCCACGCATGTGCAAATGCCTTCTGGCCTCGCAGCTGGATTTTTAGCAAAAAATATTTTTTAAATAGAAAGAGTCTCAAAATGGCTCCATGATCCAATGGTGGCCAGATGTGACACCAGAATTCATTTCTGGCCACTGCACAACTGCGAACAGGTGAATTTTATTCTATTTTCACACTGTGAATAAAGAAACCGGGTCTCTAAAACCCATCTGTGGACATGTTAAACCAGGTTGCTGGAACCACAGGTGACGAGGGCCACCTGTATGCATATAGATCATGATAAGTAGAATACATTCCTAAAGTTCTGAACAGAGTCAGCTCTAGAAGACTGGGGGTGGGTGAGTTTGAAAGCATTCCACTCTAAGCATGGCCTCATTTGACTTTCCTTCTCTTAGGATTTGCACTCTGTTTTTACACTTGCAGCTCTGAACAAACAGATTGAAATTCACCAACAGATTTCACTGGTGTGTGCTCACCCTTTAGAATGCAATATTTCTTTCTGATCAGATGCATCTACATTATATTTGTTTGCTTTGTGTTCATAGCTTAACCTTTACCTTTCTTGCTACAGTTCTCTTATTGAAAACATTAATTCCTCAAGATTATCTCATCTGATAAAACCTCAGTGGTATGTGTAAATCTCAAGGGTCTACACCTTTGTCATTTTTATTTCATTTGTGGAAAGTTGCTTTCAGATCAGGCGTAAACAACATAGGTGACATTGGTATTTGCCTCTACTTTGCTTTCTGCTTACATTTATCGAGCTATTTTTACTTTCCATCATCCAGGCACCATTTGGATAAAATTTATCACTAACAATTTAAGTAACTTTCCATCCAAAATCAGGGAGGCTAAAAAACCAAACAAACCCAACCCCCGCCCCTGCAATCACCCTACCAGTCAAATACAAGAAGCTATAAGGAAACACACTACATTTTCCAAATGTAAAGAAAAACGACCCAATAAGAAAGTGGCCAGATTGTACCTGTTGACATGTCCATCAAAGAGAGAAGATACAAAGTGTACCTTGAGTACAGGAATGAAGTGAAGGTACTCAAGTTCCGACAGAGGAAAACCTTCCTACTCTCTTTTCTGTTTGAAAAGGGAGCAGGAAGCTTAGGAGTAGAAAGTTTCTGGCTGGAGCCACTCAATGCAACCTCCTACATTTCTCAGCACTGTGACAAATTTCTCAGCACTAGGGCAATCATTCTCCTTCCTGCTGATCTTTTGTAAAGAATGTGCATCTCTCCATTACCTCACTGCACTCGAGGGAATGGTAGACTTCCAAAGCACCATTAGAGGTTTTCAATTCAGAAGTGACAATGTTCAGAAGGTGCTTAGCTTTACACTAGCAGATATATTTCTGCCTTGGTGCCCAATCAGGGGTGTAGCAAGGTTGGAAGTGACCCTTGGGGAAGGATGGCCCCCACACCGCCATCACCTCCTTTCATGACCTGCTATCACCCATTTGCCTCCCTGCTTGCTTGCCACTGGCATTGCTACCAGCCTGCCTTTCTCAGGCAGTGCCTACCTGTTGGTGCTCAGCCCCAGTTCTGTGCTGGCCAAATGATGTCACAGAGCCAGCATGGCCACACTGTCCCATGCAAGCAAATACAGGCCTGCCTCAAAAGAGCTGCCTATTCTTGTTGGGATTGTGGCCTCTCCAAGCTGGCTCAGTGATTCAGAGGGTGGTCAGTGTGGGGCTGAGTGCCCAGCACAGGGTGGAGGAGGAGGGTGTGACTGGTGACTCACAGAGACCTGATCGATCTCCAGGCATTTGTCACTTCCTGCTCAATGGTGGTTAAGCCATTTACCAATAAAAGAAAACAAATTTTTCTTTTTCTTGCTTTATTCCTTTTCCTGCATGGACAAGTCTATCTTAAGCACAGATTCCTGATTCCAGAAGGTCCATTCTGGCATTAAGCACTTGTCTAAAAAACTGAGAGCCCCTCTTTTGAACTTTGATACTGGAGAAGACATTTGAGGATACCATTGATAGCCAGGAAAGCAAACAAATGTGGGGGACTGGGCTACAAAATGGCAAATGTGGTTCAATGTAAGCAAGTGTAAAGCAATGCACATTGGGGCAAAAAACACCAACTTCACATATATGTGATGGGATCTGAGCTGTCGGTGACTGACCAGGACAGGGATCTTGGGGTCATGGTGGACAGCTCGTTGAAAGTGTCGTCTCAGTGCACGACAGCTGTGAAAAATGCTAATTTCAATCATTAGGAGGGAGGTTGAAAATAAAAATGCTAATATTATGGTGCGGCCACATATGCGGCCACACATGGAGTACTGGGTACAGCTTTTGTCACTGTATCTTAAGAAGGATATTGTAGAACTGTAAAAGGTGCAGAAGAGGGCAACCAAAAATTTCAGGGGCCTGGAGCACCTTCCGTTAGGCTACAGCATCTGGGGCTCTTTACCTTGGAACAGAAGTGACTAAGGGGAGACATGATCAAAGTGTATAAAATTATGCATGGAGTAGAGAGGGTAGACAGAGAGAAATGTTTCTTCCTCTCTCACAACACTAGAACCAGTGGTCACCCCACAAAACTGAAGGTTGGGAGATTTAGGATCAACAAGTGGAATACTTTTTCACATAGTACATAATTAATCTATGGAATGCCTTGCCATGAGATGTGGTGATGGCCACCAGCTTGGATGGCTTTAAAGGGGGTTTAGACAGATTCATGGAGGACAGGTCTATCAATGGCTTCTAGTCTGATGGCTGTGGGCCATCTCCAGCCTCAGAAGCACGATGCCTCTCAATACCAGTTGGACGGAAGCAACAGCAAGAGAGAGGGCATGCACATACCTCTTGCCTGTGAGCTCCCCAGAAGCTTCTGGTGGGCCACTGTGTGAAACAGGATGCTGGACTAGATGGGCTTTGTGCCTCATCCAGCAGGGATGTTCTTATGGTCTTATGTTCTTATCACAGAACAAATCAATCCAGAATGTTCACTTGAGGCACAAATGAACAGGCTCAAACTATCTTACTTTGGACACATTATGCAAAGACCCAACTCCCATGAGAAGTCCGTAATGCTGGGAAAAGTTTAAGGAAAGAGAAGAAGAGGATGACCAGCAGTAAGTGGATGGACTCAGTTACAACAGCAGTGAATGCACCAGCAATCTCTTGCTCCCTAGGCAATTTACTTCCCCACTGCTCCATTAGGTGGCTTTTCCATTTACTTAAATAAGCATTAAGTACTTGCCTAGGGAGCAATAGGTTGCCGGTTTCAATCCCCGCTGGTAAGTTTCCCAGACTATGGGAAACACCTATATCAGGCAGCAGCGCTATAGGAAGATGCTGAAAGGCATCATCTCATACTGCATGGGAGATGGCAATAGTAAACACCTCCTGTATTCTATCAAAGAAAATCACATGTCTCTCTGGTCACCAGGAGTCGACACCGACTTGATGGCACAAATTTACTTTACTTCAAATTTTCCTTATTTTGGGGCACTGGAAATTATACAAGTAAATAGGTTTTCAATTTATGTGTGTTGCTGCTGCTATCAGAATAAGTATGCTCCCTTGATTATGGGTCTGTGACAATATAACAAAACCCATGCTTTAGCTTGACATCACGCTTTTAAGGATTTATCAGGGCAGGAGAAATAGTGGCATCAGAGTCAGGGAGGGAGGTTTTAGCAAAAGCTTTTCTAGGGATACCAAGGTAGAGAATACGGGGATGGGTTTCAGAAAAGAATATTAGCATCTATGCAGCACATAGATTCTGGGAGAAAACACCCCACTACAGGTGAAACTCAGAAAATTAGAATATCGTGCAAAAGTCCATTAATTTCAGTAATGCAAATTAAAAGGTGAAACTGATATATGAGACGGATGCATTACATGCAAAGCGAGATAAGTCAAGTCTTAATTTGTTATAATTGTGATGATCATGGCGTATAGCTCATGATAACCCCAAATCCACAATCTCAGAAAATTAGAATATTACATGGAACCAAGAAGACAAGGATTGAAGAATAGAACAATATCGGACCTCTGAAAAGTATACAGTGTACTGTGCTTGATTGGCCAGCAAACTCGCCTGACCTGAACCCCATAGAGAATCTATGGGGCATTGCCAAGAGAAGGATGAGAGACATGAGACCAAACAATGCAGAAGAGCTGAAGGCCGCTAATGAAGCATCCTGGTCTTCCATAACACCTCATCAGTGCCACAGGCTGATAGCATCCATGCCACGCCGCATTGAGGCAGTAATTGCTGCAAAAGGGGCCCAAACCAAGTACTGAATACATATGCATGCTTATACTTTTCAGAGGTCCGATATTGTTCTATTCTTCAATCCTTGTCTTCTTGGTTCCATGTAATATTCTAATTTTCTGAGATTGTGGATTTGGGGTTTTCATGAGCTGTATGCCATGATCATCACAATTATAACAAATTAAGGCTTGACTTATCTCGCTTTGCATGTAATGTGTCTGTCTCATATATCAGTTTCACCTTTTAATTTGCATTACTGAAATTAATGGACTTTTGCACGATATTCTAATTTTCCGAGTTTCACCTGTATGTATGCAGAGCAAAGGCTTAAAATTAGAGCCACTTCATATAGCAATTGTGTTTGCTACTTCAGTTTTACACCAGTGTTCCTTGTATCAAGCACTTAAAAATGTAGGTGTGTGCTGATCAGTGAGTATGCGCTAGAGATCTATGGTTGATCTGATACATGTACCTGAATATTTAGAAATGTGCATCTACCCTTCACACTTTATGCATTTGCTGTGGGCTTTAACTTCCTGAGCACTGCCTTTTAATCAGAAAACAGACTTCACAGTAAGGCAATTTGAAATGTGTGTGAGCTTTCACTTTTCTGTATCACAAGACAGATTGTACTCTATTTCTCTGTAGCTAGGAATACTGAAAATGTGCTTACTTTTAACCCAATCTCTGTATTTTCTTGGTAAAGAAGATTGTACAATATTCAACAAGGGCCAAGTTTATTCTTTAAGATTCTAGATACAGACATGGGCAGTTAAAAAAAAAGTTATGAATGCAATGCTAGGTGGAATGGCAAAAGAATGGCTTTCAGGAATGATCATTATTATTTATCATATGCTTCCATACATTTCTCTAAAGTTTCTCTTATTATTTGTGTTGTATTTTATAATTACATTGCAGGCAAAAGAAACCATATAGAGCAGAATGCTGTGCAGCATGTCCAAATTACGTGAACCAATAATAAATTCAGTAATCCAAAAAAACTTTGGTTTAAGATAAGAGTTAAAATGCTTTACATTTTCACTTGTGCTATAAAAAGAACAGAAAAATTGCAAGTTAAGGTGCCCATCTAATCTGCCATACCATATAAGCTGTAAAAACTTTGTACAGTTTGGTATATGATGATGGCTTTAGAAATGACGCTCCATGTACCCAAACTCTGAGACTATTCCCACAATCCCTGGAAAACGGGATAAGGGAACTTAGCCTGCTTTCCAGAGATCATGGGAACCATTGGGCTCGCAGGCATGCCTGGTGCTCCCAAGGTGGCTAGTCCGCCTAATTCCCCCTCCCCTTAAATGTGTGCTCCGTTAACCTCATTTGGTTGCTCGTGTGTCACCGTGCGAGATTCGGGGGTCTTGGGAGATTTCAGGGTCTCTCCAGGATGCCCCATGTGCTTGTGCGGGGCATCCTGGAACTTCCGGGGGCCACATGGCCCCTGATCCCCACAGCCCCCACAGGCTTTGTGATGGAGCTGGCAGTAATGAGGGTGGCTAATCTGACTGCCCAGGCTTGCCTTTTGAGGCACTAAGCCTGCTCTCCCTGCAGACCCAGAAGAAGCTCTTCTCATCGATCGTGAGATGAGCTTCTTTGTCTTGCTCAGAGATGCATTAGGCAGAAATTCATCAAGGGCATCTTAGGAAGTGATTAGGGGAAAGGCACTTGATAAATATCTGCCTGGATGCATTCTCCCCAGTCCAAAGTCCAACTGAAAGACTAAGGCAAAGTGTGGGTGCATGGAGCCTCATTTCTCAAGCCATCATCATGTACCAAACTGTACAACTGTACAAACTGGACGTCTGTATAACTTATATGGCATGGAAGTTAAGATCAGCACCTTAACTTGAAATTTCCATTCTTTTTAGGGCATGAGTGAAAATGTTACAATCTTAACTCTTATCTTAAACCAAAGGTTTTTGGATTACTGAATTTCCAGGCATTTTAAAACAGGAAATCTGATTAGACGCCATGGGGACGAGCTTACCCAAACCACAAGGTACAACTTCCTGATGCTGAACATCAAAAACATTGTAAATCCTTCACCTTAGAAAAAGTCACACTCCCTCCACCTGAAAAAACACAATTAAATGAAATTAGAAGACTGAATAATAGTGACAGTGTGATCCCTCCACATGATTATTCAGCAGTTAATAAGGATACCACAAGAAGCAGGTAAATTGTACTTCAGGTAAGTATAATTTGCTTACAGGTAGAGCAGGTACATCAATAATTAAAAATAAATGCTTTAACAACCATGTCCAAATCTGCAGATAATCTCTATGAGCATTCATTATATGCCTTTGTTTCTTCTGTTCATTTTGACTATCATTGGACAGTGCCAACTGTCAACTGCCATGTGTCAACTATACCCCCCACACACAGACACAAACTGGGGTGCTCGGTGTATTTTTAAGGTATTTTTGAAATGTTTAGATTCTTTGGTGTCTTCATTACAGAACTTCATTTCTTCTGTTCATTTTGACCCCACTGCTTTGTAGGTGGGGGTGGGGAATTAGTTGCATCCCACGTTCCAACTACCCCACAAGCCACTGGGTACCAATTTTACCAATTTTTCAGGTGTTTAAACTCTTTGGTGTGTAATGAATCCTCATAGGGATTCATTATGAGGAAAGGTTATAGACACCAAAGAGCCTAAACACTTGGGGGAGGGGAATCCTAGAACATAAACTGAGTACTACCCCACTGCCTTGCGGGTGGGAGTGGGGTGTAGTTGGCACATGGCAGTTGACAGTTGGCACTGTCAAAAAGACAGTCAAAATGAATAGAAGAAATAAAAGTGCATAATGAATCCTTGTAGGGATTCATTGAGGGGAAGTTATTATACACCAAAGAATCCAAACAGTTGAAAACTAGTGTCCACACATTTTGCTCCATAACTCCACTTTGACAAGGTCTAGAGCTTAGCTTAGCTTTTTTTAAAAAAAAAAGAAAAAAAGAAAGCTGGGAGTCTGGGGGAATTAATAGGAGGGATCCAAATCTTGAATCAATTTGAATCAAATTAGGCGTGATTCATTTTGTACCCCAATCTAGCCAATAGTGATTTGTTTTGTCTCCAAATCACCTGAATCAGCTAGATTCAAGTACAAATCGATTTGTACCCAAACAATTTGCACATCCCTACTGCACACACACACTCCAGTGATACACACACACACACACACACACACACACACACACACACACACTGCAGCCCCCCTCCCCATGCAGCCCAGAGAAGCCCTTCACAGCCTAGCTAAATGAAGTGTGTCTCCTTCCCCCCACCTTCCGTATACACCTGGTTGCAAAAAGCAGAGTGCTAGTTTGGGGTGGAAGTTGGGACAAAATGCACGTTGTTTGAAGAACTGATGATCATGGGTAACGGACAACTGGAGTTGAACAGCCCTTTTTCTAAGGCAAAGGAGCAGTATTAAAAGGTATAGCAGCAGAGGGAGAAGGAGAGAAGAGGACAGCGAAATAAACTGAAGGGCTGTGCTTCCAAGGCTCGGACAGGGAAGGAGGTGACCATCATACTGGCTATGGGCAATGCTGTGGTCACCACAGCTTTAAAAGTTCTACTGCACAGACTCTTTTAGCAATAAAGATGGATTTTGCAGTCTCTTAAAATGCAGCTTTGAGGCTCAATTGTAAAATAACCATCTATTGCGTCCCAGAGGGATATCCAAAAGGCACTTTTCTGGCATGCAGTCTAAAGGCTGAAACTATGCAAATGGACTACAAAATCATTTAAATACCACTTCCTCAGTCCGAAAGAATGTCACCAACTCTTTAAACCCCTGTTCAAAGGTAAAAAACTTTAAACTGCTCTGTCTAAGCCATTTCCCAATTGATCTTCACCAGATTTGCAGGGGAGGTGTCTCTTGTCACCTAGTGAATGTGTGATGATGGCCAGGCACATCAGAGAAATGGTTTCGATTTTATAAGCAATAGAATATTACTTATAATAGAGGAATGTTGAAACTACTCTGCGTCTTAACTATACTGGCATGACTGTGCCAGTATAATGAAGTCACTCTTTAATAGCATGTTTTTACCAGTTTCTATGCAGTTGCCAGCCCAGGAATAGTTTGTCCTGAAGTAAATTATAACTGAATAATTGCAGTTCAAAGTATAAAATCAATTACATGGAAATTACAGTTATTTGTTTTAAAAGTTCAAGTACCATTTCACCTCACAAATGCCTT